>NC_140620.1:247500-785000 GCF_057382275.1 Copadichromis virginalis
TGTTTGTTCGTCACTTTCTGTTCTGATTACTGTTTGTTCATCACTTTCTGTTCTGATTAGTGCTTGTTCACCACTTTCTGTTCTGATTACTGTTTGTTTGTCACTTTCTGCTCTGATTACTGTTTGTTCGTCACTTTCTGCTCTGATTACTGTTTGTTCACCACTTTCTGCTCTGATTACTGTTTGTTCACCACTTTCTGTTCTGATTACTGTTTGTTCACCACTTTCTGTTCTGATTACTGTTTGTTTGTCACTTTCTGTTCTGATTACTGTTTGTTCATCACTTTCTGTTCTGATTACTGTTTGTTTGTCACTTTCTGTTCTGATTACTGTTTGTTCACCACTTTCTGTTCTGATTACTGTTTGTTCGTCACTTTCTGTTCTGATTACTGTTTGTTCACCACTTTCTGTTCTGATTACTGTTTGTTCACCACTTTCTGTTCTGATTACTGTTTGTTCACCACTTTCTGTTCTGATTACTGTTTGTTCGTCACTTTCTGTTCTGATTACTGTTTGTTCACCACTTTCTGTTCTGATTACTGTTTGTTCGTCACTTTCTGTTCTGATTACTGTTTGTTCATCACTTTCTGTTCTGATTAGTGCTTGTTCACCACTTTCTGTTCTGATTACTGTTTGTTTGTCACTTTCTGCTCTGATTAATGTTTGTTCATCACTTTCTGTTCTGATTACTGTTTGTTCACCACTTTCTGTTCTGATTACTGTTTGTTCGTCACTTTCTGTTCTGATTACTGTTTGTTCACCACTTTCTGTTCTGATTACTGTTTGTTCGTCACTTTCTGTTCTGATTACTGTTTGTTCATCACTTTCTGTTCTGATTAGTGCTTGTTCACCACTTTCTGTTCTGATTACTGTTTGTTTGTCACTTTCTGCTCTGATTACTGTTTGTTCATCACTTTCTGTTCTGATTACTGTTTGTTCACCACTTTCTGCTCTGATTACTGTTTGTTCACCACTTTCTGTTCTGATTACTGTTTGTTCACCACTTTCTGTTCTGATTACTGTTTGTTTGTCACTTTCTGTTCTGATTACTGTTTGTTCATCACTTTCTGTTCTGATTACTGTTTGTTTGTCACTTTCTGTTCTGATTACTGTTTGTTCACCACTTTCTGTTCTGATTACTGTTTGTTCGTCACTTTCTGTTCTGATTACTGTTTGTTCGTCACTTTCTGTTCTGATTACTGTTTGTTCGTCACTTTCTGTTCTGATTACTGTTTGTTCATCACTTTCTGCTCTGATTACTGTTTGTTCGTCACTTTCTGTTCTGATTAATGTTTGTTCATCACTTTCTGTTCTGATTACTGTTTGTTCGTCACTTTCTGTTCTGATTACTGTTTGTTCACCACTTTCTGTTCTGATTACTGTTTGTTCGTCACTTTCTGTTCTGATTACTGTTTGTTCAACACTTTCTGCTCTGATTACTGTTTGTTCGTCACTTTCTGTTCTGATTAATGTTTGTTCATCACTTTCTGTTCTGATTACTGTTTGTTCATCACTTTCTGCTCTGATTACTGTTTGTTCGTCACTTTCTGTTCTGATTAATGTTTGTTCATCACTTTCTGTTCTGATTACTGTTTGTTCGTCACTTTCTGTTCTGATTACTGTTTGTTCGTCACTTTCTGTTCTGATTACTGTTTGTTCGTCACTTTCTGTTCTGATTACTGTTTGTTCACCACTTTCTGTTCTGATTACTGTTTGTTCACCACTTTCTGTTCTGATTACTGTTTGTTCGTCACTTTCTGTTCTGATTACTGTTTGTTCGTCACTTTCTGCTCTGATTACTGTTTGTTCGTCACTTTCTGTTCTGATTACTGTTTGTTCGTCACTTTCTGTTCTGATTAGTGCTTGTTCACCACTTTCTGTTCTGATTACTGTTTGTTCATCACTTTCTGTTCTGATTACTGTTTGTTCACCACTTTCTGTTCTGATTACTGTTTGTTCGTCACTTTCTGTTCTGATTAGTGCTTGTTCACCACTTTCTGTTCTGATTACTGTTTGTTCGTCACTTTCTGTTCTGATTAGTGCTTGTTCACCACTTTCTGTTCTGATTACTGTTTGTTCGTCACTTTCTGTTCTGATTACAGTTTGTTCGTCACTTTCTGTTCTGATTACTGTTTGTTCACCACTTTCTGTTCTGATTACTGTTTGTTCGTCACTTTCTGTTCTGATTAGTGCTTGTTCACCACTTTCTGTTCTGATTACTGTTTGTTCATCACTTTCTGTTCTGATTAATGTTTGTTCGTCACTTTCTGTTCTGATTACTGTTTGTTCACCACTTTCTGTTCTGATTACTGTTTGTTCGTCACTTTCTGTTCTGATTAGTGCTTGTTCACCACTTTCTGTTCTGATTACTGTTTGTTCACCACTTTCTGTTCTGATTAGTGCTTGTTCACCACTTTCTGTTCTGATTACTGTTTGTTCGTCACTTTCTGTTCTGATTAGTGCTTGTTCACCACTTTCTGTTCTGATTACTGTTTGTTCGTCACTTTCTCTTCTGATTACAGTTTGTTCACCACTTTCTGTTCTGATTACTGTTTGTTCGTCACTTTCTGTTCTGATTACTGTTTGTTCGTCACTTTCTGTTCTGATTACTGTTTGTTCGTCACTTTCTGTTCTGATTACTGTTTGTTCACCACTTTCTGTTCTGATTACTGTTTGTTCGTCACTTTCTGTTCTGATTAGTGCTTGTTCACCACTTTCTGTTCTGATTACTGTTTGTTCGTCACTTTCTGTTCTGATTACTGTTTGTTCGTCACTTTCTGTTCTGATTACTGTTTGTTTGTCACTTTCTGTTCTGATTACTGTTTGTTCACCACTTTCTGTTCTGATTACTGTTTGTTTGTCACTTTCTGTTCTGATTACTGTTTGTTCACCACTTTCTGTTCTGATTACTGTTTGTTCGTCACTTTCTGTTCTGATTAGTGCTTGTTCACCACTTTCTGTTCTGATTACTGTTTGTTCATCACTTTCTGTTCTGATTACTGTTTGTTCACCACTTTCTGTTCTGATTACTGTTTGTTCACCACTTTCTGTTCTGATTACTGTTTGTTCACCACTTTCTGTTCTGATTACTGTTTGTTCACCACTTTCTGTTCTGATTACTGTTTGTTCGTCACTTTCTGTTCTGATTACTGTTTGTTCGTCACTTTCTGTTCTGATTAGTGCTTGTTCACCACTTTCTGTTCTGATTACTGTTTGTTCACCACTTTCTGTTCTGATTAATGTTTGTTCGTCACTTTCTGTTCTAATTAGTGCTTGTTCACCACTTTCTGTTCTGATTACTGTTTGTTCGTCACTTTCTTTTCTGATTAATGTTTGTTCGTCACTTTCTTTTCTTACTACTGTTTGTTCATCACTTTCTCTTCTGATTACTGTTTGTTCGTCACTTTCTGTTCTGATTACTGTTTGTTCATCACTTTCTGTTCTGATTACTGTTTGTTCACCACTTTCTGTTCTGATTACTGTTTGTTCACCACTTTCTGTTCTGATTAGTGCTTGTTCACCACTTTCTGTTCTGATTACTGTTTGTTCGTCACTTTCTGTTCTGATTAGTGCTTGTTCACCACTTTCTGTTCTGATTACTGTTTGTTCGTCACTTTCTGTTCTGATTACAGTTTGTTCACCACTTTCTGTTCTGATTACTGTTTGTTCGTCACTTTCTGTTCTGATTACTGTTTGTTCGTCACTTTCTGTTCTGATTACTGTTTGTTCGTCACTTTCTGTTCTGATTACTGTTTGTTCGTCACTTTCTGTTCTGATTACTGTTTGTTCGTCACTTTCTGTTCTGATTACTGTTTGTTCGTCACTTTCTGTTCTGATTACTGTTTGTTCCCCACTTTCTGTTCTGATTACTGTTTGTTCGTCACTTTCTGTTCTGATTAGTGCTTGTTCACCACTTTCTGTTCTGATTACTGTTTGTTCGTCACTTTCTGTTCTGATTACTGTTTGTTCGTCACTTTCTGTTCTGATTACTGTTTGTTTGTCACTTTCTGTTCTGATTACTGTTTGTTCACCACTTTCTGTTCTGATTACTGTTTGTTTGTCACTTTCTGTTCTGATTACTGTTTGTTCACCACTTTCTGTTCTGATTACTGTTTGTTCGTCACTTTCTGTTCTGATTAGTGCTTGTTCACCACTTTCTGTTCTGATTACTGTTTGTTCGTCACTTTCTGTTCTGATTACTGTTTGTTCGTCACTTTCTGCTCTGATTACTGTTTGTTCATCACTTTCTGTTCTGATTACTGTTTGTTCACCACTTTCTGTTCTGATTACTGTTTGTTCGTCACTTTCTGTTCTGATTACTGTTTGTTCACCACTTTCTGTTCTGATTACTGTTTGTTTGTCACTTTCTGTTCTGATTACTGTTTGTTCGTCACTTTCTGTTCTGATTACAGTTTGTTCACCACTTTCTGTTCTGATTACTGTTTGTTCACCACTTTCTGTTCTGATTACTGTTTGTTCGTCACTTTCTGTTCTGATTAGTGCTTGTTCACCACTTTCTGTTCTGATTACTGTTTGTTCGTCACTTTCTGTTCTGATTACTGTTTGTTCACCACTTTCTGTTCTGATTACTGTTTGTTCGTCACTTTCTGTTCTGATTACTGTTTGTTCGTCACTTTCTGTTCTGATTACTGTTTGTTCGTCACTTTCTGTTCTGATTAGTGCTTGTTCACCACTTTCTGTTCTGATTACTGTTTGTTCACCACTTTCTGTTCTGATTAATGTTTGTTCGTCACTTTCTGTTCTAATTAGTGCTTGTTCACCACTTTCTGTTCTGATTACTGTTTGTTCGTCACTTTCTTTTCTGATTAATGTTTGTTCGTCACTTTCTTTTCTTACTACTGTTTGTTCATCACTTTCTCTTCTGATTACTGTTTGTTCATCACTTTCTCTTCTGATTACTGTTTGTTCATCACTTTCTGTTCTGATTAATCTTTGTTCGTCACTTTCTTTTCTGATTAATCTTTGTTCGTCACTTTCTTTTCTGATTACTGTTTGTTCATCACTTTCTGTTCTCTAGCATATCGAGACTATCTCTCCATACCATTACATATTCCATATGTACGGGATACGACCCCCCTTGGTCGTGGCGTGTGGATATCTCTTCAAGACACTCCGGCACGCCCGGCTACGCCCCACAGCTTATGTATAAAACAGCTGTGCAGACGTTACACCGGTGATCGTTGATCTCCACTTGTGTGTGGGGGCAAAAGAGTGCTTACCTTGAGAGTACTGTGTATGTGCGTCTATTGGAGCGTGCTTCAGCATCCTCCGTGGGCGATGTATTTCTCCCTTCTAGGTCCCCTGGTAGCCCCGGTATTCCCCTGGTACCCCTTAGCTTGGTTCCCCCTAGCTGGCCCTTGCTTCTCCTTGGTTGGTCCCCCTTCCCCAGCATATCGCCTCGAAAAAAAAACAGGATTATGCACCGGTTGGGCCATGCTGTGCAGCTGCCGGCTAGTGCGTAGCTCGGCTACAGTGAGGAAACACGGCAGGGACACGGCTTCAGTGTTCAAGCATACGCTGTCGCCTTGGCACTGTGCAGCTCGGCTGCTAAGTGTGTTAACACAGAGAGGATACGACTTCAGCCTTCCTAACGTTCGCTGTTGGCCTGCTTAACAATGTGGGAATAAACAGTGGGGAATTATGCTACGTTTCGTGTCAGCTAATCGTTAGCCGGCCTGCGAGTAGGATTCCAGCCGGTTAGCCTGTCTGGCGTGTCGCCCGCAGCTCGGGGGTTAACGCGGCCAGCAGGGCTCCGCTCGTAGCTCGGCTACATTGGGGAAATGTGTCAGAGTTCCAAGCATATGCTTTTACCTGTCAGCACTGTGACGCAGGAGCTAATAAACAGTGGAAGGGGAATTCAGGTTGTGGCTAGCGCCGGTGTTCTGACAAAACGTCCTACCTTGTCAAAACATCCTACCGTAGCGTAAATTTATGGTCTTGTCTATCAATCCGTGCTACCTTATCAGAATATGCTACCTTACGTAGTTAATGGCTCCGTCGTATAGGTAGGACGTTCAGATGGCCAATTCACACTTAAAAACTTTGAGTTATTTCGCTAGGACGTTAAGAACATGCTTCCTGCTGGGATTTATTTAGGTAGCAAGTTCAGATGGCCAAATCACACTATTAAAACATGCTTCCTGCTGGGATTTATTTGGGTAGCATGTTCAGATGGCCAAATCACACTATTAAAACATGCTTCCTGCATAGTTTTATTTGGGTAGCATGTTCAGATGGCAAAATCACACTATCAAAACATGCTTCCTGCATAGTTTTATTTAGGTAGCATGTTCAGATGGCCAAATCACACTATTAAAACATGCTTCCTGCATAGTTTTATTTGGGTAGCATGTTCAGATGGCAAAATCACACTATCAAAACATGCTTCCTGCATAGTTTTATTTAGGTAGCATGTTCAGATGGCCAAATCACACTATTAAAACATGCTTCCTGCATAGTTTTATTTAGGTAGCATGTTCAGATGGCCAAATCACACTATCAAAACATGCTTCCTGCTGGGATTTATTTAGGTAGCAAGTTCAGATGGCCAAATCACACTATTAAAACATGCTTCCTGCTGGGATTTATTTGGGTAGCATGTTCAGATGGCCAAATCACACTATTAAAACATGCTTCCTGCATAGTTTTATTTGGGTAGCATGTTCAGATGGCAAAATCACACTATCAAAACATGCTTCCTGCATAGTTTTATTTAGGTAGCATGTTCAGATGGCCAAATCACACTATTAAAACATGCTTCCTGCATAGTTTTATTTGGGTAGCATGTTCAGATGGCCAAATCACACTATTAAAACATGCTTCCTGCATGGTTTTATTTGGGTAGCATGTTCAGATGGCCAAATCACACTATTAAAACATGCTTCCTGCATAGTTTTATTTGGGTAGCATGTTCAGATGGCCAAATCACACTATTAAAACATGCTTCCTGCATAGTTTTATTTGGGTAGCATGTTCAGATGGCCAAATCACACTATCAAAACATGCTTCCTGCATAGTTTTATTTGGGTAGCATGTTCAGATGGCCAAATCACACTATCAAAACATGCTTCCTGCATAGTTTTATTTAGGTAGCATGTTCAGATGGCCAAATCACACTATTAAAACATGCTTCCTGCATAGTTTTATTTGGGTAGCATGTTCAGATGGCCAAATCACACTATTAAAACATGCTTCCTGCATAGTTTTATTTGGGTAGCATGTTCAGATGGCCAAATCACACTATCAAAACATGCTTCCTGCATAGTTTTATTTGGGTAGCATGTTCAGATGGCCAAATCACACTATTAAAACATGCTTCCTGCATGGTTTTATTTGGGTAGCATGTTCAGATGGCCAAATCACACTATCAAAACATGCTTCCTGCATAGTTTTATTTAGGTAGCATGTTCAGATGGCCAAATCACACTATTAAAACATGCTTCCTGCACACAATCATCTAATGTTGACAAAGAATGCAAAGAGACATGGAGGGGGAAAGACAGCTGTTTTTATTAGAAGTTGTTATGTGTTTTCCTTACATTTTTTGCATTTATATTCTTGGTTGCTCTCTTTATATTTTGCACATGCAAAATGTGCCCATCTTTGGCAAGATTCACACTGCACCTGGAAAGGAAAAATAAATAGCTCATATTATGTTTGGTGAATACTATTAGTCAACATTTTAAACATGATTAGCAAGTAATGATACTAAGACTTATGTGTTTCTTTTGTTTTGTTTTGTTTTACCATTTCAATCATGCTGCGGTCAGCGTCAGCATCTAACATAGAGCAAACAATGCAGTAATCCTCAGCGTTCCCTGAAACACATTCATTTTTAGGTTTTAATCAAACATTATTTATTGATTAATTAAAAAATAATAGTAAATTTGTTCCACAAATACTTCATGGCAAATTAGTCCCTTGAATTTTTTTAATTAGACTTAAAGAAGGGTCTTATCTGAAAGTGTTTGAAAAGCAGTATTTAAATTGGAAGTACACACTCTAACGTGATAAGGACTTTACTGGACTTACCTCGATGTTCAAGTAGGGTGCAAGCTATCTGCATTCGCTCCAGTACAACTGCTTCTGTAGTGGTTAATACTTCACTGACCTCTCCAAAAGCAAGGTAGTGTTCTGCAAACTGAGATTTCTCATTATTATAATGTAAAGTCCTAATTGTAGCTAACAATAAATGGAATCATTTGAATAAGGGTTACCTTTAACAGCAAAACTCCGCAACTGCTGGAATCCTGTTGCTTGTTGTGTTGCATAGTCTGTAACTGCCACTCCATGGTGTCTTCATGCCCTCTCATCCTCAGAAAATTCCTATTTGAACAAAAATGTTTGTAATGAAACAAGAAATGTTTTATCTAAGAATAATACCTCAGTATCATGCATACCTCCAGTTGCGCAGAATTTTCCTGTCATAAACACCTTCATTCCCCATGGGGTCTATGAGCAGTATTCTCTGTGCAGAAATGTTGACAATCTAAAGAAAAAGTTAATAAATTAATTAAAATTACTATAGTTTTTGCCACTGAAAACCTATTTAAGAATAACACTTTCAGCAAGAAACTGCTTCACAACAAATTAATAACTAAATGGACACATACCACAAGAATCCAGTGCATACCAAAGTTCACAGGGCACAACCACATGACATTTACATGGTGGCTTCTTCTGTACGGCTTGATATGGTCAATGCTGTAGTGATTTTTTAAAGTTGCTCCTTCCGTGTTTTTTAATCTCACACATTTGCCAGCGATGTCTTGAATGGTGTAGGGTCCTGAAAAATCTGGATCAAACCTTCCTCCCTTCCTTTCACGTTTCCTCATGTTCAAGAGAAGAACTTCATCTCCAACGCTGTACACAAGGTTTCTGTACTTCTTCTGGACTCGTCTGGCATAGGCTTCCTTTTGTAAGTCTTGGGACTTTGCCATATTTTCCTCTACAGTTTTTTTTAACTTGCCCTTGTGTGTCTCTTGTAGAAGATACAAAGTCACCGTAACTCGACTCCTCAGGGAGAATGATGGAGGACAGCTAAAATTTTCACATTTTAAATTACAATTAAAATCATAAAGACAAATAATGCATGTGAAACATGAACTGAAAAATCTAACTATAATAACTCATGTTTAAAAGTAAATATACTATTATAAAGCTTTGAGCACAGAAAGCCACAAAGATAGACTCATATCATTTTTTGTATAGTCATTTTTACTCTTGATACACTTCCATAGGTGAACACATTATACTTAAAGGTCTCCTCAAGATGTATTACTTTACATAAAGATACAAATATAAAGAAGTAACTAGTCACTTACTTTATCTTTTAAATGTTTCTTGCATATAGAAGTTAAGCAGAGAAGATTAAAGCTGCAGCCAATATCAATATGCACAATTTCCAATTAAGATTACATTTAATTTATGCATTATCATAGTTGTTGCATAAATAGAATTCCTTAATAACACTTACTGGGACTTCAACAGGAACTTCAGAAGTATATGTAGCTTCTCTCCCATACATTAAACGGAATGGTGTGTATTTGGTTGTGGTGTGGACCTTGGACCTCAAAGAAAACAGTGTAGCATCCAGATACACATCCCAGTCATTCTGTTGACTAATTTTCTCAGGGCTCTACATGTGGACATAAAAAAAACACAATAGTGACAGTGTCTTAAAAGCAAATGAAATGTTATATACAAATAAAACATACCTTTTTATGTTGTCATTTGTCTTTTCGTCTAGGCCATTTGTCTGAGGGTGATATGCTGCTGTGACACTTCTTTCTATTTTCATTAAGCTGCAAAGTCTTGAGTTGAGCTTCAAAGAAAAAAGAAAATTGTTTTTTAAAAACAACCACACAAAACCTTTGGCCTGGCAGCTACTTGGCACACTGTGGCCAAGTATTTACCTAAAGAGGTATGGAAAAGTAAACTTAACTCTTACCTCGTTAACAAATTCTCTTCCTTGGTCGGATAAAATTCGTTTTGGGCAGCCATGTCTATATATGAGTGAGCACAACTGATGAGCTACCTCAGCAGCACTTTTGCTTTTTAATGGAAAAGCCTCAACCCATTTTGAAAAATAGTCTGTTGCAGTCATAATGTACTGGAAGCCACTAGACGTTTTTGGAAGAGGTCCAGTTAGATCTATTCCGATTAGCTCCCAGACATGTGACACCTGTCAATGATAGAAGAATCACATTAATATGTAATGTACATTATAACATTACTATTTTCTACTAAAATGCTACTGATATTTACCTTTATACACTGCAGTGGTTGCACAGCAGCCAATGGTTTTCCCATTTTTTGACACTGGTCACAAGCCAGGACCTTAAACATATTGAACGATCTTTATATTACCCAACAATCGCAATTAATTAAACAACAAAATTGCAAATGTTCTATAAAAATACTCGATCAAGTGGCGAAACAGTGTTAATTACTGTACATCATCCTGAAATCTGGTACGTGTCTTCAATTCAATTCAATTCAATTTTATTTATATAGCGCCAAATCACAACAAAAGTCGCCTCAAGGCGCTTCATAGATACAGAGAAAAACCCAACAATCATATGACCCCCTATGAGCAAGCACTTTGGCGACAGTGGGAAGGAAAAACTCCCTTTTAACAGGAAGAAACCTCCAGCAGAACCAGGCTCAGGGAGGTGCGGGGCCATCTGCTGCGACCGGTTGGGGTAAGAGAAGGAAGACAGGATAAAGACATGCTGTGGAAGAGAGACAGAGGTTAATAACAGATATGATTCAATGCAGAGAGGTCTATTAATACATAGTGAGTGAGAAAGGTGACTGGAAAGGAAAAACTCAATGCATCATGGGAATCCCCCGGCAGCCTACATCTATTGCAGCATAACTAAGGGAGGATTCAGGGTCACCTGGTCCAGCCCTAACTATATGCTTTAGCAAAAAGGAAAGTTTGAAGCCTAATCTTAAAAGTAGAGATAGTGTCTGTCTCCCGAATCCAAACTGGAAGCTGGTTCCACAGAAGAGGGGCCTGAAAACTGAAGGCTCTCCCTCCCATTCTACTTTTAAATACTCTAGGAACAACAAGTAGGCCTGCAGAGCGAGAGCGGAGCGCTCTAATAGGGTGATATGGTACTACAAGGTCATTAAGATAAGATGGGGCCTGATTATTTAAGACCTTGTATGTGAGGAGCAGGATTTTGAATTCAATTCTGGATTTAACAGGAAGCCAATGAAGGGAAGCCAAAACAGGAGAAATATGCTCTCTCTTTCTAGTCCCTGTCAGGACTCTTGCTGCAGCATTTTGGATTAGCTGAAGGCTTTTCAGTGAGTTTTTTGGACATCCTGATAATAATGAATTACAGTAGTCCAGCCTGGAAGTAATAAATGCATGAACTAGTTTTTCAGCGTCACTCTGAGACAGGATATTTCTAATTTTAGAGATGTTGCGCAAATGGAAGAAAGCAGTCTTACATATTTGTTTAATATGTGCGTTGAAGGACATGTCCTGGTCAAAAATGACTCCAAGGTTCCTCACCGCGTTACTGGAGGCCAAGGTAATGCCATCCAGAGTAAGAATCTGGTTAGATACCATATTTCTAAGATTTTCAGGGCCGAGTACAATAACCTCAGTTTGATCTGAATTAAGAAGCAGAAAGTTAGCGGCCATCCAGGTCTTTATGTCTTTAAGACATTCCTGCAGTTTAACTAATTGGTGTGTGTTATCTGGCTTCATGGACAGATAGAGCTGGGTGTCATCTGCATAGCAGTGAAAATGTATGCTATGTCTTCTAATGATACTGCCTAAGGGAAGCATGTATAATGTAAACAGAATGGGTCCTAGCACTGAACCCTGTGGAACTCCATAATTAACCTCAGTGTGTGAAGAGGACTCTCCATTTACATGCACAAATTGGAGTCTATTAGATAGATATGATACAAACCACTGCAGCGCAGTACTTGTAATACCTACAGCATGTTCTAATCGCTCTAATAGGATATTATGGTCAACAGTATCGAACGCTGCACTGAGGTCTAGCAGGACAAGCACAGAGATGAGTCCACTGTCAGAGGCCATAAGAAGATCATTTGTAACCTTCACTAAAGCTGTTTCTGTGCTGTGCTGAGCTCTGAAACCTGACTGAAACTCTTCAAATAAACCATTCCTCTGCAGATGATCTGTTAGCTGTTTGACAACTACTCTTTCAAGGATTTTTGATATGAAAGGAAGGTTGGAGATCTTCAGGATAACTATGCATTCTATTGGTGCACTATTAACATACTATATATAAATAACAACTTTAAAAATACATACCCAATTCCCAATGTCAACCGACATGCCATACCAGTAAAATCTGGAACAAATTGCAGTTCGAGTCTTGAGTACACCAGTGTGTCCACCGATGGGACTTGAATGAAACTCTTGGAATAGTCCCATGGCTTCTTCTTTTGTTTTTATCACTCTCCTGTTTCCAAACAAGAGCACTCCGCCTATATTTAAAAAATGTAAATTAATTATAACATGTATTTAACCAATAATTACATTTAGTTGTTTATTTACATTACAATACTGACCCTTCAGTCTGAATTTTGCGGCGTATCTCCTAAGGGTTTGCCTCTGGGACTTATCGTATTCCGATGGGTAGGACCCAGCAGACAGAAACATGAGCAGTTCCTCGTATTTGTTCTCCATAACTAAGGAGAAAATTGGACAATTTCAACATGGCTTCGGAATCCATACAGTAAAATAAAACGACTACACGACGTTATCACGCAATTAACAAGTATGTGGTGCAGTAGTACTTTCTTCGACATAACAACGGAGCGTTTATTCACCATAACAACGGAGCGTGGTGTCCAGTAACTGCAGGAGGACTAAAATAAATTGAGAAGGTTTGCAGAAGTTGAAAAGCACAAAATAAACACTTGGAATATGACTTCGAGTGAGCAGCTTAAGGTAAACAATTATCATCTGTAATAAAGAAGTAAAACTTATAATACAAACCTTTTTTCGAAAGCAACGAGATCGGCACAAGATCGGGGTAGGATGAAATAATAGGCGTGTACTATTTACACCGGAAACATGGCCGTTTTGAATTGTGCACATGCGCAGTAACAACAAGTAGGGCAGCTTGATGGGCGTTTTGTCAGAACACCGGCTACCTGTTAGCACTTCCTGGTTAGCATGTGGCCCCGCCCCCTTGCTTGGTAGCAGAAGTATGGCAGCCCACACGTCCCAAACACGTCTGTGTATGGCATTTTTGCCTTTTTATCGTAGGCACTGTGCTGGCTGAAGAAGCTGTTGCTTGCATGCACTGCTTTGTTGCCAGCGCGGACTAGACAGACCGTGCTGGGTTTGAAAGCATTAAATGACCCGCCCCTCCCCCTTCTCCTGCCTCCAAAAATGAGAGAGCAGGCTACTATGGGGAACATGGCTGCCACTGCTGTGACTCCAGTCATGGCATGGATGCTGCCATGCATGGCAGGAGTAGTTGCCTTTGGCCCCTCCCTCGTAGCCCCCCCCCCCCCCCCCCCCGGTCCCTAGTTGCCCCTTCGGGCCTTCCCTGGGCAGGGCGGCATGCCCTGACAGGGGCGTGAGGGTTACTTATGCCCTGCTGGTAGCCATTCTGTCACTTCCTCTGTGGATGGTGCTTGACACGACAGCTGCAGGCGGGCTGGGCATGGAGAGCCCACCCCAATCCCGTGCCTTTCAGGCTACATGAGGATGATGGCTGCAGCGTTCCCTTCCAGGGCCCCGCCTCTGCGAGGCCTGGGCCGGTGGAGGTTGATTATCGTGAGGTGGATGTTGAAGAAGCTTCAATCCCCTCTGGCAGCCACTGGGGTAGGGTCCGGACGGGTGAACCCATGTCTGGGTTCCCTGGGTTCTGGGGCCCTCCCATGGCATTCTCTCCCATGACCCCGCCTCCTTGAGGCCTGGGCTGGTGGAGGTTGATGGTCAGGAGGTTGATGTTTATGACGCTTGGCTCCGGTCAGACGACTAGACAGACTGATGTAACTGTCTGTCTGGCCTGCGGCCACCTCGCTTTAAAGAAGCTGAGGGGCCTCTGCAGGCGTGCAGAGACGGCCGTGTTGAGTTGAGGTGGGGAGGACTTGGAGCCTAGGCTCAGCTGTCCTCCAGCCACTCTCCTCCCTCCTGACATCCTCAGCTAGCCTAGTGGCCAGCTCTGCTGCAGGCTGTGCTCTCCTGGCCTATTTCCCGCTTCGCGGGTTCATACGTCAGTCGGACCTCGCTGCGTCTGACCGCTCGGCCAGCAGTTGACAGTTCTCCAGCCTGCGGCGCTGGCTCTCTGTCTGGCACATTCTCCAAATGTTGCGGGTTTACGTGGCCGGCAGGGCCCGCTCAGTGAGCTGACATCCCCGGTGAGTCACGTCCCTGGCTGCACTGCAGCTCCGGGCAGTCTTCCCCTGGCATGTTGCCTGCATTCGTCGGTTGGACCTCGCTGCGGCGTGTATGCCTTTTCCAGCCTATTTTAGCCGGATTCTCTCTGGCATGTCAGCTGCTGCAGCTCCCGGTTGTGTTCCCTTGGTGTGTTGCCTGCGCTTCGCCAGTTTACACGCCAGCTGGGACTCGCTGTGTCTGATCATTCGGCCGGCGCGTGGGTGTTCTCCGGCCTGCAACGCTATGTATGGGTGTCTTGTTTTTGAAGTTCAGTCTTGCTGCTCCCCTGTCTGCGGACAGCGCCAGCCCCCCCCCTCCCTGTCTCTCAACAGCTCGGGGTGGCTTCAGCTTTGAGGATGGACGGGTCACATCCCAAGCTTCACCTGTGGTTGCCCGCTTCGCTGGCGTACACACCAGTCGGACCTCGCTGTGGTGAGTGAGAGTTCTCCAACTTTAGTGCCAACTCTCTGTCTGGCATTGCCCGCATGTTGTAGCCCTATGCGACAGGCGGGCTGTTCCTTCCTTCTTGTCCTTAGCGGGCGACCAGCGGCGGAGGTCTGCCGCGCAACCAGTATGCTGCTTTAGGTGCCGCAGGTTCTCTTGCTTGACCAACGATTATCTTCCACGCTTTTCGATCCAAGGCGATGGTTCTTGCCTGCTCGAGGTCAAGTCGAAGGGCCTTCAAATCATCCTGGATTTGTTTCATCCATGTCTTCTTTGGTGCATTTCGATGCACCCTCCAATCGGTGGGGCGGGTCAACCAGAGTAGGCCATGGGGGTAGCGGCTCGGGTCCATTCGACAAATGTGGCCAAACCAACGGAGTCGGTGGCGCTGGATTAGGTCGCGATCGTCGGTTGGCTGCCGCAGCTGGTGAGGATGGTGTCATTCGAATGACGGTCGCGAAGGGAAACGCCGAGCATGCATCTAAGGCAACGCATTTGGAAAACTTCGAGCTTGCTCAGGTCGTGTTTTAGCATTGTCCACGTCTCTGCACCGTAAAGTAGAATGGGCAGGATCAGGGTTCGGTAAAGGAGGATCTTTGTCGCTAATGAGATGTTGTTCTTCTTCCAGACGCACCAGCGCAGGGAGGCGAATGCTGCCGCCGCCTGCCCAATTCTGGAGCGTATCTCCGCTGATGATGCCACTTTCTTCTCCTCGACGAGGGACCCCAGATATTGAAATTGTTGGACTTGTTTGATCTGCACACCATCAAGGTGGATGATCGTTGGTGAGCCGTCGGTGGTCAGGACTTTGGTCTTCTCGGCGTTAACCTTGAGGCCGTACAGTTTGGAGTGCCGGGCGATGTCATAGAGGATGTGAGTTGCCTCGGTGTCGTCTTCGGCAAAAATGGCACTATCGTCAGCGAACATTAGATCGGTGATAAATCGATCGATCGAGGCTTGGACTCCGCGGCGGCCCTCGAATGCTTTGTGCATCATCGCATCGATGACGATGTTGAACAACAGCGGTGACATCACATCGCCCTGCCGGACCCCTGTCATGATGGGGAATTCTTCGGACACTTCGTCATGAATACGTACCTGGCTAGTCGAGCCATCGTAGGCGGTTTGTAGTAGCTCGATGATCTTCACTGCTGGCCGGTCGTTGCAATCAAACGCAGACTTGAAATCAATGAAGATGATGACTGTTCGGCGTCCGCATCTGATCCGTTCCTCCATGAGTCGACGTAGGGTGAAGATCTGGTCGCTGCAGCCTCGTCCGGGTCGGAACCCGGCCTGTTCTTCCCGGCTGGTCATCTCACGGTGATTTTGAAGGCGTGATTGAATTATTTTCATAAGGACCTTGCCGACGATGGACAGTAAGCTGATGCCCCGGTAGTTTTTACATTCTCGATTGTCGCCTTTCTTTAGGATAGGAATGACAGCCGCCTTCTTCCAATTTGCTGGTATCACATTTGATGTCCAGATCAGTTTGAATAATGAGTGTAGACGTATGACGAGGACTTCTCCTCCAGCTTTGAGGGCTTCTGCTGCCACATGATCAGGGCCAGCGGCCTTGTTGTTCTTTAGCGAATGGATTGCATCAGACATCGGCACCGTAGGAGGGTCGATGATGGGCGGCGCTGCAGCCGGACGTTGGGGCGGATCGTGATTGTAGAGTTCATTGAAGTATTCTTTCCACCATTGCAGGCGCTCCGCAGTTGACTTTACAAACGAGCCATCCACCTTCCTGATGTTATCATTCATCGTCTTGCACTTGCCACTGAGACTACGTATGGTCTGGTACAACACCCTGTAGTCTTGTCGTTCGGCCGTATTTTCTGTGGTGCCCCTGTGGTGCCCCCCCCCCCACAGGGGCACCACGGGGGACTGTCCTCTCCCCTTTCCTCTTCACCCTCTACACCACAGACTTCAGCCACTGCACGGAGACCTGCCATCTTCAGAAGTTTTCTGATGACTCTGCGGTGGTTGGATGCATCAGCAGGGATGATGAGACAGAGTACCGGGCTGTGGTCGACTCCTTTGTCACGTGGTGTGAGCAGAATCATCTGCAGCTCAATGTGGCAAAGACCAAGGAACTGATCGTGGACTTCAGGAAGACCAGGAAACACTTGGGGGTCAGTGTTGACATTGTGGAGGACTATAAATACCTTGGAGTACACATTGACAATAAACTGGACTGGGCTAAAAACACCACAGCACTTTACAGGAAGGGCCAGAGTCGTCTCTATTTTTTGAGGCAACTGAGGTCCTTCAACATCTGCCAGAAAATGCTCAGGATTTTCTATGAGTCTGTTGTGGCCAGTGCGATCCTCTATGCTGTTGCATGCTGGGGGAGCAGGCTGAGGGTCGCAGATGCCAACAGACTTAATAAACTAATCCGTAAGGCCAGCAATGTTGTGGGGATGGAGCTGGACTCCCTCAAGGTGGTGTCGGAAAGGCGGATGCTGTCCAAGATAAAGACAATGTTGGATAACACCTCCCACCCACTCCATGACATGCTGGTCAGTCACAGGAGCACGTTCAGTGAGAGACTGAGATTATCGAAAAGCACCACTGAACGACACAGGAAATCTTTCCTGCCTGTGGCCATCTCCCTGTACAACGCATCCACTTAACACACTGTTTACTGCTACAACTACACATGTTTCTTTTCCAGCTATTTATTTATGACTGACTTATGTATGTATGTATATATATGTATATATTGTACTATTCTTAGTTAGCGTATTGTCTGTCTTGTCTTAATGTTGGTTTATAATGGAGCACTGTAACAAAAAATAATTTCCCCCAGGGATCAATAAAGTATTCTGATTCTGATTCTGATTTTAATAATGGATTGGATTTATATAGCGCTTTTCAAGGCACCCAAAGCGCTTTACAATGCCACTATTCATTCACTCTCACATTCATACACTGGTGGAGGCAAGCTACAGTTGTAGCCACAGCTGCCCTGGGGCAGACTGACAGAAGCAAGGCTGCCATATCGCGCCATCGGCCCCTCTGGCCAACACCAGTAGGCAAGTTCCTCGGTGACTTTGTTCCAGTACGCCTCACGGTCTGCTTTCATCTTCAGCCGCACCTCACGGTTTAGCCGACGACACTTTTCAAAGTTGGTTAGCTTGGCCTTCTTGCGTTCGACGACCAAGTCAAGACAGTCGTCCGAGATCCACGGTTGTGTGTGACGTCAGGCGGGTGGGCACAGCGGCTTGGCGCAGTCCAAGATGGCTTCCGATATTGTTTGCTCTTCTTTGTTGGCATCGTCGCTCAGGGGGAGTAGGGCGAAGCGGTTCGATAATGCGATCTGGAATTCTTGACGGCGGTCATTGTTGGTGAGGTGATGCCAGCCCAGCCTGGGCGGTTTGGGTGTCGGCCTCTTCGCTCGTTGGAGCTTCAGGCGCACTCTGGCGCGGAAAAGATAGTGATCAGAGCCGCAGTCAGGTCCGCGCATCGCCCGGACATCTTGCAAGGATGATCGGAACCGGGTGTTGATGAGCACATAGTCGAGTAGCGCTGAGTCATTTCCTCTTGGGTTGCGCCATGTCAGACGGTGCTTGAGCGAGTGTTGGAATAGCGTGTTCCCGAGGACCAGTTTGTTGGCGGCGGCAAATGACAGCAATCGTAGCCCGTTGTCGTTCATTTTTGCATGGCCGAATTTTCCCATCGTCGATTCCCAGCCAGTGCAGTCTTCTCCGACGTGGGCGTTCATGTCGCCGGCGATCATGATCATGCCGGTTTGAGGTAGGGAGTCCAAGACGTCTTGCAGGCAATCATAGAAATCATCTTTAGATGCGTCGGAGTTCATTTCGGTCAGTGCATAGACCGCGATGATATGTAGCTTGATTGTACCGTTGACAGTTAGGACAGCGATACGGTCAGATATAGGTTGGAAGGCCACGACGCTTGCAGAGAACCGATGGTGTACCATGAAGCCAACTCCGGCTTCTCTTTTGTCACCGCCCGAGTAATACAACGTCATCTTTTCGTCCATGGCCGGCACTTCGACAGAGACAGTGCCAGTTCCAGTCAGCCGAAGTTCCGATAGGGCCGTTATCGAGACGTTGAGTTTTGAAAGTTCACGGGCGATGATCTCCTTCTGCCCAACAAGATGACCAGTTCTGACATTCCATGCTGCAATGTTGATCGGCGTCTTGGGCGTGAGACGATGGAATTGATGGCCAGTAGTCCATTTCCCACCAGCGCCCTGGGTCCCCAGCGCTGGCGCATCGGCTGCCCCGGATGCGGGCTGTTACTTGGTGGCTCGGTGTGCTGCGTTCCCTGGCTATCTGCCTCGCGGTTCCTGGGCTAACATTGAGTGGCCGATCACTTGCAGTCCTGCATCCTGCAGGACCGGTTCAGGCCAGTCTGGTATCTGCAGACTGCTGCCTCCACCCCCTGGCTCGGCCTTCGTGTCTGGCTTGGCCCTGACTGGGGTGGTGTGTACATATGTGTATTTGTACATAGTTCTTCACTCTCGGCAGTTCGGTTGCACTGTCTCCTCGCGGGGTGTCTTAAAGAGTTACCGTACATATGGAATATGTAACGGTGTGGAGAGATAGTCTCTCACTAAGAGAACCAAGGTTACACCATAACCGTACGTTCTCTAGCATATCGAGACTATCTCTCCACCGTGAGGCCACTCGGAGACGCGTTCCGATCAAACGATCACCGGTGTCACGTCTGCACAGCTGTTTTATACGTAAGCTGTGGGGTGTAGCCGGGTGTGCCGGAGTGTCTTAAAGAAATATCCACACGCCATGACTAAGGGGGGGTCGTACCCCGTACATATGGAATATGTAACAGTGTGGAGAGATAGTCTCTCACTAAGAGAACCAAGGTTACACTGTAACCGTATGTTCTGATTAATGTTTGCTCATCACTTTCTGTTCTGATTAATGTTTGTTCATCACTTTCTGTTCTGATTACTGTTTGTTCACCACTTTCTGTTCTGATTACTGTTTGTTCACCACTTTCTGTTCTGATTACTGTTTGTTCATCACTTTCTGTTCTGATTACTGGATGTTCATCACTTTCTGTTCTGATTACTGGTTGTTCGTCACTTTCTGCTCTGATTACTGTTTGTTCATCACTTTCTGCTCTGATTAATGTCTTTAAAGTTTTACTTTGAAACATCTGAAGTCATTGCTGGTTTACGCCCTTGCCCACGCACCTGTGAAGTGGAAGCACCTGAGCCTCATTTCCCCTGCCAGCATTTAAGCAGAGGGATGGCAGCAATTCATCACCAGATCATTGTGTGACTCGCACTCCCTTGAATTGTCCCTTTTTTTCTTGAGTCGGCTGCGAGCAGCGAGTGACCAAAGAGGATGGAGTCCGTTACCGCCCCTTACGCCACTGGTTTTAGGGTTTCCCCTGTTACAGCAACATAAACCCATGTTGGATTGGAAAAGGGAATGCCTTGTGGGGTAAAGGGGTGGTGCCATACGACCTGTTTAAAAGCCACCACCCTCTCTGTCAGTTTACTGAATCCCTCTGTCACACAATCCACCTTACCATTCTTCAGTTCCATCTGTTTATCACGACCTTGAAGAGACTCACGTCTTCCTTCAACAGTTGCCGGTGCGATTATTATTAAACTAGTGGTACATGTGCCACAGTCTGAGAATGACTGACCTAGGAGATTGAGTTTGGCATATAGGAGGCCCAACGAACTGAACCGGACCCTGGGACTGTCCCTCCAGGACTCTTTGTTCCCTCCTCTGTTAGGTCACTGGGCACGCACAACCACATTCACCTGGCACCCAGGGATCCACCACACCATCTCATTCATTTAAAGTAGAGCAGGACGACATGGCAAAAAATATGTATCACGATATATATTTGAAAATTTGCGCTAACAATATAACTGACGATATAATTGATGCGAGACAAAATACAACTCCACAACTTTACTAGCACAAAAAAAAAATCTATTTTCACTTAAACAAGCAGCTGTTTTTTATGTGCATTAAAGCTATATAAAAATTTAACAGTGCAAATGCAAATTCCTTGCTGAAAGTTTAGAAATGGGCTGACACATCCTGAGCATAACCATGTAAAATATCCACTGAAGTTAAAAAGAGGTGCAACATTAAACTGCAGTGTGCCAAATAAAAAAGTAAAATACGTATTTTTCGAGCCATAAAGTGCACGGGATTATAAGGCACATTAAGCGAAACAAAGCAGTCAGATAAATCAAGCTTTATTCAACTCCTACTTCTTGCTTCCTCCACTTCTGTACCATTGATTCATTAATGGTACAGAAGTGTACCATTAATGCTGTATTCTATCACAGCTGCTCTATTCCCATGTTGTTGCAGTGTATTAATGACTAACCTTCTATTGTGGATGGATTATCTCAGTTGTTCTGCTGACTGAAGTTTGGTCCGTTTACAGCATTCTGCCATGCGATTGCATTTGTCTCTAATCATCAGGAACCTTCACGTTAACTTTTATCGAGTGGAAAAGCGTTAGCGTTCATCCTCCAACGTTGCTGTTTATGTTATGCTAACATAGCTGTGTTGCTAGCGATCACGTAGCACATCATTATATACCACCTAGCCCAACTTCAGTAACCTTACCAACGTCACTGCTGTTTAGTTTCCTGTCTTCGTTTATGTTGGAAGTGATAGCAGAGCTGCACGTTTTAATTTTTTCAGAAATCTCTTAGTCAGAACATGCTATATCATGCTTAGGTAACTAGCGAAACTAGCGAGCTAACTTCCACTAACTTCCTGCTAACTTTTAACTTCGTTAAATGTAATAAATTCTGTTTTCATGGATGCCCAGATGTTAAACTTCATAGTTACACCTGGTAAAGCAGCAATGCTGATTGTTTTATTAAAGATGAAAGAATTTAGACAGTTTTTAACTCTCAGTGATGCTGCCGTGTTCGTTTGACTTCGGGACCTGAAGCGGAGGGAGTTTAGGACCCAGATTACTCCCAGATTTACAAGCACCTTAGTCCGACAAATACGGCAATAACGACGGTCTGCTTGCATGTTCTACAAAAAAATGTGCTTTGGTGGGTATCTGACAGACAAACACCAAACCAGTTCCACATCACTGAAGTGGCACCATTTTTACAAACCAATTGTGGTTCATCCGTTTCACTCAATAAGATGCTTTCTCCATTTTCATTCTCCGTTGTCGCCATGCTTTTTCGTCCATGTGCGTATGAAGACAAAGGCACTGCGCATTCGCGTTTTACCCATATTCATTTTCTTATCGTTGCCTAACATTGTACCGGTATTACCGTGAACTGTATAATATGGCCAAGCCCTAATTTAAAGCTTCGCTTAGTGGCCTACTCTCGCCAAAGATGTCCGTGAGTACATTTCTGCCTGGCCAGTCTGCGCACAGAACAAGACCTCTAACCAACCGGCCTCTGGCGTGCTCTGATCCTTGCCGATGGCAGGCCATCCCTGATCACATATCACCATCGACTTTGTCACGGGCCTGCCACCCTAATCAGGTAACACAATCATCCTAACTATCATTGGTCGTTTCTACCTAAGCTCCCCACAGCTCTGGCAACTGCCTGGCTCCTAACAACTCACGTACTTCGTCTTCATGGTATCCCTGCTGACATTGTCTCTCACCGAGGCCCACAATTCACATCACAAGGCTGGAAGGTGTTCTGTTCGGTTCTGGGAGCCCAGGTTAGTGTTTCTTCTGCTTTTCATCCACAGACAAGTAAACAGAGAACAGGCTAACCAAGAGCTTGAGGCAGCCCTCCAATGTGTGGCCTCTACCCACCAGACCACCTGGAGCAAACATCTCCCTTGGATCGAATACTCGCGTAACAGCCTCACCTCTTTGGCCACTGGATTGTCTCCCTTCGAGGCATCCCTGGCTTCTTTAAGTTTCTTTAATTTTTTAAGCTTGTGTTTTGGATGAACCCGTTTGTGTCTCAGTGTGTGGCTTGATCTCCACCACTTACTCTTAGAACTGAAGAAGCTTTACTGGTGAAACTTGCAGACCATTTTCTTTCCAAGCTCCTTAGATCACTGACGCTTGTTTTTCTCTTTGTAAAATGAAATTTAAATTGAATTTTGAATAAAATGTGTTTTTTCCTTTCTCCCTCAGAGTGCAGACATGTCAGCTGCCAACAATCTGAGATCTGAAAATCAGTTTCTGTGCTCCATCTGTCTGGATGTGTTCACTGATCCAGTCACTACATCATGTGGACACAACTTCTGCAAAACCTGCATCAGTCAGCACTGGGACATGAATGTCATCTGTAAGTGTCCCTTGTGTAAAGAGACTTTCTACACTCGACCTCAGCTGAGGGTCAACACCTTCATCTCTGAGATAGTTGCTCAGTTCAGACGTGAAGCTCAGCAGAAAGCCAGCAGCAGCAGCTCAGAGCAACAAGCTGCCAAACCAGGAGAAGTTCCCTGTGACGTCTGCACTGGAACCAGACTGAAGGCCCTGAAGTCCTGCCTGGTGTGTCAGACCTCCTACTGTCAGACTCACCTGGAGCCTCATCTGACACTGAAAGGTCTGAAAAGACATCAGCTGGTTGATGCTGTGGAGAACCTGGAAGGCAGGATGTGCATGAAGCACGATAAACTCCTGGAGCTGTTCTGTAAGACCGACCAGACATGTGTCTGCATGCTCTGCTCTGCTTTAGACCACAAGAACCACGAGTTTGTTCCTCTGAGAGAAGAATATGAAGGAAAGAAGGCAGAGCTGGAGAAGACAGAGGCTGAGATTCAGCAGATGATCCAGAAGAGACGACTGAAGATTCAGGAGATCACAGAGTCGGTGAAGATGAGTAAAGATGCTGCAGACAGACAGAAAGCAGAAGGTGTTCAGGTCTTCACGGCTCTGAAGGAGTCTGTTGAGAGACGCCTGAAAAAGTTCATAAAGGAGATCGAAGACAAACAGGAAGCTACAGAGAAACAGGCTGAAGGTCTCATCAAAGATCTGGAACAGGAAATCTCTGAGCTGATGGAGAGAAGCTCTGAGGTGGAGCAGCTCTCACGCTCTGAAGACCACCTCCACCTCCTCCAAAGCTTCTCCTCCCTGAAAGCTGCTTCACCCACCAAGGACTGGACAGAGGTCAGAGTCCGTCCACCATCATATGAGGGGACTGTGGTGAGAGCTGTGGAGACACTGGAGGAGACACTCTGGAAAGATATGAATGAGCTGTTTGAGGCGGAGCTGCAGAGGGTGCAGCAGTATGCAGTAGATGTGTCTCTGGATCCTGATACAGCTCATCCTTATCTCATCCTGTCTGATGATGGAAAACAAGTGAAGTATGGTGATGTGAAGAAGAAACTTCCAGACAACCCAGAGAGATTTTCTCCATGTCCTAATGTTTTAGGAGAGCAGAGTTTCTCTTCAGGCAGATTTTACTTTGAGGTTCAGGTTAAAGGAAAGACTAAATGGGATTTAGGAGTGGCGAGAGAGTCGATCAACAGGAAGGGAAACATCACATTGAGTCCTCAGGATGGTTTCTGGATTGTGAGGTTGAGAAATGGAAATAAGTACAGTGCTTGTGCTTCACCTCCAGTCCGTCTCTGTCTTCATCCTGGTCCTGAGAAGGTGGGGGTGTTTGTGGATTATGAGGAGGGTCTGGTCTCCTTTTATGATGTAGGTGCTGCAGCTCTGATCTACTCCTTTACTGGCTGCTCCTTCACTCACAAACTCCACCCATACTTCTGTCCCAGTAACAATGATGGCGGTAAAAACTCTGCACCTCTGATCATCTGTCCTGTCAATCAAACTGAGTTGATCAACGACTGATTTTATTTGATGAACTGATTGATTTTTATTGAGGAGAACAAATGAACATATTGAGCATAATACTCTCCATGTTTTCTATAGAATCTGATTATCAGGACTCTGACTTTGATCTGATTCTCATGGAATTTGACGCAAACAGAAGAAAAGTTGAATCAGGAAATGTTCCTACTAATGGAGACTCAAGCTGAAGAATCATGTGTGGGTGTTATACGGAGCATTCAGTTTTCAGCTGAGGGGAGTTGGATAAAAAGTGGTTTGGTTATTTTGGGTCTGTGAGGATTTTTGATGTGTTTACTGAAAACTGATAAGACGGGATAATATTCAAAGAGTGGTGGAGAAAGGAGAAGGTGAAGTACAGACTGCTGCATCCTTCTAGTCACATAATTTTGATGTGATGATTATATTTCCATGTTCTGATGATTTGGTTTAAAGATAAACATAGAGTTGGAAAATGGCTGCAATCACAGCATGAATGAGATGCTGAAGGCTATATTTGTACTTGTTTTGTCCACTAAACTTTGTCTTTGCTATGCCTCTGCTTGTTTATATGAGTAATGAGCCTGATGGCCTTTTGTAACAGTTACAACATTTGCACTGGCTATTATAATCTCCTAGGGTGTAACTCCCTCTCCCCACATGTGGCATTGTCATCACCCTTTACTTACATTTATGTTTTCCGCCTTCATGCTGCTACATTTGGTTAATTAGCGCTTCTAAATTTCCTGTAGTCCTGAATGGTTATGTGTCTCTCTCTTGACCTGTCCACGGCAGAGAGCAAGCTTGGGTGAGCTAGTGTTGAACATCTACACCTGCAGGAGCCTTATTAAGACTTATTGTTCATTCTCCTGCCAGTGGTGGAGGAGACTTTACTTTCTTTCGGTTGAAGAAGAGGCCTCGCAGTCCGGCTGTCTCACTGATGACATTGAGGGATTAGCGGCTGCCATCTATTCCAGACCTCGAGTGTTTGAATCTAAGTACTCACACACATGTTCACATTCAGTGCTGTGCATTTTCTTTATTTGGCTGGACAGCTATCACAATTATTTTCTCATTCACAAAGAGTATACAAAGACATTTTGGTTAGTACCAAATAGACACACTCTGATTACGGACTGAGGAGGCTGCAGTTTTGCAACCCCAGGACTGAGAAGAAGACTCTATAAATACCATACTCACATATCTCCAGGCTAAGAGAAGGGTAATTGATGCAAATATTTTCTTTTCATCTTCTAATCTTTGTTTAAACTTTATTCCAAGAGAACTGTAAGTTGTTCAGGTTGTAAACATATTCACCTAGATCATCTTACAATGCTGATATTGCAGCCATTCCCCAACTTTCTGTGAATGGTACTCATGGCCATTGGACAATGGACTTTCATCAGTAATTGTAGATCAATGGTCATGAGAATTTGCATATTAATGATCACGAAACTGACCTCAAACCCCCATTGTTCATTCAGTGGGCTGGTTTCAGTCATTATGCAAATGTACAGTTTATAAGATTGCGAAAAACTGCAGTCAGCTGTGTGGAGAACAAAGCGTCTTCATCAGAAGGTGGCAGCAGAGGTCTCTAATCTGAATCTCCTCTTTAACTGATGGTCTCTCTTTGAAGTTTAAACCTGATGTTGAAAGAACAGTTTACACTGAACTGTCACAGTTAGTCTGAGGAATAAAATCTGCATACCTACTGACTACTTGTGGGATAAAGCAACAGAAATGAACACTGGAAATAAAACGAGACGTTTCAGTCACACAGCAGAGCACTCAGCTGTTAGTTAATGTGATGACCTTGAGCTGTGTTTGTTCAATAGGAGTTGGTAGCAGATGCAGAGGTGGTTCTTTAACTGATACGGTGGCTTTGAAAACATTCTCATATCCCAGCACACAGAGTAAATCATGTATTATTATGTGAAGTGGCGATAAAACCGAATTAAAAATTGAAAAGTGCTGTAGTTGTGTTTAACTCCTGCATCTCGGTCACTTCTAATGACACATAAATCAATGTTCAGAAGTCCTTGCTGTGTGTGAGGAAGTGACAGCAAAGACGAAGCTCTTCTTCTCTTCGTGTCTTTGATCAACTACTTTTGTTTTGATTGTCATGATCACCGTCGCTCTCACTGTCTGTGTGCGAGAAAATCTGGATCCTGTTCTTATATGAATGATGCTAATCTCCATCTGTCGTTATCATAATCTGTTATCATCCCAGCACTGAAACAAGCTAACAGTTCACCTGTAACTCAGTTTGTAATCCACATGTCTGAACTACAGATGAACGTGATCGGCTCAGACGCTACTTGTCTGCATTTTTATTCTCTCCTTTGTTCTGCAGCTTAAGGACTGAAGCAGTGTGTGCATTACACCAGAGATTTGGATTTTCTTCTGCTTTTAATAAGCCTGAACAAACAGAATGCTTTCTACTCTATTTTGCTTGTAACTGTAGGTTTTTATATGAAATAAAACCATTTAAGCACAAACATCATAAATGATCTAAACATCAGATATTATCTGAGGAGTACCAGCCAGACAGAGTCAGGCTCACCTTAATGCACAACTTGGGAGAGAATTTTAAAACGTTGACACACTGATCATCAGACCTTCACGAGACAGTG
Organism: Copadichromis virginalis; assembly: GCF_057382275.1. Classification (NCBI taxonomy): domain Eukaryota; kingdom Metazoa; phylum Chordata; class Actinopteri; order Cichliformes; family Cichlidae; genus Copadichromis; species Copadichromis virginalis. The sequence continues at coordinate 274,732 of NC_140620.1, forward strand.
AGTAATGTATCAAGCTTGAGTATGAGTACTCAAATATCTGTGGAGATTCTTTTCTGAGGGCGGGTTACACCGAAGGACGGCTTTGTCACTCCCTCCTTGACAAAGCAGTCAGAGATGTGCGTATAGTGTTTATCACTGCTAATCAAGCCAGTAAAGTAAGATGTTCTTGCAGCGTTTAGTCAGTTGAACAAGGTTAATAAGGTCTTTTTCCACATCTGTTCAGCTTTCCTACAGAATATAATCCTGCATCCAAGAGGAAGGATTGACGGTTTGAAATAAGCTGTATTTTAAGGGGCTACACAATGGAGAGCTAATCGACATGTATTATTAAAACAATTGAGGTTACCACAGATTTTTGAAAACGTGGATGTTTAAATAAAGCAGAGAGATTAGAATATAAGTGCAGAATTCAGATATAGCTTCTGAACTTTAGAATGAATTATGTAGTAGTCATTTTGTGGAGTATTTCTTACTCGGCTTGTTTACACTCTGCCTGAGCACTCACACCACTTTACACAACACGCCTCATTAATGGCACAAGCTTTAAGTGCTTTCTATCCCACACTCACACTGCAGTGGGCTGTGGAGAACAACCTGGGGTCAGCATCGTGCCCGAGGATATTTGGCATGCAGACTGATAGATGTGCTCCCTTCTGAACCACAGCCACACTATGAGATCACATCCTTCTAATTACAAGGATTATGTTTCTTCCCTCAGGAGTTGGGATGATGGGCAGTGAGTACGACTGAACATAGAGATGGGAGGAGCTGAGGAAAGCATGAAAAGCTCTGAGACAGAATGATTGGCTGTTTATTATTTGACTCAATGGCACGTAAATCAATTCATAATCCTGGTAATGTGTCTTTCTTTCAGAATCTCTGGTTGCTATGCTCTCTCACAATTAAAATGAATCCACAGTTCATTTCTTTTCAAACTCAGAGTCTTTTTATCTTTCATGTTGTTTTTACGTTGTTCTAGTGCAACACTCAGGCTGTAGTTTCCAGTTCCTGTGTATTATCTGCACACATGGTTTCTGACAACAAAGCTGACTTTGACTTGGAACATGTCGTGTCAGCAAAAGCTCTGGATAATGTTTCAGCGAGTCCTGTTCTCCAGACAAGAGATGCTATTTGGCAATAATAGCAATAATTTTCCACATGGAAAATCTTTCTATACAACTTTGTTTGCAATGTGAGCTTCACTTCTATTTGTAGAAGTAAATACAAACACTCATGTTCTCTTGTCCTCTTATACTCTGTTCAGGTCTGTTGAAAATAATGTCCCATTGGAAAAGCTTGTTAGTTTAGGCCTTTATAGATTCTGATGATCTCTGAGCAGCAGCAGAAGGAAATAAACCTCCAACAGAACGAACTCTGGGAAATTCAGTCATCTTTTCACAGGTGGGGATGAGGTGAGAGAAACAAAGAGCTTTTAGAAATAACAGTCAACAAACACATTATTGGGATGAAGTCCTTTCAGCCTCTGTGCGACACACAGACAACCTCCCACAGACACACACAGACAACCTCCCACAGACACACACAGACAACCTCCCACAGACAAACACAGACAACCTCCCACAGACACAGACACACACAGACAACCTCCCACAGGCACATACAGACAACCTCCCACAGACACACACAGACAACCTCCCACAGGCACACACAGACAACCTCCCACAGACACACACAGACAACCTCCCACAGGCACACACACACACAGACAACCTCCCACAGACACACACAGACAACCTCCCACAGACACACACAGACAACCTCCCACAGACACAGACACACACAGACAACCTCCCACAGGCACAGACACACACACAGACAACCTCCCACAGGCACACACAGACAACCTCCCACAGACACAGACACACACAGACAACCTCCCACAGACACACACAGACAACCTCCCACAGACACAGACACACACAGACAACCTCCCACAGACACACACAGACAACCTCCCACAGACACAGACACACACAGACAACCTCCCACAGACACACACAGACAACCTCCCACAGACACAGACACACACAGACAACCTCCCACAGGCACAGACACACACAGACAACCTCCCACAGGCACACACAGACAACCTCCCACAGACACAGACACACACAGACAACCTCCCACAGACACACACAGACAACCTCCCACAGACACAGACACACACAGACAACCTCCCACAGGCACAGACACACACAGACAACCTCCCACAGGCACACACAGACAACCTCCCACAGACACAGACACACACAGACAACCTCCCACAGACACACACAGACAACCTCCCACAGACACAGACACACACAGACAACCTCCCACAGGCACAGACACACACAGACAACCTCCCACAGACACACACAGACAACCTCCCACAGGCACAGACACACACAGACAACCTCCCACAGGCACACACAGACAACCTCCCACAGACACAGACACACACAGACAACCTCCCACAGACACACACAGACAACCTCCCACAGACACACACAGACAACCTCCCACAGACACAGACACACACAGACAACCTCCCACAGACACACACAGACAACCTCCCACAGACACAGACACACACAGACAACCTCCCACAGACACACACAGACAACCTCCCACAGACACAGACACACACAGACAACCTCCCACAGGCACAGACACACACAGACAACCTCCCACAGGCACACACAGACAACCTCCCACAGACACAGACACACACAGACAACCTCCCACAGACACACACAGACAACCTCCCACAGACACACACAGACAACCTCCCACAGGCACACACAGACAACCTCCCACAGACACACACAGACAACCTCCCACAGACACAGACACACACAGACAACCTCCCACAGACACACACAGACAACCTCCCACAGACACAGACACACACAGACAACCTCCCACAGACACACACAGACAACCTCCCACAGACACACACAGACAACCTCCCACAGACACAGGCACACACAGACAACCTCCCACAGACACAGACACACACAGACAACCTCCCACAGACACACACAGACAACCTCCCACAGACACACACAGACAACCTCCCACAGACACAGGCACACACAGACAACCTCCCACAGGCACAGACACACACAGACAACCTCCCACAGACACAGGCACACACAGACAACCTCCCACAGGCACAGACACACACAGACAACCTCCCACAGACACAGACACACACAGACAACCTCCCACAGACACACACAGACAACCTCCCACAGGCACAGACACACACAGACAACCTCCCACAGGCACACACAGATGAAACGAACATATATTGATGAACTCAGGATGACCTACTAGCCTTGTGTACATGTGAGAGCTTCAGGTATATAGAATTACTGAAGGCTGTTGTTGAGTGTTAGTAAAAGGCGTACATGTGACAGGCGTGTACTCTCTGACGTGAAATGTTTCTGAGGCCAAGGTAAGGCCAAGCTGGGCAGCCAAGACCAAGAAATGGACCAAACCCACCAGAATTGTTATATGTAGCAACGAGCAGCACTTTGCATGTTGAAGGACACGTGTATCAGCAGGGGTGGCTTACCCAAGAACACGAGCCACTCTTCTGTTCCTCGTGTGGTTCTGGGGCACACCGCTCCTCCTGGCTGCCTGACCCACGTCTTCTCCTTTCACCTTGAATCATGTTCGCTGAAGCCAGAACTTTTCTATGTCTCACAAAAAAACAAGTCACCTGTTCAACAGCCGTTATGTTTATCAGTAGGCTGGCTTTATTGTGCTCATTAATGCTGCAATAAGGACATAGTTAAAGCCTTGTATTCTTACTTGTATTGTTCCAACAGTTGTGCTGGGTCAGGGGTGGCAAACTCAATCGCACAGGGGGCCAAAGGTCAAGGCACACTTTAGGTCTCGGGCCACACAAGATAAACATTTATTGAACACTAAAACAATGTGTTTAAACATAAATATGAATAAAAACAGACAGGAATATTATTAAAGATTAAATAAACTTCAAAAAATAAACTTTAACTTTAAATATTTTGCTCTCCATAAAAATATATCCTGTCAAAATTACACAAGTTAGAAATATGAACATGCTGCCAGAAACCCAGAAAAATAAATGAGAGCAAACACAAGGTTGGAGCCGCATGCAGACGGAGCTGGGCGCTGCTGCAGGAGTGCAGCTAATAAACTGTGTGGGACGTTCAGTGTCTCTCCCTGAGTGCATCATTACACTGCAGCTGCATCTGCACAGGTGCAGTTCAGCAAAGTGCGCTGACTGGGTTCAACATTACTGCAACAGGGAAAGTGAGGCAGGCTGCACTGGTGCATTTGTGACAGCTTGAAACGCCTTCACTGAATCATACATGTCCATGAACTGACAGGTTTCCTCGCTGAGCTCAAAAACTCGATTGAGAACTTTTCCCCAGCTCAGCCAGCGGAGCTCTGCATGAAGGAATGTCAGCAAACTCTGAATCTATTTCCCACAGAAAAGACTGAAACTGACGGTGATTTAAACTTTTAGCTCAGATCAAATGTACGGTCTGTGTTACGGGGATCATTACATGCTCCATTTTTGGACTTTACCACACAGCCTTTCCTGGTGTGTGATGCAGTGATGCTGATAACTCACCAGTACAGTTCTCCTGCATCTTTACTCGCATCCTGCTGACTAGTCCGCTTTTTTCACCGCACAGCATCGGCGCTCCATCTGTTGTAAGTCCAACAAGTCTGTCCCAGGGCAGTTTCATGTCGGCTACACTTTGACATGTGTTTTAAAAAATGTCTTTTCCTGTCGTTGTCCCGTGCATCGATTTAATGTTCAATATTTCCTCTCCACGGACGAAGATGGTCAGCTGTGCAGTGTCCATCATGTCTGTACTTTCATCCACAGCCGAGTATGCAGTGAAGTTTTTGCTTCTTTCTCACAGCTGTGTTCTTAAATCAGTGACCGTCTCACAAACCCGATCAGCAATCGTATTTCTGCTCAGGCTCACATTTGCTAAAATCTGCGTTTTGTCTGGACACAAGACGTCCACAGCTTCATCCTGCAGCTCTTCAGAGCGGTACCGGGCTGATTTGGCTCCTCTGCTACAATGAAACCTGCTTTCACAACAGCTTCACTTTGTGATTTTGCTCTGGTGACAAACGTCTGCTGAAATGTCAGATTCTTCTTCAGCTCTTCTACTTTCTGTAGTTTCTGCGTTTAGGTTTTTCAGCTTATCCTGACGTTTTGTCTCGTAGTGCCGTCTTAAATTAAATTCCTTAATTACAGCCTCATTAGCTCCACTAATAAGACGCACGGTTTACCAGCATGTCTGTAAACATATATTCAGCCTCCCACTGGTGCTGAAAGGCTCTGCTTTCAGAGTCAACTTTTCTCTCCACCATAGTGAGCAGCGAGCTTCAGTAACAGAAGTTTGACTTGATTGATGCAAATGTTCCCAGTTAGCCTAGCCAAGGAGGCTGCAGCGCTGCATTATGGGATCTGTAGTTTGTATATTATTAGCGCCTCATCTCGCCGGGCCATGCATAACAATAATAGCACATCTATATAAAAGGATCTCGCAGGCAGGATATAAATGTACGGATGTGGCCCGCGGGCCTTGACTTTGACACATGTGTGCTAGGTCCTGCGCTGTCTGGCTCTCCACTCCTGCTGCTGAGCAGCCTCCGCTCACACATCAGCTAGTCTTACGCCATGGGTTGATGTAGATTCTTATGGGTCTCCTTTGTTACTTTTTCATTAGCACTCTTTCCAGCCAACTCTAAGGCTACGTTCACTCTGCAGGTCTTAATGCTTAACTCTGATTTTTTGATCAAATCCGATGTTTTTGTCTGCTCGTTTACACTACAATTAAAATACGACAGCAAACGCGCTCTAGTGTGAACGCTCAAAGCATGCGCAAAAGAAGACGTCACACACAACGCGCTCTGTTCAGACCCAGAGCAAACAGTGTTGTTTGACTGATGGCTTTAATATAAAGACTTGTTTCAGACTTTGCGTTTCCCAATTTTGCTTTAAGTTATAAAGTTATTTTGTTATTTACATTTGGCCTAATAATGATCCTTACTGCTGTTTTAGAGGAGCGCTGCTTCAAAAGATAGTTGCAGATTTCTGCAGTACAAAGAAAATGTTCACGTTTCTCCAACGTTGTCTTCCCAACAGTTTCACTAACATCTACACGGGATGGCCAGGAAGCGTTCGCGATGTCTTCTCCGCAGCTGATAATTGGCGTCTGTCTTGTGTCAGTGACGTAAAAGACGGATTTAATGCGACCTGACCATCAAACAGCAGTCGCTTTCTGAAACATCAGATATGTATCGGATTCAGCACCACATACGAAAGTGACCCAGATCGGATTTGACAATATGGGATTTGTGCCGTTCACACTGTCACACCATGATGGGATAGATGGTCTCATAGGGTCAAAAAAGTTGGATTTGATGGGCTTTCGCCTGCAGTGTGAACGTAGCCTAAGACTACTAAATGAAAACACGTGGCTCACTAGCACAAAAGACCACTAAAGCTAGGAAACACTTATTTCAAAAGCTTGTGCTTTACTAACTATAAGAAGCTAACATTTTTAATAGCTCACCTGAGTGCCTGCATCATGCACACTGGCTGTGTCTTCAACACTGTAGCCCACACCGTTTACGGCATGTCACTGACTGGTAATCTGAAAGTGTGTGTGTTGTCCAACTGAACCATATCCTTTTGGTTTTTTATTTGGCAATATTGAGTTTGAAAATCATCAAGATGACATTTGTCATAATCTGGAGGTACTTAATGAACCGCAGACGCACAAAGATGCTTCTGTCGCCGTTTTACAGAGGTTTTTGGTTTCCAAGCAGTTTTCAGCCGAGTCCTCTGGGCTGCTGTTAAAGCTCCATGCTTGAGTTAGGACTTGGGTTTTGTGTTCTTCTACAAAAAGGTTTGAGAGACCATTTTATTTCCTTTTCTTTTCTTTCTTTGCACACTTGAAATGTATATAGTTGGTGTACTAATAGATCATCTAATGACTTTTATTTTACATGGAAGTCATTCTAAACTGTCCTTTTCTGTCTCATTTTCCAATTGGCTGTTCACCAAATCACTGTTCAGGTTGCTCCCCAATTTCAGGGGTGTCCCCAGTCATTACTGGGAAGAACAAAGGAACACACTGTTGGCATGTTTTATTTCATCTAGTGTGGATAATGATGAGTAAAAGACAGCTACCTTCACCATGCAAACAACAGTGTGACACAAAGATGAGGTTATGTATCTCTGTGTTGACCATCAGTCAATATGACAAATTAAACAGCAGTGACATTTTATCTGGGTGGAGGTAAAAACCATTGTTATAAAGCGAAATGCCAGCAAGCATGGAGCTAAAATAAATAACAGTGTATTTTAGTCTGTTTGTTCTTGGTTTTGAGTGAAGGTACAGAAACAGTATATAAGTGCTGGTGTTCGGTTCAGCACCTGCACACTTGAAGGCTGAAGTTACAAGCTGACACTGATAACAGGGAAGATAAGGTAAGAGAGATACTCCCTACAGTATGTGACAAAATTTGATTCGATTTGATTGATGACCCTAATCATGACCTTTTGACCTCCCCCCTCCCCCCCGGAAGTGTGTAATTTGATCCCCTAAGCGCGCCACCTGTTGCGCCACCTGTTGTTGGAAAGGCCATCAGACTGCTGAACACGTCATAGACACCTCAGCTTCACTACTGGAACTTCAACATTATGCACTCCACACTGTATATAAATGCCACTTGTTTTGCACATATTCAACTCTGTATATTTTATATATTTTATTTATTATTTTTTTACTATTTAATTTGTAAAAATGTGTATACACACACACACACACACACACACACACACACACACACGTAGGAAAACATTTAGTATACACATCCAGAAATGCATACACTATTATATATTGTACATATATTTATTAGTTTCAGGTTGGCCATTCTTGTATTTTGCTCGTTTGTGTTGTTGTGTTTGCACATCTCTGTTGCTTGTGGGGCTCGCACACAAGAATTTCACTCGCATGTGCTGTGCCAGTGTGCCTGCACATGTGATGTGACAATAAAAGTGATTTGATTTGATTTGATTTGATTTGATTTGAAAAAAAAGAAAAAAGTTTTTAGAGGGAGGGAGGGGTCTGCGGCATGGGAGGGGAATAAAAGCAGAGAGGAGGAGACCGTCACAATTTCTAGGCACAGACGCAAGATGGATCCTTTCATTCTGCAGCCCAGCAGCGTTCCTGTGTACTTGGATGGTGAAGAGATCTGCTCTCCCGAGGCCGCGAGCATGGGAGGCAACAGCTGGGGAGATCAGAGAGGGAGGGAGGGTTCCTGAAGCATAGGGGTGATGCAGCAGTTGACTCTGTGCTGTATAGAGAGACAGAGCGGCAGTTAGTTTTCCACAAACTCATAGTTTGAATTCTGTTTCAATATTATGACAATTTTCTCTGTATTTCTTTTTTTTACAATAGCGGATGTAATTTTACTTTCTTAAGCTGCACCGGCGCTTGTAATGGGAAAAAAGAGTGACTTCCTGTAGAGAACCGTTTCTTTCAATAGTATTTTATTTTCCTATAATACAGACGCAGTAAAAAACCTTTAAGATGATCTGCCTAGCAACAAATTGCATTTTTAGGCTACACCATAGCTTGTGATGAAAAGAAGAACTTTCTATCCGCTTGTAACCTACAGGCTGCCTACCCCGTATGTGTAAAAATGAATAAATATCCCTCAGTGAATAGTTTTCTTTGAATACTACTTTTCCTTTTGAGAGTCCTTTTTACAAGGGACTGAAAAACAAACCATAATTACCATGACAGGCGATCTTGTTTCACACACACACACACACACACGCACACACACACACACACACACACACACACCGCGGGTCAAGGAGGAGAGAGACAGCAGATATCAGTTTTTTCTCAATGCTTATAACCTATAACGCGCCCCCCAAAAAAATATTATTATTATTAAAACATCTATATGAGGTAGGTTTTGCGCAGCCTGCTCCTTGGTAGAGTTTTTTTCTTCAATACTTTTACAATGGGTTTTCTCAATAGACAGAAAATGAAAATGATGACGCTGAGGAGTCAACAGCCGATATTATCATTGCTTGTAACCCGGTAAATAATTTCGTACATCTCCCCATAAAATAAGTCTTAGTGGAAAAAAGCTCATATTCGAATAAGTTTATTAAAGCACCCCCCTCTGTGGTTTTTTTCTCAGAGTCAAGTTTAAACCATGAGGCGAGTTTTGTCAACAGGAGGCGAGTTTTGTCACGAGCAAGAACAAGGGCAGACAACTGTTGCCCATAAAGTAAAACAAATATCCGCCTCTAAGTCGTATTTTACCGTTGCAGAATGTGGAAAACAGACAGCCCTCACAAGAAGGCACCCAAAAAGGAAATTGGACACCCCAATTTTCTTATGCTAGATACTATGAGGCTTGAGTGTCCTAAAAATCACACTTTCTCCCTGATAAACAGTTTGATTACATTCTCGCATCATATCACAATTAATTCAGTTAGTTTCCCTGGCAAAAACAGCAGTCCTCACCAACAGAGGAGTTCAAGATATCCTCAACACCTCACCTCAGTATCACTGTCATTGGATAGAAGTGAGAGTCACTGACTCGTTGACTCAGTTCACAAGTTTTAAAACCTCCTCCAGAGTAAATAAACGTGGAGTTATTTGTCCTACAGTGTCCACTGTACTTAGATTTATGCACTTGAATTGGAAGTGGTAAGAAAACAGAATTCAGTTGACTGCAGTCTCAAATTTGCTGACATCTGGTGGTGAGATTTTACTTACTACCTCTTTAAGGAAGTGTGGCGTACAATAATTCCACCAAAAGTAAATAAAGTTCAAATAAATAATTAAAAGCCCAGAATTACCAGGATAATCACACCCATGATAAGTGTACATAAATTTCTGACAACGACTGTAAATGTAAAATGAATCCAGATTTGACCATAGCTTTTTTGTATTATCCCAACACCATGTCCTGTAGTGGCTTGTATATAGATAAGGATGATTTATTATATTTTTCCACCTCACCCATAACACTTACTACACCATGACAATAACCAGTAACCTGTAGTAGAAGTAATAGTGGCAGTAGTAGAAGCTATTTATTTATATATTTTAATGTTACCACAGTACCTCAGTCGCTCTTGTGTCATACAAATGGCCTCACATACCTACTGTGGTTCTTTCGTGCTGATAACACCTTTGAATTTCACTCCTGGGTCACAGTCCAGTGCCTTAACCACTATAGTTAACCATTAATTCTGTTTTTAAAAAGTCATCTTGATCTGTTTTAGCAGAAAATCGGAGAAAAAAGCTGAATAACTAAGCATACTCGTACATAGTTGTAGGTTGAGTGTTTCCATTTTGCTTTTAGTTCAGAGGATGTTTTAAATTTTCTGATATAAAGATACTAGCTTTATGGCCACTTGCGTCATTTGCTTGTTTAACTGTGAGTATCTACTGGCTTTACAGTCATGAAACATGCTATGTAAGGCTTTATATTGTCTTTTCATTCAGTGGCACTGTAGCAACATGAACAAGATGACTGTAAATAAATATGCCAAAAACATGTAAACCATATTTACTCCATATAGAACAGATCATCTGGTTTGATTTTGTTTAAATTACTTCATAAATAAACACAATTACACAATTCTGAGGTCAAATGTAAACAATTTTCACTTTTCTTTTTAATCAGCTTAAGTCAAACTAAGCCCTCTTCTTTCCTTTTTGTGGATACAATTTTTCTGATAAGCCTAAATTTCCAGTTGCAAACTGAATTTCTATTGCTTTTGGATATGATGACATCACTGTCATGGTATGATCCACAAAATATCAATTCAATTTCTCAGTTGTTCATTAATTTCAAAGCATCCTAATTTAACAAGTGATTGTGATACTTTATAAAAGTCTGTCATTTATTTATGAGGATGGTAGGGCTGCAGCACTAACCATCCTAATGGTCATCACTCTGGGAGCTATTATAGTTACTAATCTCATAAGCCTCAAAAGACTGCCCTGCTCACCTCATCCAAAATCCTGTGCTCCACCCATTAACCCGTTGAAGTCAAACGGGTCCCTGTAAAGATGTCACTGTTTTGCAGATCATTTCTGAAATTGTTAGTTCTAGACTGGATCAGTTCTTATGTGGGATCCAAACTATCCAAACAACTAATCACAGTCAAGTGTCCCTGCAGTTGCTTCACTCAAGCTGTATTATTTTATATCCATTGTTCACATATTATGATATCTGTTTAGGTTCTCAGCCATCCACGTCATGGCAGTCTTGAGACCTTGTCTTTGAGTGTTGGACCTCTTTTTACCGAAAGAAATCCGGTTGCCTTCTTTTCAAGTGCTCAACACTAGTGGATGATTGCAGAATTGGTTAGGAGAAAACTTTTTCAGTATCTAGCCAAGTCAAGACCAGGTACATAGACCTGCTCGAGAACCAGAGGAATTGGAACCAGAGGAATGTACTATAATGCAAGATTAATAGGTTAGAGTTATGCTCAGGTTAAAGTCAGTGTTCTGAAGTATCTTTTTACCTGCCTAGATCACTGTAATAACTTACAGATTCTCTGCCAGGGAAATATAATTTTTTGCAAGTGGTAATGCTGTACTTTACTAAAACCACTGAATAAAGCGCAAACTGTCCATCATATTGTTACAGGAATACCTGTGTATTGATTTGCTGATGCATAAAATGTATAAATGTTACCAGTAGATTAAAGTATCGCTTGCACTGCTGGAATTGCAGCGATTAGAACACAGAACTCTCATGAAGAGTACCTATTCAAGCAGTAAAATTGATTTCACTTTTTTATCTTTTATCTTTTTTAAAGTGATTCCCATTTTCCTTTATTAGATATTAGACAGGAGATGTGAATGTTTAAATGTTTCGGAGCTCTAATGTGCAGCTGTCACCTTAGAACAGCGGCACTCTGCAATAAAAATAATTAACTTGAACTAAAATGTAGTGTTAACCTCTTTATTTGTGTAAGTGTTGCATTTCACTGTTCTGTTTTGGGGTTTGTTTGTTTTTTTATGTTCTTGTGAAGATATGACCTGAGTCACACCGTGCCACTTGGTGAAGAGTGCTGTAAAAATAAAATAGGGGAGACATGATGGAATTAATGAAGGCCAGCTGATATCCAGCCTCCCCTAGCACTGCCCTCTGAACCCACTGCTCCACCCCTCCCTTGCAGCTGAGCCTGCCACTGTTCTTTATAGAGTTTTAATTACCATTTTATCACCATCCTTATCATCTGTCTGTGACTGGAGTAGGTGGCACTCATAGGGATCACTTTTGTGGGAAAGAAGTCATATGACCTGTGAAATGCCCTTTTTTTAACTTTGAAGTGAACATGCATAAAGCATAAGGCAGGAAGCTGGCCTTAGTGGAGAAAGCTGACAACCACCAATGTAATAGCTGTTATTTCTAACTGGGGTTTTAAGTCAGGCCAGCTAATGCAAAGAAAGCCTGGCTGTGTAAGTGTGCAGTCAACCTCTCAGGCCACTAAAATGGTAAATGGCCTGTATTTATATAGCACTTTACTAGTCCCTAAGGACCCCAAAGCGCTTTACATATCCAGTCATTCACCCATTCACACACACATTCACACACTGGTGATGGCAGCTACATTGTAGCCACAGCCACCCTGGGGCGCACTGACAGAGGCAAGGCTGCCGGACACTGGCGCCACCGGGCCCTCTGACCACCACCAGTAGGCAACGGGTGAAGTGTCTTGCCCAAGGACACAACGACCAAGACTGTCCGAGCCGGGGCTCGAACCGGCAACCTTCCGATTACAAGGCGAACTCCCAACTCTTGAGCCACAATCGCCCCGTTTATTGACAGTGTTTATTGACAATATTACCTCTGATGGAAGTAGTCACATCATGCATGGGGCTGTACTCTGCTTGAATTCAGCCATATGCTGCAAAACTCTTTGGCCCTTCACAGTGCAAATGGATAATTAAGCAAGGTAAAGAAAATGGATAGTCTTCAGTGGCCAAGTTATTCACCTGATCTCAGTGTAGTAGAGCAGCCTTTCTGTTACTGAAGGCAAAATTGAATACAGAAATACAAATAAACAAGCAGAAACTGAAGACAGCTGCAGTAGCCTGGAAGAGCATCTCAAGAGAGGAAACACAGCATTTCATGAACTACAGGCGTTCTAGCCTTATGGCAGGCATTGACTGCAAGATTTTACATACAAGTAAAAATATAAGTAAAATATTTTAAAAAGTCATAATATTTAAAATGATGTTAGCTTGTTGAATTACTTCCAAGTCTCTGAAAATGAAGACATAAGTATCAAAATGGTTGTAAGCACTTAACAATGTATGTAATAATTTAGTTTTGAATAATAGATGAAAGCCTGCGCTTCAATCACATCTTTTTTTGTTCATTTAAGTTCTGCTGTGGTGGTGCACAAAGTCAAAATCACAAAAAATAGTCATTGTCCAAACATTAATGGACCCAATTAAGGTGGTGACACCATTTCAAAATTGGCACCCAAAAAACCCCCACAGTACCTACAAATTAGTTTTGTTTTCAAGCTTGCTGTAAAAATTAAATCAAATTAGCTTTTTAAATTAAGTCACTATTAGTCAAGTTTCAGATTGTGTTAATTAAAGAAACAAATTCCCAATGTATGATGATTATTTAAAAGTGCATTCTTATATTTTCAGGCAAGAAATACTTTACTTTTATCTTCAGTCAACATGAACTTTATTGTTTAAGGACCATACTTTTGTCTCCATATTTTCATCAGTCATAAATTTGGCTGGAAAAGCATCACACCATTTGCTCTAGTAAAAAGACTCTTGTGTGCCTGAGTAATTTCTGATTTATTCTGGTTATTTTTTACCACAGTGTTATGACCCAGTGATGTGTTTGTTGGTGTTGTGCCTCCCACCGGAGGATGGCTGGCGGTATTTTCCCTTTTTTCTCTCCTAGGAGGTGGACACCTGGGCGTGGCTGCTAGGTATCTGGGTGGAGTCTCTACATATCTTCGGACTGGATAATTGATGGACCACCTCCAGTACTTAACGTCCGGATGACAGTCACCTGGGAGTGCTTTTTTTTTGGAACCCCGTTGACTCGGTCACGGAGTTGTGTGTGTTGTGTCATTACAGTATAGGCTGGAGTATTCACATGTACCTCTAGCCTTGCCATGTAGATAGTTGTAAATAAGTTAACAAGTGGCAGTCACTTTTTTTTTTCCTTTGCTGTATATCTTTCACTGTCGCAGCCTAGTAGGCGTGAGAAGCCGTTTTCTTTTGCTGAACAAGTTTTCTCCTGTTTTTGTTAGATAGTTAGGTAAGCGACTTGTCTTTTGTTTTGGCTTCTTTTTATTTTGGTGTAGGGAAGTGTAGGGATGGTTTGTAGGGAGTTTTGTTTATTGTTTTGGCATTGCTCACTGCCGATGAAAATAAATGGCTGCTTAAATAATTGAAAAAAGTGTTGTTGCTGAAGTTTGTGCGTGGGTGGGGAGTGAGTGGGGCAAACTTTTTGTTACGTTTATGTTTCTGCCGGGACCAGAACGTAACAACAGCATCACTAGATGTTCTTAGATGAGGAACATGTGCTTTGTCTGACTCATTTTTCTTTCTGCCTTTAATCATTTATCTTGTAAAAGTCTACAGCTGAGAATGTGGTACTCGACCCTCTTGGACATTTCTTTTTCTTTCTCAGTGCAGATGAATCAGTGATTTCTGTGCATTAGATATTACACTGCTCCTGTACGTTAATGCTCCTTTGTGTGACAAGACCTGAAAATTACACTGATTGCTTTTCAAATGTGAACATGAGATTGCATGTAAATATAACTGTGGGCAATTTCCAAGGTTGAAATGTTAATGCAGTCAAGTTGAAATTCACTGAATCACACCAAGAGAGTTGTGATATTGTGCAGAGAGAATACCCTTAGATGACACATGTATATGTAAAAGTAGGTGTAATTGTCCACATCGCATAATAACACTGGGAATGACTAAGAAATTCAAATTTAATTAAAATCATTGCTAGTATAAAATTATTCAGGCTAAAAAAACCCAAAACAAAACGCATTACTGGAAAAAAAAATCATTTTTTTGAGTTCAGATAATGTAGTATTTTCTAGACTTCTGTATATGGACTATGTATCTTTTTTTCTTTTCCTTCAGCTTTCAGCTCCAAGTATTAAGAAATAATATTATAGTATAAAGAAATGTAGTAAAACTAAGAGGATGCATTTTTTTATTAGGAACTTGTAGGCTTGATAGTCTAAACACAACATTTATTTGATAGTTGAACGTGTTGCTCTGGCACAGCTACAAGCCATGTGAGCTCGTAGCCCCTCCCACTAGGATGTACTACCACAGTCGACCGTTGTAAAGCAGCCGCAAATCAATAGCAATACAAAAACCCTCAAAATCATTGAAGAACATTTTATAACCGAACACCCAATACAGATATACTGAATATCACACCATATCAGATCACCAAATTAACACTGGGTTACATTAACATTTTACCACAACTTCACCAGATGTAGCTAAAAAAACTAAACTCATGTCCAGCCCAGTGGGACAGCAAGGAAAGATGACAAAAAACAGTTGCTTACGTGCAGTTTAGAGGGTCAAGCTGAAATTGAAGCAGCCATTGAAAGAGGTGAAGAGAGAAAGATGACAGCTTGGTCAGCACTAGTTGCCTCTATAATGTATGCAAATACATGCAGGTCGGAATCTCCGCCCCTTAAGCGCACCCCCGGACAGTGCCAGCAGATTGAAACTGAAAAACAAAAAATGTGATACAAAAAATGTAGTTTCAATTAATTGTTTTTCACTATCATTTTTTTAAACTTTCAATACAAGAGTACATTTATTTCAGTTACAATATTGTTTTTCAGTTTCATTTTAAGGTGGCATGTATTTATGTATTTATTTATGTATTTAAGTATTTATTGTCATTGTCAGAGAACAATGAAATTGCGTTTGGGGCTTCCATACAACCCGTAAATAAAATAATGAAGAAAATAATAAATACCCCTTAAAACCCAAGTGTAAATATTTAACCCAGTGTGACTCCAGTACAACAAGACAATCCTTAGCAACAACATGAGAAAATGACAAGTAATGTTCATAAGAAATTCAGACAAAGACCTGAGAAACATGACAAAATACAACAATGCAACCCATTCAATATTATTGTACTGTGAGATATGATATCAGATATGATAGTTATCTATTTAAGAAAGAGGGGGGGGGGGGCAGGAGGGGGAAGAGAATAAAGATATGATGCACCAATGCAGACCAGTTCATTGCTATTAAGAAGTTGGATATGGTTATTGTCCGTGAGAGGGGGGCAGAGAGTTCAGGAGCCTCACAGCCTGTGGATACAGGCTGTTGGCCAGTCTGGATGTTCTGGCCTGTATAGACCTGTACCTTCTCCCTGAGGGCAGCAGATGGAAAAGGTGGCGCGCAGGGTGATGTTGGTCCCGCAGGATACTGTGCACCCTCCTCAGACAGCGAGTGGGGAAGATATTACTGATCTCTGGCAGACTTGTTCCAATAATTCTGCCAGCTTCTTTCACCACCCGCTGGAGTGCTTGCTGATCGGCCTTGGTGCAGCTGGGGAACCACACTAGAAATCCATACGTCAGAACGCTGCTGATGGCACAGTTGTAGAAGTTCAACATCAGAGATCTGGGAATGTGTGCGCTCCGCAGTCTCCTCAGGTAGTAGAGGCGCTGTTGGGCCTTCCGTGCAACTGAGGTGATATGGTTGCCCCAGGACAGGTCCTCGGTCACAGTTACCCCCAAGAATTTAAAACTGCTCACCCTCTCCACCGCCTCACTGCCAATGAAGAGAGGCAGATGGTTGTTATGACCCTTCTTCCGGAAATCTACAATGATCTCCTTGGTCTTTTTGGTGTTTAAGACCAAGTTATTGTCGTGGCACCATGACTCTCTAAATTGTTTTGATTTATAATTGTCGCATTTGCAATAACTTTCCTTTGTTGGATTGTAAGTTTTAATGTTTTCATATATTATTTGGAAAAGTGTTTTAACAATACGTTGCATTAATGCATAGTTTGTATGAGAGAGATGTTATTTTTTGTCATTTATGTCAAATATGACGTCATCAAACTTCTAAGTTGTGAATTACAGCTAGAACAGCATAATTAATATTTGAGTTGCTGACCCTGTCTGTTGACAGGTCAGGTTTATTGTACACTGGATTGTTCCTGAGGTGCGAGCCTTCCCACCTGGACTTTGAAAGACTGAGATTCGCTTCTTTCTTGATGATCTGCTGCACTTTGCGTTGTGGTAGGACTGTATCACTCGCACTTTCACACACAGCTGGTTATAACACCACTGACTGACATTCTCTCACCCCTATTTTCTTTCACACCCTGGGAGTTTTTGGACTTTACCCCTTGGACATGTTTTATTTGGGACTTTAAATGATAAGCTGTTGTGTAGAACATTCTCCACATGTGAAAGGTGTGTGAGATTTTCATCTGAATGAACACTGAATTTGTGTAATCTGCTTTCTATAACAGTTAAGGAGTCAGGTTACTAGGGTGTCCCAACATTGAGATCAAAAGTTACTATTTTTATGTGTTTTCCTTTGCTTTCATTTGTTGTTCTTTTCTACAATTGTAAATCGCCTTTAACCTGTGGTTGTCAAACTCATGCTTTATTTCACTAAAGCCGGTTTGTTCTTTTGAGTTACATTCTTGTCTCTGTGTCTCATTAAAACACATCCCTGTGCTTCTATAGTCGAACCTATTGGCCCATTAATATATTCTTTAATTAATAATAATTAATATTGTTTTTTCCTGTTACTGTGTTACACAACCATGTCCAGGTACAGTACACAATGTTCCTGCTTAAACGGTGCTCAAACCGGTGCTTAAAGAATGGAGAACACAAACTTTGTCCAAAAACCTCTCATGTTCAGCTGTTTTTTGTAAAAAGATAACAATGTTAGCCTTTTCTGCAGCTATGGGGCATATATGGTATCACTCTTGGCTGGAAGCAGTGCTTAAACAATGGAAAAAACACAGACTTTGTCCAAAAACCTCTCATGTTTAACTGTTTTCCACTTTTTCTTTGGTCATTTTAGCCTTTTTGGCCAGGGTGAAGGGAGTATCTGCCATCAAACAAGAAGACAGCCGCATGTAGCTATGATGGTGTTTGCTAGTTCACCTTACATGCATTAATGTAATAACATGTTTAGCCTACTCAACGTAAATTACACACGAACAACATTAAGCGACTCACGCAGAGAAGAACGGCTGCTGCTGCATCATCATCCTCATCATTTCTGCTACACTGGTAGGGCTTGGGGCCAGGACTCTCCTCTTCGGGTTTTTGGGGGATGTTGCTAACTCCGGGTCAGATAACAGGCACCACACCCGCAGTAGATGCGCTCGGTGTGAGGTCTCACAGCAAGCTATCAAATACGGCGCATTTCTCGGCTTTTAAAAAAAACGCTATGCGTCGCCAGGTGTTTCATCAGATTTGAGGTGTTACCTCCTTTGACAGTATCACAGTATCAGCTTAAAGCACTTGTTGCTGCTGAGTTTGCATCTTTTGCTGTGAAGTACAGCCAGACTTTTGACCGCTTCGCCTTGGGCGTTTTTAATCTGTAGCTCTGCTCTAAAAGAACGTACGTATCTGGGCCCGCCTACTACGCTTGCAAAGGTAAAATGATTGGCTAGAAGCCAAAGTGTGTGACAGCTCAGGAAAATAAAGCACCGAAATGTGCGCTGCTTTTCGGTCTGGTTACTACCGTTTACGGCACCGGATACCGGTACCCATCCCTACATATAACAGACAATCAACACAGGACGACATAAAGTGCAATGTGCAAAAATTGTAAAAAATCTAAACAAAGACAGAATAAAATGATATTGTGTGTGTGTGTGTGTGTCTGCAGCTGTTCTTTGTGTTGTTGCTGCATCGTTGCCTCAGGGGGAATGTTGTGTGTGTAACCCGGGTTAAAAAGATGCATAAATAGTAAAAGATAAGTGAAGTCTGAGAATATAAATATCAAAGAGTTCATTTATTTAAATTTTCTTGTTTATTAAAAAGGTAAAAGTTCATGTAAAATGATTAAAAACATGTTTGCATTGTTTAAAATAAGTTATCTTTCTTTTCTTGTGAATTGTTTGTGAGAAGTGTAATTTCCTACGGGGATAAGGTCTGTGAAGGTAACACAGGGTGGAGAGGAAAAGGAAAAAAAGAGAGCGCGAGGAGAGAGGGCGGTGGTGCGTGAGTTACACGAGCATCCAGAGAAGTTAGCTTAGTAGTAAGTGTGTTTTGACTTTTCGGACAGATAAGTCAGTGTCGGTAAGCTAGTGACATGACACGTAAAGTTTCAGCGTGAGTCTGCTGGACTGTGTGCTTTGTTTCTTGCGGCCGTGCACGTTAAAGTTAAAGTGAGGCTAACCCAGCCGTTCGCTAATAAGGACTACTGTAGGCTGCTGTTTAGCTAAAGTTGTGGAACATAACAAGCTGCAGAGGATCGTTACCGAACTGGATAACGACGGACACACCCCAGATAGTCACTCTGAGTGCCCGCGTCACTCAGAGTACCTCTGGCAACGTGGGAAGCTAAAACAGGTAGCTTGTGGAGCAGGTGGAGATCACGGACCTTCCTCATCTTTGTGCTGCTGCATTCAGAGCGGAGTGTTTCTGAAGGAGCTGAAGACAACTTGTTGCCTGGATTAAGCTGGTGGGAATTGCACGTTTCACAAGGTACTGAGTTTATTTATTTATTTTTTGCTCGTTGAGTGAAGAACTTCCGGTTGGGAGATCGTTTTGGATATATTCTGGAGCAACACAGGCCTGCAACGTAGGGTTTATCTCTGCCGGCTTTAGGTTTAGTTTGGGACTGTAATTGTTTTATCACTGGTGGTTTACACTGTGTGTGTGGAGATTCTGTGTACAGTGGGTAAATTGCTGTGTGTGTTTTTGGTTTACCTGAATACTGAAATCTGCCATTTTATTATTTTCTTGTTTTCATTGTTTGGTAAATTAAAGGAGGGTTGCAAGGCTCTACTTTACATGGTGTATGACATGATTTACTGCACTGTAGACACTCGTGTTCATTTTCACGTGTAGTGCTGCTGTTAAGGAATAAGCTTCATTGATCCCAGAAACAAAAGAGAAGTTAGCTTAAAAATATCGTACGAGAGTACACTAGAAAAAGAACCCAAAGCCCATTTATTTAATGGTATTGAGTAAATGAGGGCTACATGTGTGTGTGTTATGCAGACTAGCAGAGACTGCAGCTGTCAGCAGCCACACACACTTTCTATTCTTCAAATCAAATCACAGTGAAACATGTTCACTGACAGCTCAGCTTCAGCATCGTCTTCATGCTGTGACTGCAGCCGTTCAACTCTGTTTGTCTTTAACCCAAATCATCACAACATGCAAATATAATCATCAAAATGATGTGACTGGAAGGATGCAGCAGTCTGTGCTCCACCTTTCTCCTCCACACCTGCAGGTGGAGAACATGGATGCATGAATCTCTACAGAGTTCTTTGAATATTATCCGTCTCATCAGTTTTCAGTGAACAAAACTCCTCACAGAGCCAAAATAAGCAGTTTGTATCCAACATAACTCAGCTGGACTCTGATGCTCCGTATAACAGCCACACATGAGTCTGGATTCACTCAAAGCATTGAACAAACTTTATTGGAAATGAAGCTTTTGGACATTTGTTCTCTGATATTTGCTCTTCAGCTCGAGTCTCCATCAGTGGGAACATTTCCTGATTCAACTTTTCTTCTGTTCAAATCAAACTCCATGAGAATCAAAGTGTGAATCAGAGTCCTGATGATCAGATTCTATAGAAACATGGAGACTGTAGAGGATTTACACTCAATATGTTCATTTGTTCCCTTCAAGAAAAATCAATCATTCATCCAATAAAATCAGTCGTTGATCAGTTTGATTGACAGGACAGATGATCAGAGGTGCAGAGTTTTTACCTCCATCATTGTTACAGGGACTGAAGTATGGGTGGAGTCTGTGAGTGAAGGAGCAGCCAGTAAAGGAGTAGATCAGAGCTGCAGCACCTACATCATAAAAGGAGACCAGACCCTCCTCATAATCCACAAACACCCCCACCTTCTCAGGACCAGGATGAAGACAGAGACGGACTGAAGGGTCATCAAGAGCTTCGTACTCATTTCCATTTCTCAGCCACACAGTCCAGAAACCATCCTGAGGACTCAGTGTGATTTCTCCCTTCCTGTTGATCGACTCTGTGGCCACTCCTAAATCCCACGCAGTCTTTCCTTTAACCTGAACCTCAAAGTAAAATCTGCCTGAAGAGAAACTCTGCTCTCCTAAAACATTAACACAGTAAGAAAATCTCTCTGGGTTGTCTGGAAGATTCTTCCTCACATCACTATGATAAACTTGTTTTCCATCATCAGACAGGATGAGATAAGGATTTGCTGTATCAGGATCCAGAGTCACATCCACCTCATGCTGCTGCACCCTCTGCAGCTCAGCCTCTAACAGCTTCTTCTTCATGGGTTTCCAGACTGTCTCCTCCAGCTGAGCCACAGCTCTCCCCACAGTCCCCTCATATGATGGTGGATGAACTCTGACCTCTGTCCAGTCCTTGCTGGGTGGAGCTTTCAGGGAGGAGAAGCTTTGGAGGAGGTGGAGGTGGTCTTCAGAGCGTGAGAGCTGCTCCACCTCAGAGCTTCTCTCCATCAGCTCAGAGATTTCCTGTTCCAGATCTTTGATGAGACCTTCAGCCTGTTTCTCTGTAGCTTCCTGTTTGTCTTCGATCTCCTTCATGAGCTCCTTCAGGCGTCTCTCAACAGACTCCATCAGAGCCGTGAGGACCTGAACACCTTCTGCTTTCTGTCTGTCTGCAGCATCTTTACTCATCTTCACCGACTCTGTGATCTCCTGAATCTTCAGTCGTCTCTTCTGGATCATCTGCTGAATCTCAGCCTCTGTCTTCTCCAGCTCTGCCTTCTTTCCTTCATATTCTTCTCTCAGAGGAACAAACTCGTGGTTCTTGTGGTCTAAAACAGGGCAGAGCATGCAGACACATGTCTGGTCGGTCTTACAGAACAGCTCCAGGAGTTTATCGTGCTTCGTGCACATCCTGCCTTCCAGGTTCTCCACAGCATCAACCAGCTGATGTCTTTTCAGACCTTTCACTGTCAGATGAGGCTCCAGGTGAGTCTGACAGTAGGAGGTCTGACACACCAGGCAGGACTTCAGGGCCTTCAGTCTGGTTCCAGTGCAGACGTCACAGGGAACTTCTCCTGGTTTGGCAGCTTGTTGCTCTGAGCTGCTGCTGCTGGCTTTCTGCTGAGCTTCACGTCTGAACTGAGCAACCATCTCAGAGATGAAGGTGTTGACCCTCAGCTGAGGTCGAGTGTAGAAAGTCTCTTTACACATGGGACACTGACAGCTCTGATTCATGTCCCAGTGCTGACTGATGCAGGTTTTGCAGAAGTTGTGTCCACATGGTGTAGAGACTGGATCAGTGAACACATCCAGACAGATGGAGCACAGAAACTGATCTTCAGATCGCAGATTGCTGGCAGCAGACATGTCTGCACTCTGAGGGAGAAAGAAGAGAAACATTTGATTCAAAATTCACTTTAAATTTCATTTTACAAAGAGAGAAACAAGCGTCAGTAGTCTGAGGAGCTTGGAGAGAAAAGCGTCTGGACTTCTTTGAGTTTCTTGAAGGCGTTTCATCAGAGAAGCTTCTTCAGTTCTCAAAGTAACTGGTGGAGACCCAGCAACACACTCAGACACAAACTGGTTCATCCAAACACAAACCTAATATCGTAGTGTCTGCTGTACAGTGCAGCGTCCAGATGGACAGGATCAACGTTTGGGGATGAAGATAAATACAGTCGTTACAAAGATGTGAAATTGTTTCTCTGTTTTACAGAAGGTCCAAGATTCATCCAGATCATTTGTATACTTGAATAAATCAGTTTGTTGGATATTTTCCATCAATCACTGTGAAGTAAACTTCGACCTTGTTGGTGACTGAATACTTCTTATTGTACGTCCAGATCAACGAGCCATTAATATTAAACAGTGACTGTTCCAGTAGAGCTGACAGTGAGGAGGACGATGAATCACAAACCTCAGAAATGTGTTATTAACTGTTGATCCAGTATTTTAATGGCATTGATGAGAACATGTTTATTCAGAGGTGTCTGTATATTTGGTCCATTTGTGCGTCAGTAAAAACTGTCCTGTTTTCTCTCACAGATACTGGAACATCCTCACAAACTCAGGATGTGGAAGAAGATGAACTTTCCCAGTCACTCGCTGGGATACATCATTCATGTTATTCTGGATCCTCAGAAAACATTGATTTATTTTTGTGTTTCACATATTTGTTTGTCCAAATCAAAGATTGATGTTAATAGAGAAGAAGCCACCATGATAAAGCCTGTGTGTGAAAACGAGATCAGTGGATTTGATCAAAATCCCATTTAAGGAGGAATTCTGTCCTCCAGTTTGTTTAAATAAGCTTTGGGATTAAACAGCATCATCTATGTTTGTGTCTGATGACATGTTTGATCCAGGTCAGCTTGAATATCACAGCTGATGTGTGGAACTCTGACATGTTTAAAGCCTGATTATCAGGATGATTCAAACACATCTGTCTAAATAATGAGATTCATGTTTCCACACAAAGTTATAAAGTGCAGCATCGACTGTTTTCTGAATGATTGAGGATCATCTGTGACTCTTACAGGATACACTAAGTCAGATAATCTTTGTAAAATGTGTGAATGACTTTTTGAAGTACTGACCAAAATCTGCTGGTTTACAGTATCAAAGGCTTTATATCAATAAAGAATAAATAGGTGTTTTCACGTCTGTAATCCTTATGATCAATCAGATCCAGAATCAATCTAAGAGGAACAGGAAGTGATGAATAACCAGGAAGTGTGGAGTCAGTCTGAAGTCCAGAGCACAGCCTGAGTCCACAGTCCTGAGCAGAGCCACAGTGAGACTGAAGCAGCAGCTCGATGCTCCTACAGTGGATCTGTGGTTACATGAGCAGATTTCTATGGATCCAGTGTGACTGTGATGAGTCCTGATGAAGTGAACAGAGTGAAGATTTGTGTAGAAGCAGGAAGTGTGATCAGCTGCACTCACCACTGTTGCTGAGAGGAACCTGATGGACTCCAGTGAATCTTCTTTTAGAGACAAACAGGACTCGACTGCAGCTCTGCTGCTGCTCTCTCACACTTTCACTTCTGCAAAATGACGTTGAGCTTCTTGTTTTTCAGCTGTTGCTCCGCCTCTTCCTGCCTCTCCCTTTACAGGAATCAGCCGGTCTGTACTCAGTGACTGTGTGCAGCGGGTGGGAGGAGTGAGGAGTGGTGTGTGGGTTCACACACCACCACGGCCTCAGGTGATCAGGAGAAACTCACCTGGATTTCCTTTTTCCACAGCAGACTGAGAGCTTCAGGTGGACCCTGAAGGAGGTCTCAGACACAGGTGGTAAAAGTACACACAGTGTGTACTGAAGTAGAAGTACTACTGTTAAAAATACTCCAAGTACTGTTTCAACTTCTTTACTCAAGTAAAAGTAAAAAGTAGTGGCTGTGAAATGAGAGTAAAAAGAGCTGATTGAAGAACATTTCTAACACGTGTTTATGCAAAGCTAACTGAACCATGTGCTGCATCAACGTGATAATAAAATAATATTATTCACTTTGTTTCTAATAAATATTCCCAGCTTGAATCAGACAAGTTGAACATGAGCAGAGAAAAAGAAGCAAATCCAAATATTCCTGTGTTCAGTTTTCTCCATTTACAGGCCGACTGTGCCTCTAAACAGGAACATGAGCAGGAAGAGGCTGAAGTGGATTCAGCAGGTGGAGGATGCCTAACATCAGCTGGAAAGATTTACTGTGACGTTTGTTTGCTGTTTTCGCCTCGTGCACGAGAACATCACCAAATAAACTCCAGACAGTTTTTAATATTTCACTGTTCAAGAGCAAAAAGACTGACGGACTGTGTTTAAGGCCACCTCACAAATGTCACACATGAAATATTCAGTGTTTATTTGCTGGTTTTGTGGAAGTTTTCCACTTAAATAAAGCTTGCAGAGGAAGTGGTGAGCGGTAGCTAACATTCTTTAATCCAAACACACAAAGAACATACAAACAGGCTTGTGGAGAGCCTACATGTCCGCGGGGCAGATGGTCAGCAGAGTCTCTCCCTAAGCCCAGCATGGCTCTCAGTTAAATACCTTCTCCAGGAACAAAAGGCAGTACACAGCTGTTTCACACCTTAAGCTTCACACTCCCTTGCTTCTTCCCAGAGTCCTCGAAGAGACAAAAGACTCTTCCTATGGAGTTCCTGTTTCCCCCAACTTCCTTACTACACCCCCACCATTTGTCTTAAGTGAGTGTCAGACATGTTAAAATCCAGTGGCACCAAGCCATTAGACAAAATAATGTGATTAATACATGAGTGAAAGAAATTCCTATACAGTTTTTACAGAATAATATGTAAACAGGCAGAACTGAGGCTCAAAGCCTCAGTGTGTAGCTGTCCATACCTCAACATTACAAAAGCACAACCACTGTCCACACCCCACCTGACTAGAAATGATAAATAATATAATGAACTCAAAACCCTGGGTCAACAACCCAGGCATCCTAACAGCATGAACGTTCATTTCAAAGTCGGACGTAATCCCACGCACAAAAATTGCGCGCTGCGCTGTTTGGGATGTCTCATTACAGGCCAGAGAAAACTACTCAGGGTTTCTTGCAGTGTCCATAAAGCAGCATGAAATCATTTTTTTCTGCTTCTGACACTTTTATTCTCAACGTGTTTGATGGTGTTTTTGTTGTTTCTTAATCATGAGCTGGAGTGAAGATGGCCTTTGTTCATCACATTCATCGTTCACATATTGTTAAAACTGCTGCTTCACAGTTTTTGTCTTTATGTGCACATTAGAGGTGGAGCTCTGACTCATTCCAGGTAGCAGCTCATCTGTTTCTCAGCACCAAATACAGGCTTGCACTTGCATACTTGTTGATATGAACTTGAATTTCATTCAGGAGTACAGACTGAGGCTGTAATGTTACCACAGAAAGGACTTGCTGGCAATCTGACAGTACAAGCACACATTTATTTCAACGGTCTTAAACTCACAGGAATCAGGCTGAATTTACCTCCTTATGGACGGTGTCAATGATGGTTTTCTGTCAGGTCAGCAGTCCTACCCCAGATTTGGATTGCTACTGAACCAGACTGAGAGACCGTTTAAAGGTCTCTTTGCAGGTGTTTTGGATTAATTAGCACATTATAGTGTGACACTTTGAGCCTAAAATATTGGATCTTTTCACAATATTATAATTTTCTGAGATTTTGAATTTGGTGTTTTTATAAGCTGTAAGCCATAATCATCAAAAGTATAACAAATAAAGGCTTATGTAGCGACTTCCACAGTCGCTACAGGCCGGGGATGGAGCCTGCCTATTTGCCTGACGCGCTGTCAAAGTTACGCAATAATGCGAAAGGTGGAATTGTTTGCTCGTTTAATTAAAGTGCTTTGCGATTTTTACAGAGTAGTATCATCGGCTCCTGATTCAAACTCTTACAACATCACAGGCTCTAATATAACGAAGCGAACATGTAGTGCAGCGGTCAACAAAAACTACGGCTACCCAGCCCTCCTCTCTGTCAAAATCAAAACCCGTGAATGACAGACTGACAACGCCCATTTATGTCACCGCTAGCACCCACGTGACTCCCATAACAACCAAACAAATAAAAACCCAGTGATCATCAAAATTCAATACATTCAATTATGGCTCCTACACACCAGCCCCTAATTATTAGGATCCCTTCTAATAATTACCCATAATTAACCAAGTAGGAGACATAAAACATGCAGAGAAAAGTCAAGCATTTACTGTATTTCAATATTACCCGCAGGAATCCTATAGGTAATCTTAAAGTCTATCCTTAAAGAAAAATGAGAGACATTTTATGTCCAAATACAATAAAAGTCTGATAATTGGACCCAGAAGTCTTTAACTGTGATCTGCCTCCAGCAGTAGACACAGTTTGGTAATAGGTCGATCCAGGCAACTAGTCTGAGTTTTAATCCGAACTTGACGAACGAATCCTCTTCGGTCAGGAAAAGTCTTTATCACACGTCCCATTGGCCAAGAGTTTCGAGGTGCCGAACTGTCCATGATAAGAACCAGATCTCCCACGATGAGGTTCCTTTGTACTCCAATCCATCGCTGACGTTCCTGTTGCTGTAGTAGGTATTCCTTCACCCATCTTTTCCAAAACAAGTCAAACATGTATTGGACTTGTTTCCATCTTCTGTGTGTGTACATATCAGTGGAATGGAATACTCCTAGTGGTAATATCGGTGAGGTCTTTAACAGAAGAAGATGATTAGGGGTCAAAGCTTCCAGGTCGTTAGGATCCATTGAGGCTTTGGTAATTGGGCGGCTGTTAATGATGGCTTCAACCTCACAAAGTACAGTATGAAGACCTTCTTCATCCAGGTTTTGTACTTTCATTATGGAATTAAGTACTTTGCGAACCAGTCTTATCAGTCGCTCCCAGGTTCCTCCGTGATGTGAACCTCCAGGTGGATAAATGTTTAAACAAACGAGTAACAGAATTTTCTCCAGCTTGCTCAACACTCACTGTGGCAACTGTTTTTACCTCAGGATCATCAGATGCAAGCAGACTGATGTCATCTGGGTAGACAGGCCATTCACTTCTAGATTGTAGAAGATACTGAGGCCCAGACAACCATTTTGTATTCTTCATAAAAACATCGACTTTCACTCCTCTTGAGGCCATATCTGCTGGATTACTGGCAGTGTCCACATATCTCCATTGCGAGGAAGATGAAACTCTTAAGATTTGTGAAACTCTGTTGGCCACAAAAACCTTGAATCTTGAAGTCTCACTCCTGATGTATTTAAGAACAGAAGCACTGTCTGTCCAAAACACAGAATCCAGAAGTTCCATCTGCAGCTCTTTCCTCCAGAGTACATCCAATCGACTGGCCATGGTTGCTACAATGAGCTCCATTCTCGGGATGGTAAAGGATTTAAGAGGAGCAACACGAGCCTTTCCCATAACAAACGCACAGTGTTGTTCTGAACAGATGTTTTCAATCAGCAGATAGGTCACTGTTCCATACCCATCCTCACTGGCATCACAGAAATGGTGCAACTGAGCACTCGTGATTTCTCCAAATCCATCAGGTTTCAGACAACGACTCACTTCAAACTTGCTCAATAGCTGGATCTGCTGGAGCCATGTTAACCATCTTTTGGAAAACAGCTCTGGTACATTATCGTCCCAGCCGATTCCTTCCTGACATAGATCTCTTAGGATTTTCTTAGCAGTTATGACCACAGGACTTAGCATTCCAAGAGGATCATAGATAGAACTGACAATTGAAAGGATTCCTCTTCTGGTGAGCGGTCTGTCCTTGAGCACAATCTTGAACTTAAAAGAGTCTGATTTTATGCACCACTCCACGCTGTTGAAAACACGCAGTTCTTTGAATCTTTGGGCTGAAGGAAGGACAATACTCGGTGTATAAATGCTCAATCAACAATCATTTATTTGCATACAATTCAACAATAAGAGCATTAGAACGTCTAGAACCTAGCACTAGAACCTCTGTCTAAGGAGCTTTTAACCTTTATTTTTATTGCTGCAGCTACCAGTGTCTTCCAGTTGGGTGATTCTCAGCTTCTTTCTTCGACCTCCGGGGTTAGACCACCCTTTAGTCATTGCACAGTTCTGGGGATTATTCTGCCCCGATTTCAAACAAGGATCTGTGTGTTTTGGGTTCACCGGCGTGTCCCCCTTTTTGCCAAGAGCCTCTCGAACCTCGTTGGTCTGGTGTTCCTGGTTTTCGCCAACCCCTTCATGGTTATTGCTGTGTTTGTGGGATCCATCTTCTCCAGGAGCCCAAACGTCATGACACTTGACCCCAGTTGCTGTCTCGGCAGTCCCTACATCTGTCTCTGCTGTGAAGGGTCCTCACATCTCCGGGTCCCCGTCTGGTGTCTGTTCCTTTCTATCTGTCTCTGCTGTGAAGGGTCCTCACATCTCCGGGTCCCCATCTGGTGTCTGTTCCTTTCTCTGCAAGAGACAGAAAACCAAAACACCTCTCTCCCTAGCCTTGATAATCTAATATTGTTATCCATTGTTCTTCTAATGATTCAAATTTGGTTTAAAATATTATGTTCAGGACTTATTCTAATCATAATCTATGTGTGTGTAAAAGAAATAAAAAATTAGTGAACCCTTTCTAAGTCTAACACATTATAAGCTTAAGTTTTACCATCGCTAATTTATTAAACACACAAATAAAGTCATAAAATGCTCATAACACCATTGTTTGATGTTCGGACTCAACTCCCCCTTTTTGACACACTCCCATGTGTCAATTCATTGGAGCTAGACACTTAAAAGAGAAGGTTAGTGACATCATATCTGGTAACTGGTCCATCCAGAGCTGTAACATTTTGAAATGTACATACAACAAGCCAAACCACACCTTGGTCACACCAACCCTCTTCCGCCCCGAAGATGTCCAATGCCATCCTAGTATGGACTGTCAAAAGTGGCTTTAACGCTGACTATCCTGACAATCCATTTTATAACGTTTCCTGGTCAGATTTGCCAATCTCTGCACCAGGGTTTTAAACTTTTCGCCATTTCCATTAGTTGTTATTTTTATTTAGTTTCGACTCCAGATTTTCAATTTTTACCAGTTGTAATTAGTTTTTACCAATTCTTTGCTAGTTTAGTCTAGTTTTTATTTTCTGAAAATCCTTAGTTTCAATTTAGTTTTATTTGTGTTTTGCAAAAATTAAGTGTAACAAAATCCCAGTTCCATCATATCAGTCATGCTCTTCTGATTATCCTTGGGTGTTGAGACTAATAACTATTAACTCTTGCCGCACCGTGTGGTCCTAATTTTGGTTCAAGTGAATTGATAACCTTTTGAAGGCGATTGTTTCACACCTTTATTTAGATGTCCCAGTCCTGTTGTCTCGGGATACATCACGCTGCCTTATCTGGGGTTAGCTGTTTTCTGGGGATGCGGGTTGAGTGGGTGAGCTCTTCAAGGAGGGGGAGTGTGCTCCCCCTGATGAGGTCTTCTAGGTAAGCTAGGTTAACCTTCTTGTGTGGGCTTTTCAAGTGCACTTTAAGGTTAGTGGGACTTTTAGTTTTATAAATGTCCCTCATGACCCCCTGATGACCCAGTATTTCATTTTTGCACACTGTAGTACCCATTTTAGTTTTTGCTTGTAGCTCGCATACTCTACTTGCCACTCCTCTAATTCCTGATGTTTCTTAGAGAGGGCAACAGTACCTTTAAAATTATATCACATGTGTGGGGGTGTGGCCTTGCCAATTGTTTTGCCCACCTTTTCAAAATGGCTGGCGTGCCCACAAGCACATTTCATGGAAAAAGAAAGGTAAGCTTGATATTTACATTTAAAATGTTTTGTTAAACTCAGATTTTTATTTTATTCTTTTTGCAAGTACCCCTCCTCGGTGGCGAGAAACTGTTGGTGTGGTCAAGTGGGTGCTCCGGAAACAAACGCTCAGGACAGAACAGTTATCAGTCATGTACTTCCTACAAATTTTGCATATGTTTTATTCCATATTGATCCTCTGAGTGTAATGGTACATTTTAATTTGAATTTATCCAAACTAAACACAATATTTTCTTTATTTACTTTGCTCTTGTTCTTTTTCAGTACCACATCCTATCAAATGTCCCTGTCGATTATATTCTACATTTAATAACTTACTATTTCAAGTGAGAACCTAAATCACGTGGACCAATGTTTATTATTGCATATCTCTATTCTGAATGTGGCCAGTCATTCATAGGTATTGTTCAATTTTGGCGATTTTCCTCTATAAAATTTAATTGACTTTTTACAGTGGCCTGCTGTGGTTAATAATAACATATTCCAGTCATGAGTGGTATCAAAAAGTCTTCTCCACTGTAGCATTTGGCATTCCCAATAATATAACATGATACCTTACTCAAAACACAGCTAATATAGCATAGTTTTCTTAATGCAAACATCGGTAACTCAAAATCAGCAACCACAGTGTTAAGTCTGCAGTTCATACTTATGTGAAGCTAGAGTCTCCTCCTCCAGTCTCTCTTATCCTTCTTCTCCTGAAAAAACAAAACAAAGCGAAGCATCCACCCTTCTCTTGTCGGCTGGGTGAATTGTTTATGAATTGTTTATTGGCATTTACTAATCCTAAAGTTGGTGCAGTCATTGTCTCAGTATCAAGTCAGTCAAAACTTTTAGTCGTCAGTCCATCACAGTCCATTCACATGCATACCTCCATACACATTCATACCAGATGTTGCTGATAATGGAGTCTCCCGCGCAACCTATTCGAGCATCCATCACCAGCAAGATGACGTCATCATTTTAAAGGAAAACAATTCCTTGTTGTTTTTTGGGCCGGATTGACTCGGTGCAATCCTTTTAGACTCAGAACTTCTCAGTGTTCCCTATAAGTGAATTTCTCCCAAGCCAATTACAATCATGGAGAAGCACACTTTGCAACTGTTTACAGTAATAATGTTTTATAGCGCTTTAAATTTCAATCTTTCAGGCCTGGTTTAAAGAGCTGATTGTTAAATCATGAACTCACAAAATATCAACATATCACCACCGGTGGATCACACCTCTCAGATTTTCTTATCTCAGTGCACTGTAACAAAACGAAAACAGACATAACCAACAAAATACTACTAAAATAACACAAACTAGGGCCCGTTGCAGACATGTCCAAGCATAAAACTATCCCTCTCTCGCTTACGAGAAAGAACACAAGCCAAAGCTCACTGATAAAATCAAGCTAGCGCTAAACAAAACCAAACAATCAACCAGAAATTCACAGGAACATTTTGCTTCCTGCCGGGACAATATTGTGTGGGAATGAGAACCTCAGGTGCCGTAACACCTTTTGTTCCTCCTTGAATTAAAACTCAATCACAGAAAATGCCGTACTCCAACCTAACCTTACACTATTAATTCATCAATTTCACTCTGTGCCACTGTTCCTCATCAGGGCTGTGTGAAGCACAGCAAAGAATTCAGTCAAGGCCTTGAGCCATAAACAGACATCACGCACAGACATTGTTTTCATAACCAAACTTTTTTAGACCTTATTCCTAAAATCTACATAAATGCCTTCTAGGTGACATATAACACATTCTAAGTATTTAATGGTAATCAATGGCTCCTCATAAAAATTATGCATTGGGATGTTTGTGTGCAGCATTTTGCATATCAGCATAAGCAAAGCATTCTTCATTGCATCAGCGTGTATGTGTGTGTGCGTGTGGATCACTCTTTATTGCACAAGCGTGTGCATGTGTATGTGTGTGCATCACTTCTCAGTGAATCAACATTCCCGTGTGTGTGTGTGTGTGTGTGTGTGTGTGTGTGTGTGTGTGTGTGTGTGTGTGTGTGTGTGTGTCATTTCTCACTCACTCAACGAGTGCACGTGTTCATGTGTGTATTTCACTTCATTCTGAATCTGTGTGTTTGGAGACGTGTGTGTGTGTGTGTGTGTGTGTGTTTCTCTTCATTCTGAGTCAGTGCATGTAGATGTGTGTGTTTGTGTGGGTGTTTGTGTTCATCACTTTCCTGTTCTGGTGTTCTGGGTAAACCACGGCCTGAAGCGTGCCCTGGGGTCCTGCCCCCCCCCTCCTTTTCAGTTTGTTTGCGACCATTGCTGCTGCTGCTGCTCAAAATTCAGTCCGTCCTGGTTCTGACCCCAATTGGGGCAGTCCTTTCTCCAGTGTCGATGTTCACCGCAGGTGAAACCTGCATCTTCTTCTGTGTTTTTGTCCATTCTGAGGTGCCTTCTGACCTCAGTTACTCCTCCTGTCTCGGTCACGCCCTTTTTCGCCACCCGATCATCCGTGTTGGTCCATCACTGTCCTGCACAGTGTGAATGCAAAGTTATCAAGGTCAGCATTCTTTCGCTCGGCCTTACTTTTCATTCGGGCTTGGCGGGCGTCTCGTCACAGCTCTGTCAGCTGACGCAGTCTGGGAATTTTTCCCCCGTGTAGTGAAACGGGCCTTAGGTTTAGTGCTCTCCGTCTCGGCTGCCTGAGATCACATTCCTGCAGGTCTGTTGACATTCTCAGGTCGTTGTTGTGGGTCCAGCTGTTGCAGCATTTGGTCAGTGTCACGTATGGGGGAGAGCAGGAGTCCAGTCAGCCTCGGCTTTCAGGGCCGGCAAAGCAGCCTGTAATTAAATATGTATAGAAAAAACAAAAACAAAACAAAACAAAAACAAACTAAAAACAAAAACAAACGAACAGGAAAATGTTGTTGTGTTGGCTGTGTTATTCAGAGGGGAGACAATGGGGCCAGGCCCTGTGTCAGCCTTCTCTCCCCCTTTTTTTGTTTTTTGTCTCCCGATATAATCAACTCCTAACCCACCAAGTTGACAGGACAACACCGGTATATGTTAAAATTCTTAAGATCATGTTTAAAAGCCCAAAAAAGGAACTTTCTTTCATTCAGTAATCACTTTTATTAATCAATCAACAGAAAACATGTCACAATTTGAATCTTTTAACCACTAAATTTGTTGTGTCTTGCCTGGTTGGTTAGACCAGTGTTCCTTTTTTTTTTTTTTTGTTAAATTGTTGTCCTGCAACCCAGAGGGTTTCTTTGTCAGTAATGTATAGACTTCATCATTTAAGTATGTTAATTTTTCTTTAACCTTGCTGGAAAATCTTCACGTGTTCATGAGTGTAAGCTGTTTCTTCATTGCGTGTATGTGCATTTGTATAAAAGCAGGTTAATTTTATCTTTTCTCAAACTAGGCGTTACCTTAAAAGGAGCCTTTCTCTCAGATTTCTCTGCTTGTGTGTGTTTTTGTTTCACCTTTTTGTTGTGATGCTCCGGACGCCTTCCCAACCTCCACAAGTCCGTTGGCCCCAATTTTATGTGTTAAAACTTCTCTTAATTTCTCCTCTAATTCTCTCCTCGCTGCTGTCTTTTTCACAGCTGCTGATTCGTGCTGGGTGTGGTTCCCATTACCTATAATTTTGCTTCGGCCGCTGTGCTTGTGGGGGCAGTTGGTCCAGGTCCGCAGCTTCCTGTATTAACACACTAAGAGATTTATTTAATTTCATTTTCATCACTGTTAAACAGATAAGCAGGCCACACGCCTACCTTGACAGCGTAAACTGTACGCCAGTCTCCCAACACATTCCTCTCTGTACTCCTCCATAATTCTCCACTGCACACCTCTTACTATCTCTCCTTTTTATTTTTATTACACCACAGAGTAATACACCCAATTATGCCCGTCTATCTCTATGTGGCTCCAAATTCCCTCTTTATTTTAATTTCACACTCGTCAGGGGACAGGCACACAACAATTTCAACCACTGAAACGAGGAATTCAACCTTTTTATATTTCTTTACTAATCTAGACTCAACGTTTGTTCGCAAAATGTGTCTTGTTCTAGTCCGGAAATAAATGTGAACCCGTGATTACACGGCCGTTCCAGTGTTATTTCCGTAGCTATGCGGGGGCCCTCACCTCCCCAAGTCACCACCTCGGCACCCGGACGCCGCCGGTCCTGGCCACGCGTCCACGGACAGGAGGGTCGCCACTCCTAGGGCAAAGTTCCACAGGTACACTAGGCATCAACCTTTGATCCTAAAATGTGTATTTGCTCTAATGTCCTCCTAATCAAACACATCAACCGTCACTGTCACTGTGTTCACGCTTCACACTCCACACAGAAAACACACTCAGAGCGCGCCTCACTCACACTCTCACTCAGTGCGCGCTTTACCCACAAGACAGCACCCAGAGCGCACCTCGCAGCTTCACACACACTCTCTCACCCAGAGCGCGCTTTCACACACACACAACACTTTTCCTCAGCGGGAATTTTACACAGAAACCTCTGAGCTCAACTATTAGATCTTCTTAAAGCACACTGCACCATAGACCAAAATACCCCTTTCTCTGCGATTATGACCGCCACCACGGGGCAAAGTCGCATCATAAAAGTGATGCTTGCATCCCCGAAGTTATACCTGACATCATAAACCAGGTGTTGCTATTTACTTAAATTTTTACTTTGTATTATGGCCGCAGCCCTTTATACTAGACTGACGCCACAAACCACCGTCAAAACCTCTATCAAATGTACTAAAACTAGCACCAACCACTACTGCACTTCACGGCCGCACCACCGGAACACGCCGTATCATAAACCAAACCTACGGACGTGTTTCGCTCTCGCGTTGCCAGCGTCCAACTGCACCGTGAAGCCAGCATCTGCTTTTCCTTAAATCAACTTCTATTTCATAGCCGGCAAAAGCCAGGACGTCACTGACACCATAAACAAAATAAACAAACCTCGACTTCAATGTACTGGACTAATGGCCGCGTCTTCAGAAGAAATTCTAACGTATTATTGCTACAGAAGCCAGTATTAGACAAAATTAAATGTGGAAGGTAAAGTGGCTGCAACTAGCTCAACATAGTATCTTATTAGTTTCTCGGTAGAAGCAGTTTATTTAACACACTGGAATTCAGCCTCAACTTATGTTGTTAGTATCTTGCGCCAAAAACCAGACACCGACAAATTTACTGTGAAAATACATGTGACTCAGTGAACAGATTAATTTGGAAAGCCCAATATGCACATTTGGTATTTATAATACAACAGGCTGTGCTTACCTTTTTATTTTTGGACCGGTCCTCTGTTCACCTCGCCTCACGATCTCACCAAAGGTCAAATCTGCACCTCCTCAGCACACCAAAGATCCGGGTCACACGGCACCAAGTTGTTGAAAACACGCAGTTCTTTGAATCTTTGGGCTGAAGGAAGGACAATACTCGGTGTATAAATGCTCAATCAACAATCATTTATTTGCATACAATTCAACAATAAGAGCATTAGAACGTCCGGACGGGAGAGATGCTACCAGAGGGTCAGGCACATGTCTCAAAATGGTGACGGGTTGCTCAGCTTTTTATAGTCTCTAGTGGCCCCCAGCTAGTCGTAAAAGCCAAAACATCACATTTTTTCTCTGTTACAGCGCCTAAGTTATGACCTCGGCAGTTGTTTCTCTGCTTTCTGTAAGGTGGGGGTGTGGAATGTGGCCTATCTATCTCCCCTGTCTTTAGACACAGAGTCTCCTGCTTACAACCTTCTCTTCATGATTCAACAATTAAGCATGTCAAGAAAACAGTGTAACACATTCCCAGCAGATCAAGGATACAGAGTGATGCACATTTATCTAATGAACTAATATGTGAATATGTTCTGTTAACTCAAAAGTATAATGAGAACTACACTACATACAGCTCACACACTCTATATTAAAGGGTATAATGTGATCTACAGCAGTATTCTAATTCAACTACTTTGATTACATATATAAGGTAACATATAATAACAGAATAATTTAATAACGCCCAAAACTCGCTCGATCATTGAGGAATCCAATTCCATGTTCAACACTTTCATTCCTGTGGCTCTATGACTTTCAGGAATTGATTCCAGCACTCCAGGCTTGTTGGTGATCCACTTTTTGAGCAGAAATCCTCCTTTGGCACACAAAGAAACCAACTCGTGGTACATTAACACTGCTTCCTCATCAGTTTCAACAGACACAAGACAATCGTCCACATAAAAACAGTGCAACAACTTCTTCACAGCTTCCTCACTGTAGAGATGTCCAAAGTCATCCGCACACTTTCTGAGTGCAAAGTTGGCACAACTTGGTGACGAAGTTGCCCCGAAGAGATGTACATTCATCTTGTATTCAGATGTTGGTCATTCCAGATCACCTTTAGGCCACCAGAGAAATCTCAATAGATCTTTATCTTCAGCTGGAACCATGACTTGATGGAACATGGATTCAATATCTCCCATAATTACAACTGGCTCCTTCCTGAATCTTGTGATCACTCCTATTAAAGAGCTTGTAAGATCAGGTCCTTGTAAGAGTTGTGAGTTTAAAGATGTTCCATGATAACTCACTCCACAGTCAAACACAACTCTGAGTTTCTTCTTGGTCGGATGGTAAACACCATGGTGTGGTATATACCACAGCTTGCCATCATTGCGATTGATCTCCTCTTCCGGGACCTTTTCAGCATAACCTTTAGCCAGAAGCTCATTCATGAAGACTTTGTACTCAGTATGAAACACTGTGTCTCTCTCAAATCTCTTTTGTAGAAAGCACAGACGTTGTTGAACAACTTTCTTATTGTTTGGCATACTGATACTGGCATTCCGAAAAGGTAATGCTATCTGGATATGACCACCCACATATTTGGCAGAGTTAGTCACTATTTCCAGAAATCTCTGATCCTCTCTTGACAATCCAACCTGCTCATCAACTTTGCTCTCAGGAAAGTCATTCTTGAACAGTTGCTGCCAAAGCTCCTCCAGCGTGACAACAGAAATTCTGTTGACTGTAACTTGTGGATGCTTCTGATCACCTGTAGCTTCAGAGTTTCCTGAAAGTGGTCCATTGATGGTCCAGCCAAGCCTTGTCCTTACGGCATACGGTCCTCCATCAACACTACACACCACTTCCAGAGGTTCCAAGGCTTTGGGAATGTTTGTTCCAATCAGAAGTTCGATTCCTGCATTTATTTGAGGCAGGGTTATGTGTTTTAAATGTGCCCATCCTTCAATATCTCCTGGCGTTGTAATATTTCCTTTATGTACAGGCATGGACTCCTGTGTGTACACTTTTGGCAGTTCCAGAAATTCGTCACCACAAAGAGCGGCAACCTCCAGTCCTGATAAAGTGTTGCTGCTCACAACTCTTTCCTGGCCCATGCTTCTGAGGAGGATGTTTCCTTTCCTTCCCTCAAGGTGAAGTCTGCGCATCAGACTCTCAGTGCAGAAAACTGCTGTGCTCCCTTGGTCCAAAAAAAGCATATGTTGTAATAATGTTGCTTCCTTTCTTTGACTTTACTTGGACAGGCACAATGGGCAGTTTACAGTCCTGGTCTCCAGCCCCTGTAAGACCACTCGACACCAGTGTGCTCACATGCGGCTGTATGTTCCTGTCGGTCTTTTCAGAAGGTTAACTTTCTTTGTGCAGGATGGTGGGATGTTTCCGGCTGCATTTGGAACAGGAAATCCTCTTACGGCAATCTTTACTGATGTGTCCTATACACAAGCAGCCAAAACAGATGCCATTTTCCTTTAAGAAGGTTATCTTCTTCTCATGAGCCATTTTTCCCAACTGTGCACAGACGTCCAACATGTGTCTTCCTCCACAACAAATACAGACGTTCCTTCCAACCTGATTATTTTTCATTTCCATTTCCGCAGGCTTAGGTGTACTCTCCACAACTTGCATAGTGGTGGCAAAGCTTGTTCCTTTATTTCCAGGTCTGCCTTGATACTTGGCTTTACTCATTCCTTTTGTTGGTAAAGAAAGCGGAGAATCTTGAATATTACCGAATACAGGATCAGTTAATATTCTTATTTGCTTCTCCAAAAAGTCTGCAATATCCATAAATTTGGCTCTTCTTTTATGCCTTTCTTGCAGGTCACAAACATGGCTTCTCCATTTGTCCCTAAATTTATACGGCAAATTTTTAATAATGTTCACCGTATTAGAAGGCATGTCCAAATCACTCAGATGCTGCACCTCCTCCATTGCATTACAGCATCCCCTGAGGAACAAACTGTAGTTCTGAAGAGCTTTTACTTCCTCTGTTTTAATTGATGGCCATGAAAGTGCCTTGTCCAGATATGCAGCTGCGACCTTCTGTTCATCGCCATAGTGTTCCTTTAACAGTGATTTTGCCTTGCGATAACCACGATCTGAGTTCATTTGTTGACAGCTTCTCACCAATTCCTTTGCATGGCCTCTTGTGTACTGTTCCAAAAAATATAAACGATCGCTGTTATTTTTCGTATTGCACTCAACTGCAAACTGCAAAACTCAAATGCTTTAATAAATGAATAATATTGAAGTGGATCTCCATCAAAATGAGGTATTTCTCTCTTTGGTAAAGAAAAGAGGCTTTGTTGTTGGATTAAGAGTGTTGTTATTTCATTTTGTTTAGTCATTATTCCAATAACATCATTTTGTGGTTCCAGTTCCACCATACCATTTGTATAACAGTCATTTTGTCCATTTGCATCAGATGGGTTTGAAGGAATAACTGAATATTGTCGAGGATGCTTATTTTGAGAAGATTCAGTCAGCACTGCTTGTTGCATGACACATTCCTGGGTTTTATCTTTTCTCCTGTTTTGAGTTTCAGCATTAGTCAATGAATTTTGTTTTGCAGAAATGTGAGGTATAAATTCCAATGCATCAACATTTAGGGTTTGTTTAGATCTTTCATGGGAAATGTATGAATTCATTCCATCTGAAACTTTTAAAGAGCCTTTTTTGCTTGTTATACTTTGAGCTTTAAGGACATTTATTGTAGCCATTTTTTCAGCAATTTCAGTGTCCAATTTTAGCCTTTCCTTTCTTTTACGAAGACGTTCCTCCTCTTCTTCCAGTACATGTTTCTCATCCAATAATTTCTGCTTTATCATTAAAGCTGCCAACTCTGCCTCAGCTTTCATACGAACAGATGAAGTTGAAGATCTTGATGAAGAAGTTTTGTGGCTTTCAACATTTGAAACACTATCACTTGGCTTGATATCATCCTCCACTTCTGTCTCAGTATTTGATGCAACATTGTTTTCCAATAAATTGATTTGCTTTGGACGAACAGCAGAATTTTGTTCTCTTTGATTTATCCAGTTCTGAATTTCATTTAAAAACACATTGGTGTATTTCATGATACTTGAAAACCATTCCTCTTGTTTTATTACTTCTTCCTCTGGCACCAAAGACAACACCTCAACATGTGAACTTGAAGCCTTTTCACACAGTGTCTTTAAATCCACCAAATACTGCTTAATTTGAGAAAGATTTTCATTGTGTTGCATGAGCGCTTTCATTTTTTGTATTAGTCCTTTCATTTTATTGACATAAATTTTGCATTCATTTTGTAATTTTTCGATTTTATTCAACAATGCCTTTCCAGTCATTTTTCTTTCTCTCTTTCCCCTCAAATGATTAGAGGAACAATCATCACCACCTGTTTGACTCATGACTTTCCCGTTTGTTTGTTCGATTTTTTATTTATTTCTTTTAATCTTCAGTGATCATCCATTAAAACATATATCCACTGGAAGCCACAATAGACTTTGACCATAAAATCCTTTCAACGTAACGGCACTTTAATTGTCCATTTGAACGTCATCCAAGCAGCATAATTAATAAGACGCAGCGCAGTCATCAATCCAACAGCGCAGCCAAAAACGTTGCACATTTAACCAACATTCATTCCATTCAGTGTCTCCTCTAGAAACATCTCAGCGCTAATCCAATGTGGCTTCCTTTTCCACAACCAGACATGCACAGGTATTCTTACCTGCGCTCCTCAGAATTGCGTCAGATGTGTCGGTGCTGCTGGGCTCACTCATTCAGATGCGCTGCACTTACTTGGCGTCTTTCAGGTTCCTTGATCTGATTTCTTTGATCCTGCTTGCGGCTGGCTTCTCCAGAATGCCGTTTTTTGTTGACTAAAGATGTAGCGACTTCCACAGTCGCTACATCTGTCAAAGCGCTGTCAAAGTTGCGCAATAATGCGAGAGGTGGAATTGTTTGCTCGTTTAATTAAAGTGCTTTACGATTTTTACAGAGTAGTATCATCGGCTCCTGATTCAAACTCTTACAACATCACAGGCTCTAATATAACGAAGCGAACATGTAGTGCAGCGGTCAACAAAAACTACGGCTACCCAGCCCTCCTCTCTGTCAAAATCAAAACCCGTGAATGACAGACTGACAACGCCCATTTATGTCACCGCTAGCACCCGCGTGACTCCCATAACAACCAAACAAATAAAACCCACTGATCATCAAAATTCAATACATTCAATTATGGCTCCTACACAAGGCTGGACTGGGACAAAAAATCGGCCCGGGCATTTTGACTAGAGACCGGCCCACCAGGATAAAGATTGAAAATGTGACGTCATTCAGGGATAAAACCGCAAAGGATTCTGGGAACTTGTGGCAAGAGGTACTAGCGCACGCAGGCGTTCAATTGAACTCAGTTACACAGCGATAAAAAGAAACACAAAAAATGGCAAGAAGCTGTTGTATTATTAACTGCAATAGCCGGTCGCATGACAGCCACGGGAAGCCGACGGGTAA
This sequence comes from Copadichromis virginalis, assembly GCF_057382275.1. Classification (NCBI taxonomy): domain Eukaryota; kingdom Metazoa; phylum Chordata; class Actinopteri; order Cichliformes; family Cichlidae; genus Copadichromis; species Copadichromis virginalis. The sequence goes on from NC_140620.1 coordinate 316,097, forward strand.
AGAGATCGTTTTTTTTTATCGGATTACATCGTTGAAGAGAAATTTTTTAAGCCATGTTTCCGAAGTAAGAGCCGACGGATGGTCTGGATATACCAAATATAACGTCTCAGAACACTCCAGCTCACAGGTTAGTCTGCTCCAAGCATTCCCACAAAGGTCAGAGGTTTGTAGTATTAATACGTCATTTTTCTTAACATAATTGGTGATATAGGTTACAAGCAAGTCTGGCGCTGAACAGAAATTGTCGCGCTGTGCTCCTTTATTTATTGTGCATAAATAGTGAATTGTCCTGACACAATATTGCGTTTAGCTTCTGTTATAACCATGGTACACTGACAAAACCATATACTTTTATTCACAGGATAAAACAGTTGGTTTGTATCACTAATTGTCCAGTGCGATTACAGCATACAGTATTATTGTCACTGCTACATTTCTGTGATGCTACTGTAACCGGTTTCTGCTTCATCCCGCTGCAACAGTTCGGCCCAAACAGACTCCTCGACTCTGCGTTGTGTAGTGTTTTTAAAAAGACAAGGAGTCTCTGATCGATCGTTGCCACTTTATTTCCTGAATGGAAACAACGGTGTATTATCACTGCACAGGCTCGCCATACACCACTCCGCACAGCACACTCTCGTATGGCTACGGCAGACTGGCAGCGATTACTGCAGCCAGCCACACCGAGAGGGGGGGGGGGGCGCTGTTTCCCCATTACACTGATATTTGTGGCAAGTGGAATAATACCACATAAACACTGTTACACTACCAGAAATTATTTCCACTACTAATTAATTACCCTTGAGCTCAAAGGTCCTATTAATAAACGGTTAACGAATGTGTATTTATGAAGACGATTTGTGAGACTGGTAAACTTATGATATGTACAATAGTCTTTCATTCTACACGGTGCATTTCAAGGTCCTGTACCCATCCGTCGGTAAACTGTACCTGGGCTTGTTGCAGTGACCTGAAGTTACTAAACTTCATGAGTGTATGCACTCACTCCAAGAACCGTATGATTATAAATCTGAGCGTGGTGAAAGTTGGGCAGCACACTGACGTCTTTTGTCCCTCTGTGTGCTCGTAAGGGTCTGACCCTTTCACTCCTTTGATTTTTTCCTCGTATCTTTTCTTTGTCTTTTCGTCGAGTCTGTCTTTGTACGGACTGGCATTGTTCTCCTTTTGTTTTGTACATTCCTTTTTTGTGCGGCAAAGAAAAAAAAAGAAGGTATTGGAACCGGAGAATGAACGTTTTGCGGTGCTGCAAATGCTTGCATTTGATGCGGTACTTGGATTGTTTTGCCACGAGTTCCCGGCATGCAATGCGCGAAAATCACGTGATTGTTAAACAAGGGGGAGGGTGTATCCGGCCTCCTCGGCTGTAATTGGTCCAGCCCAGAGTCGATCATGACCAATTGGCCAATCCAACACCTTTCATTATATATACCCTTCCTAAAAAAAAAAAAAATAATAATAATAATAATAATAATCCATCGGCCCGTAAAAACAAAAAATCGCCAGCGGCCCACCGGGCAAATGCCCGGTATGCCCGATGGCCAGTCCAGCTATGCTCCTACAGCTTAAAATATCTCGCTTTGCCTGTAGTGAGTCTATATCATATATTCGTTTAACCTTTTGAGTTAATTTAATAAAATAAATTAACTTTTGTGTGATATTCTAATTTTTCGAGTTTCACTTGTAGTTTTTCATGTGAGTCCATGTCAGAATAAATTGTTAAATTTTGCCATTGTTGTACTTAAATTTGTAAACCTTGTCTTAAACAGCATGTTTAGATATTCATTTGTTCTCCTCCCCGGCCTGTTGAATGGTGGGGAGGCTGTAATGTTTAACTGCAGGCATATACCATGTGAGATTCTGGTTTCCTTATCTTGTGAAGGATGTTCCATTCAGGGGCTCGTCTATGCTTGCATATGGTGAACCATTGAAGTTAGGCCGTATACGCGTGTGGGGAGATGTGCTTAAACAGTTGTAAGCATATATTTTGTGGCAGGAATTCATGTATATACACACACACACACACACACACACACACACACACACACACACACACACACACACACACACACACACACAGTGTTTTAACCTTTTGTGACCATATGGGTGTTACAGTGGGTGGTGCTTGTATATTCACAGAATAAAAGGCTGCAGGGAAGGCTGTTTCTTTGAAGTTGGCTGGGAAACAGGTGAGGAGCGTTCAGCTCCAAGAGCTTGGTTCCAACCAGCCTTCTCCTGTTAGCAAGTAAAAATCGGTTAAGTTGTTGTCTTGCTTTCTTCATGGGTAATGAGTCTCTGAACTAGCTTAAGCGCAGACCCAACAGTCCATGTAGGTAATAACACTTGGAGTGTTTCCACAGTGAGCTGTAATAATTTTAACAGCGGCACTGAGACCTTTTTCTGACAACAGTTTTCTGAATCCTGATCACTATTTCATGCAGGTCTCATTAATGTTTGTTTGTCTGTGTTCATGTCATAAATGTGTGCTGCCTTCAGGAGCAACATCGAAACATCCAAACTGATGGCTGTTCTTCGGATATAGTTATAGTTTTGATCTCTTTGAATAAGAGTGATTAAAAGGAAAGAAATGTTGATTTTTACACTGGGGTATTTTTTAGGGAACTTTACTGAATAATTTATGGAGAAAGATTCTTAAATAATAAACATATTTAAATAAAAGCTGAAGCTGCTTAGTGAAAAGCAGAAATGAGACCAGTTTAAAGAAGTTGAACAGTCATAAACTGGTCTGAAAACCTGTCTCAGTGTCTCTCCTCCCCCACCCCAGTTTTGAAGAAACATTCAGTGAAATAAAGCTTTCATCACAGGATTCATGTGATGAACTTACTACTAACTTTGTACCAACAACATCTTCAATAACAGAGTCTGAATGAAGCTCAGGTGTTGATGCTGCTCCCTGATTGGACGGTTGGTTTCAGCTCTGCTCTCAGTCTTTACTGCACAGGTGAAGGTAGAAAGTGTGACTGGATCTATAGACTGGAAACAGAGAAACATGCTGAACATTTGAAACTTTGCAGCAGAAATGTTCATGTTACAAATACAGCAGAGCTGATCTGGGATCAGTGTGTTCACACCTGCAGCTACAACAAGGTTTCATGTCTCCACACGTCAGCATGTGAACTTTACTCTGACTCAGTGTGAGCAGTCAGACGGCATATTTTTAAAGTTAACACATCAGCACACACAGAGCTGAGCCCCTCCCACCTGTGCTGAGTTTCAGGTGGAGTCCCGCCTCCTTCCAGGAAGCAGCTCACCTGTGTGTCCGTGTTTAGTGTCCAGGGCCCTATTTCAGGAAGCCGGTTTAGTGGAAAAACTGAGTAAGTATACCCTGAGTTAACGAAAACTCTGGGTTTTCGGTTTCACAAAGCGAGTTCAGATTAATTCTGAGTGAGTTACTATGACGACACACGCCGTGAAGCTAACCTGCCCCCTAGCAGGTTTACTACAACTAACCCTGACTGTCTCCGCCCCTTTGTCGGAAACCTGACAGTAGGAAGTGTCAGACATGGCGTGCCCCTTCCTTGAAGAGCCAGTAGATGTTGAAGCCCAAATTCTCCGCAGAGCTCTCCGCCGGGAGAGAGTGATCAGAGCGCGTATGGACATTTTATCATTTCCTGATGAGTTTCTGTGCGAACGTTACCGTTTTTCAGCACAATCAATAAGTCATTTGAATAACATCCTCAGGCCATATATTACGCATGTGACACATCGCGGACATGCTCTCAGTTCATTACATATTATTTGTATTGCACTTCGGTTTTTTGCAAACGGGAGCTTTCTGTATAATATTGGTGATGCTGAGCACGTTTCCAAGGCTACCGTCTGTCGGGCAGTCAGGAATGTTACAGTTGCACTGAAACGTCTCCTGTACTCGTTTGTGGTGTTCCCCGGTCACAGACCCACAAGATTTATCAAAGAGGGATGCCACAAAATTGCAGGTAGCAGGATGAACAAAACTTAATTCATGATGTGGTGATACTTGAACTACTACTTAAATCTTACATTTATATTCACGGTTCCCAGGCGTGATTGGCTGTATAGATGGCACTCACATTCCAATCATTGCTCCTTCAGTAAATGAAGGAGACTATGTGAACAGGAAGTCTTTCCACAGCATTAATGTACAGGTACATAGTTCCCTGTAGCATGTCAAACTAACAAATTATTTCATTATAGTAATGGATGCTAATTTGTGTTCTCTGCACTGTGAAGATCATATGTGATGCTGCCAACATTATCACAAATGTGGAAGCCAAGTGGCCAGGCTCTGTCCATGACTCACAAATATTCCGTGAATGTACACTGAGCACAAAATTTGGACATGGTGAGTTGAGAATACTTTAAAATATATAAAGACCAATTGCTTCAGGGACATTTGAACTGAAGTGTACCCTTCTGTCTTAGGAGAGTTCACTGGCTACTTGCTTGGTGATAGGGGGTATCCATGTTTACCCTATTTGCTTACCCCTTACCCTGACCCTGAACCGGGCCCACAGCAGCGATATAATCTGGCTAATTGCAGGACAAGAGCCAGAATTGAAATGACTATCGGAATGCTTAAGGCCCGGTTCCAGTGCCTGCAAAGACTCAGGGTCACCCCAGAAAGGGCATGTGACATTATTGTGGCATGTGTGATTCTTCACAACATTGCCACAATTAGAGGAGAACACTGTCCTTCTGAACCAAACATCAGCAGTGATCCAAACCATGAACATCCTGACCCTCCCACGGACATACAAGATGGAAGCGCAGTCAGAGACACCATATGTCACAATCATTTCTTTTGACCCATCACCTCAACATGTTGAAAGACGAATAAACAGATTTTTTGTTCAACTGGCTTTATTGGTCGCCTGTGTTTCCTGTACACAAAGTATTAAAAGATGTAAACCTCATAAAGTGTCTCTGTTGCTTCCTCCTCTGTAACAGCTGTCAATGTTTCTTCATTATTTTCCTGTAGTAAAGAAATAAACAACATTGCTGTTCTACTGTAAACTCATATAATCTGTGGAGTATTACTCACAACTGCATGTTGGTCTGGCTCAACAGGAGGCTGCACCAGATGCAGTACACCACCACCATCAACTGATAGAATATGAGGTTTATACAGGTCACTTATAACTTACAAGGGACCAAATGGCAATTAACAAACATACCAATCACCTTACACTTCATTGTCATTATGCTCTCAAAGACAACCAAGACTGAGGGAAGGCAAAATCAGTAGGAAAATAACTTCACTACAAAATAATCCATTATGGTAAAGAGTTTATCAAATGAATGTGTCGCACTGCAAAGGTGACTGTGAAGAAAGGATGTATGCACATCATGTATTATTTTGAATTTACCCCTATGTAGGCACTTGTGTCTTGCGGGGTTATTGACTCAGAGGATGTCCCCGCAGAGATGCCTTCGGCCACAGGGCGCCCACTGTTTTGGCTGAGGGCCAACTGCTCAGCCTCTGTGAGTGGTGGTGGTGGAGGACCCCCACCTGTTTTTCAGGCCTCTGCTTTTTTTCTGTTGGCTATAACGGGCCACATTTGAGCATACAGAGTAAGCAAATATGTACTTGTAATGTGCTCAGATAATTTCAATAAGTGCTTACAGAAAGAAAATTAATGTAGCCTCTAACTGCAATTGATTTACATGGGACAAACAGACCAAGCACTATGGCTCATAATACAATTACACCTTACCTGTTTGGACTATATTTTTATATTTCATTTTTACTTGCTGCCAGGAACGTTTGGGGCCTGTTGGGTTGCACCTGCGCTCACATCACATCACAACATAAAATGTATAAAATAACAAATAAAATAACATATGATAAAATAACATGTTAAATGGGTGGAAATCCCTAGATCAATGTTTAAATTAACACTCACGCATTGACTCTGTCGGCTATGTTTTGCCATGCATGCTCCCTGTCTTTTGCAGCTGTGGCTGTGTTACTTTTTTCCGCGGAATTTGCATGTTATCGGCATATGCTGCCATCAGAATTTCGGCCTCAAGCGCTGTAAGATACGTTGACCGCGCCTTCTTTCCCTCCGTCTCCATGGTGACTCGCTTAATCTGTGCTCCGCTTATCAGGGCTTTATGTATCCTCGTGCGCGCGCTTCACTTGGGGTTAAAGCAACTCCGCGTTGATTGAACTAATTGTTATCAGCCTTTCTGAAACCGAATATTCCGAGTTGGACAGTTCGGGATTACTCAACCCTGAGTATCGTTTTTCACTCTGAGTTTTCTAAACCGGCTTCCTGAAATAGGGCCCTGGCTCAGTCAGAGAGACTCTGAGTTGTTATATTCACAGTGACAGCAGAAGATTGGGGAGCAGATTTTATAAATGATTATTCTACATAGATGTGCGTTAGATACAGATTCAGCATGTCGGCTAAAAACACTGCGCCACAGACTGCTGGCTCGGCTCCAAAAGTGTTACAAAACACTCGGCTCACTGAAATTAAGAACTAGACCAAACTAAATAGAAACAAAATGTTGAAGAAGATATATTATAACTAACCATTCTAACTAAATGGCTCGATAAAGATAACTGTGAACTTAGAAAACATAAAAAACTTTACAAAAGTACAAAAGGGAAATTTGACAGGAAACTGTTTCAAAATGTTCTGTGTTTTTATTCTAAAATCTGCATTAATTTACATCAGCCTAGCCTCTCACACACACCCTAAATACAATAATAAATAAAGACTCAAATGAAGACTCAAACTAATATAAGCTCGGTCAATTCTAAGCATTAAAAAATAAAATTCTGAAGTGAAAAGAGCAAACTCACTCTGGAAACTAACTGAAACTAAACTGCATAAAAACACAAAGTCAAAAGGAAATACAAAGAAAATTAGAAATTAATTAGAAATTCCAAACATTAATAACGCTGCTGTTTGTGTTTGTTTCTATTCTGGTGGGGTTTCAGCCACCCTAGATGCCTTCCTTTATTTGTTTGCATGTAATGGGTGTATGTCAGACACTGAGATCATTTAAAGATGCATAATCATTTGCTACAATGTTTATTTAATTTTAATTCTCACTCGTGAGGTCTTTGTGATCAGACACAGTAAATGCAGGGAGACCACCGGTTAACAGAAGACTTTATAAAGACTTCTTTAAAATACATCTAGCCTTGATTTAACATGTCAGCCTCAGTTAAGCTTACTGTGACAAACTGTTTACAGTGAAACAAAGAGAGGAGAATAAAACAGGTTTTACAGGTTTTCTCAGTGAGTAGTGACAACACTTTCTCACGATAGTCTTTCTGGTTTAGCAAGACCGTGCATCTACCCTTGTCTGCCGGAAGAATGATGTTTATAAGATTTTGTATAAGGTTGTGGAAACCTTCAGTTAGCTGACACTAAAGAAGAAGTCATTTGGATGAGGGTTTCTCCCACTGAAAGTGCTGCAGATGAACAGAATCAATCTTTTGGGATTTCCTTACCTGGATGACTGAGCATGCATCAAGACAATTAAATGTAAAACCATTTGTAACAACCCTAACAGTGCATGTAAGCATGTGCACTTCAGTCTGATTCGGTCTGAGCAGTCAGAAGGTGTGACACACACACACACAGATGCTGCAGTTAAAAACAATCTAACGTGAGACACCAAGATCAGTTTGCAGACACAGTAAAAAGCTGTATTTAGATGAAGCTCTTTATTCATGTGATTTCAAGATTCAGTAAACTCAGGAATGATCCGTTAATCATTTAAATCAAAAGTGTTTTCCTGCCTCCATCAGTCTGTGGAGGAGGAGTTGCTGCTCTCAGTAAAGCAGTCTGAGCTCAAATGCTATTCCAGAGAAACGGCTGTCAGATTAACTGATGATGGTCAAACAGGTTAGAGTCAAGAGCTGATAGAAAGTGGTGGTGTTTATAATTACAGTGTAGATTGATGTATAAATGTAGTACAGAACTGAATTGAACATGTTGGCTTCTGTCTGCTTAAAAATCCTTCGTCACAAATGTTGAATCTGCTTTAACGGTTATCACAACCATTCTTTGTGTAATAGCCAAATACAAAAATACAGGATGTTGTGTTTGTTATTTGAACTGACTTAATTAGACCAACCAAAAATAGTGTATTACGTATGCATCTGTCTGTTAATTAATCAGAACAGTAACAGATAATTAGATATGAGTTCCAATTGGTACATCAAAAGATAAAGTCAGATCCTGAGATGGAAGAGATGTGTTAAAAATTAATAAAACATTGATAAATGTAATGTTTTCAATATATATTTTAACAAGTTGTTAATATAAAAAAATATATAAAGTAATAAAAATAAAAATAATGTATTTCCATATAATATTTCCAAATAGCAGTTATCAGTTTCGGTTTGCTAAACTTATCACCCATTTAAAATTAAAGCTGCACAATCAGGGCGTTGAAATAACTGTTCAGCACAGAAATGAAGCCCAACAATCATGTTTTACAGTCCCGTGGTTTCAGCCTCAGATACTCAACTAATCAAAGTGATGTCATGACAAAAATGAATGACCAACAAAACATTTTTCTCCTTAATTTCTGTCAAACAAAGCTGTGTGTAACGTATGAAACGTTTCCAGCTGTTAGTATCATGGTTGCTAGGCAACCTGAACAGCGCGAGGCTAGACCGTCCCATTTCACAAGCCTCTCACTTCCGCACTTCTCGTACTTATAGTACGCACCATACGTAGTATGCGTAGTGCACGTACTTCAAGCGTGCAGACCCTGAATAGAGATTGACAGACCACGTGACTTTCGCGCATTGCATGCCGTGAACTCGTGGCAAAACAATCCAAGTACCTGCATCAAATGCAAGCATTTGCAGCAACACAAAACGTTCATTCTTCAGTTCCAATAAATTCTTGGTTTTTCTTTGCCCCCCAAAAAGGTATGTACAAAACGAAGGAGAACAATGCCGGTCCGTACAAAGACAGACTTGATGAAAAGTCGAGGAAAAAATCAAAGGAGTGAAAGGGTCAGACCCTTACGAGCACACAGAGGGACAAAAGACGTCAGCGTGCTGCCCAACTTTCACCACGCTCATATTTATAATTATACGGTTCTTGGAGTGAGTGCATACACTCATGAAGTTACAGGTACAGGTACAGTTTACCGACGGATGGGTGCAGGACCTTGAAATGCACCGTGTAGAAAGTAAAGACCATCGTACGTATCATAAGTTTACCAGTCTCACAAATCGTCTTCATAAATACACATTCGTTAACCGTTTATTAATATAACCTTTGAGCTCAACGGTAATTAATTAGTCATGGAAATAATTTCTGGTAGCATCACAGAAATGTAGCAGTGACAATAATATTGTATGCTGTAATCGTACTGGGCAATTAGTGATACAAAACAACTGTTTTATCCTGTGAATAAAAGTATATGTTTTTGTCAATGTACCATAATAACAGAAGCGAAACGCAATATTGTGTCAGGACAATTCACTATTTATGCACAATAAACAAAGGAGCATAGCGCCACAATTTCTGTTCAGCGCCAGACTTGCTTGTAACCTATATCACCAATTATGTTAAGAAAAATGACGCATTAACTACAACAGCAGACTGACCTTCGTGTAAATGCTTGGAGCAGACTAACCTGTGAGCTGGAGTGTTCTGGGACGTTATATTTGGTCTTTGAATGGCTCTTCAACGACGTAATCCGATAACAACCAATCTCTTTACCCGTCGGCTTCCCGTGGCTGTCATGCGACCGGCTATTGCAGTTAATAATACAACAGCTTCTTGACATTTTTTGGGTTTCTTTTTATCGCTTTTGTTGCAAAATCAGTTTCACCCCGGTTCTTTTATTCGTCGAAACTTCCAGAGACGGCACCGGAACTCAGTAGTCATGTCACAAAACCTTTATTCATCTTTATTCATCTTCATTTAAGCATGCACTTCTAGAAGGGAAGACGAGGCCGGTGTCCCTCTGCAAAATCTTCACCCCTTTGTCTGTGAAACACAGTTTTATAGAAGCGACCCCATCATAAAAACCCCCACGGTGTGCTGCAAACTGTGTCTGTGTCTATGTGCACGAGCACATGAATGCCTACATGAGCGCGTTCCTACGTGTCTATGCGAGTGCTCGTGTGTGACTGTGTACGCATACCTGTGTGTATATGTGAGTGCACATGAGTGAGTGTGCGTGTGGATGTGTGTGCGTGACAGTTAAAACACTGTGGGTGTGTGTCTCTATGTACGTGACTCCCTGCCGGTCATAAAAGTCCATCTCCCTTCCAGACCACAGTTTTCCAGTTACAAATGTTGAGACCCCCACCCACACATTCTCTGGGGAATTTCCACTCAGCATTAACTCCTCTCTGTTTTACTTTCACAGTTCAAGTGGGGGAGGGGTACCCTACAATCTACTCCTAAGTTCACGACACAGTGAGGCCTTTATTATATTGAGGGCAGTGTCAGTGTCTCTACAACAGTTCTACATTCTATGATAACACATTTCTAAACTCTAAAATCAGCTAAACATTCTACACTTTTTAACTGATTTCAATTGAAAGCCTGCGTGCGCTAGTACCTCTTGCCACGCGTTCCCAGAATTCTTTGCGGTTTTACCCCTGAATGACGTCACATTTTCAATCTCTATTGGGACACAGACAGAGAGCTCCATTCAACCTTTGCTGCCATCAGTAATAATGCTTCAAATATAATCATCAGGGTTTGAGCAGTTATGATATCAGGGACAATCTAGACATGTGTGACATTACTGAACATGTCACATGACACACCTTAAACATCATGTGATCCACTCTCAGTCTGCACTTTCATTCAGTTGAAATGAGCTTTGAAGAAACATCAGTTTAGTGAAATATTCAAACGCTGCAGTAAGAAGAGCAACCAAGTGATGACACACGTTTGTGTTTCAAACAGGAAATCTAGCAGAAATAAATCACCACCTGTCAGAGATCAGGGAGTTTTCGAGATGCACCTGAACGCAGCACACAGTGTTTCATGTTGCTGAGTGTCCTCAAACGCCTCTCTGCGTTTTTTTTCTTGTTCAAAGTTTACTTTCACTTTCCTGATCTTCGTGGAGTGGTGCTTGTTATTGCTTGTTGTTGGTGTGAAGAAACTGTAAGTTTGCTTTGTTTCCTCCTTTAACAGTTTGTCTTTAGTACTTTACTGTTTGTTCAGCTCATGTTTGATTTCTTCACACACAAACTGTGTTTTTATTTCTGTTCTCTCCGTTAAAGTCGGTCTGTAATGTTTTCCGACGAGCCCGTCCGTGTCCGCCATTTTCTGTTAGTGTGTGATCAAAGTCCGGGAATCAGACCAAACACACTGAATGTGGCCTGGGCCCTGTTTCAGGAAGCCGGTTTAGAAAACTCAGAGTGAAAAACGATACGCAGGGTTGAGTAATCCCGAACTGTCCAACTCGGAATATTCGGTTTCAGAAAGGCTGATAACAATTAGTTCAGTCAACGCGGAGTTGCTTTAACCCCAAGTGAAGCGCGCGGACGAGGATACATAAAGCCCTGATAAGCGGAGCACAGATTAAGCGAGTCACCATGGAGACGGAGGGAAAGAAGGCGTGATCAATGTATTTCACAGCGCTTGAGGCCGAAATTCTGATGGCAGCATATGCCGATAACATGCAAATTCCGCGGAAAAAAGTAACACAGCCACAGCTGCAAAAGAAAGTGAGCATGCATGGCAAAACATAGCCGACAGAGTCAATGCGTGAGTGTTAATTTAAACATCGATCTAGGGATTTCCACCCATTTAACACGTTATTTTATTTTATTTTTTATTTTATACATTTTATTTTGTGACGTGATGTGAGCGCAGGTGCAACCCAACAGGCCCCAAACGTGCCTGGCAGCAAGTAAAAATGAAATATAAAAATATAGTCCAAACAGGTAAGGTGTAATTGTATTATGAGCCATAGTGCTTGGTCTGTTTGTCCGATGTAAATCAATTGCAGTTAGAGGCTACATTAATTTTCTTTCTGTAAGCACTTATTGAAATTATCTGAGCACATTACAAGTACATATTTGCTTACTCTGTATGCTCAAATGTGGCCCGTTATAGCCAACAGAAAAAAAGCAGAGGCCCGAAAAACAGGTGGGGGTCCTCCACCACCACCACTCACAGAGGCTGAGCAGTTGGCCCTCAGCCAAAACAGTGGGCGCCCTGTGGCCGAAGGCATCTCTGCGGGGACATCCTCTGAGTCAATAACCCCGCAAGACACAAGTGCCTACATAAGGGGTAAATTCAAAATAATACATGATGTGCATACATCCTTTCTTCACAGTCACCTTCGCAGTGCTACTCATTCATTTGATAAACTCTTCACCATAATGGATTATTTTGTAGTGAAGTTATTTTCCTACTGATTTTGCCTTCCCTCAGGCTTGGTTGTCTTTGAGAGCATAATGACAATGAAGTGTAAGGTGATTGGTATGTTTGTTAATTGCCATTTGGTCCCTTGTAAGTTATAAGTGACCTGTATGAACCTCATATTCTATCAGTTGATGGTGGTGGTGTACTGCATCTGGTGCAGCCTCCTGTTGAGCCAGACCAACATGCAGTTGTGAGTAATACTCCACAGATTATATGAGTTTACAGTAGAACAGCAATGTTGTTAACTTCTTTACTACAGGAAAATAATGAAGAAACATTGACAGCTGTTACAGAGGAGGAAGCAACAGAGACACTTTATGAGGTTTACATCTTTTAATACTTTGTGTACAGGAAATACAGGCGACCAATAAAGCCAGTTGAACAAAAAATCTGTTTATTCTTCTTTCAACATGTTGAGGTGATGGGTCAAAAGAAATGATTGTGACATATGGTGTCTCTGACTGCGCTTCCATCTTGTATGTCCGTGGGAGGGTCAGGATGTTCATGGTTTGGATCACTGCTGATGTTTGGTTCAGAAGGACAGTGTTCTCCTCTAATTGTGGCAATGTTGTGAAGAATCACACATGCCACAATAATGTCACATGCCCTTTCTGGGGTGACCCTGAGTCTTTGCAGGCACTGGAACCGGGCCTTAAGCATTCCGATAGTCATTTCAATTCTGGCTCTTGTCCTGCAATTAGCCAGATTATATCGCTGCTGTGGGCCCGGTTCAGGGTCAGAGTAAGGGGTAAGCAAATAGGGTAAACATGGATACCCCCTATCACCAAGCAAGTAGCCAGTGAACTCTCCTAAGACAGAAGGATACACTTCAGTTCAAATGTCCCTGAAGCAATTGGTCTTTATATATTTTAAAGTATTCTCAACTCACCATGTCCAAATTTTGTGCTCAGTGTACATTCACGGAATATTTGTGAGTCATGGACAGAGCCTGGCCACTTGGCTTCCACATTTGTGATAATGTTGGCAGCATCATATATGATCTTCACAGTGCAGAGAACACAAATTAGCATCCATTACTATGATAAAATAATTTGTTAGTTTGAAATGCTACAGGGAACTATGTACCTGTACATTAATGCTGTGGAAAGACTTCCTGTTCACATAGTCTCCTTCATTTACTAAAGGAGCAATGACTGGAATGTGAGTGCCATCTATACAGCCAATCACGCCTGGGAACCCTGAAAATAAATGTAAAATGTAAGTAGTAGTTCAAGTATCACCACATCATAAATTAAGTTTTGGTCATCCTGATACCTGCAATTTTGTGGAATCCCTCTTTGATAAATCTTGTGGGTCTATGACCGGGGAACACCACAGACGAGTACAGGAGACGTTTCAGTGCAACTGTAACATTCCTGACTGCCCGACAGACGGTAGCCTTGGAAACGTGCTCAGCGTCACCAATATTATACAGAAAGCTCCCGTTTGCAAAAAAACGAAGTGCAATACAAATAATATGTACAGAACTGAGAGAATGTCCGCGATGTGTCACATGCGTAATATATGGCCTGAGGATGTTATCCAAATAAATTATAGATTGTGCTGAGAAACGGTAACGTTCACACAGGAAATCATCAGGAAATGATAAAATGTCCAAACGCGCTCTAATCACTCTCTCCCGGCGGAGAGCTCTGCGGAGAATTTGGGCTTCACGATCTACTGGCTCTTCAAGGAAGGAGCACGCCATGTCTGACACTTCCTACTGTCAGGTTTCCGACAAAGGGGCGGAGACAGTCAGGGTTAGTTGTAGTAAACCTGCTAGGGGGCAGGTTAGCTTCACGGCGTGTGTCGTCATAGTGACTCACTCAGGCTTCAGCTGAACTCGCTTTGTGAAACCGAAAACCCAGAGTTTTCGTTAACTCAGGGTATACTTACTCAGTTTTTCCACTAAACCGGCTTCCTGAAACAGGGCCCTGAGCTCGATCGGAGACACTATGAGCTCCGGGTGTTTTTATTTACAGGGACAGCAGGACACCGAGAGCGGACTTTGTGAATGATTATTTTGTGTAGATGTGTGTTAGATACAGATTCAACATGGCGGTCTTAAAAATACTGCGCCACAAACAGTTGGCTCCGCTCCAACAGGAGGAAGTGTAACCAAACACACAAACGTTATTGTAGTTCACTAAAACTGAACCCTGAACTAAAACTATATCTGAAAAAAAGTTAAAATACAAATAAAAACTAATTTGTTTATAATGAGCAATGAAATGATTTAAATAACATTTTACAGGAAATGTCCCGTTAGTGTTTTTTAGTTTGGCTAAAAACAAACAATGAAAAAAACACCTGTCACTGCTTTCAAAGAGTTTAATGTTTTTATTATGAAATCTGCATTAATATAAATCAGTCCAGCCTCTGACATGCACCCTAAATACATAATAATTAAAAAATAAAATCTAAAGTAAAAGAAGCAAACGAACCAAAATTAAACAGAATTAAAAAGACAAAGTGAAAAAGAAATGCAAATATAAGCTAATTAGAAATGACAAAAGTATAACAACCCTGCAGTCTGTGGATATGTTTCGGGTGGAGCCACCACAGATGTCTTCCTTCATTTGTCAGTCACCGAGATCATTTAAAGGTGGTTACATATCTACCCATAAAGTTCTCACCCTCTTTGTGTTCAGGTGGAGGACAGCAGACAGCAGAGGACCGACACAGCCTCGATTCAGCAGGTCGGCCTCTGTTAAAATTATCATCAACTGTTGGCTTCACACTGAAACAGGTTTTACATTTCTCAGACTGAACAAAAGTTAAATTTAAAACACTCTGTTAATAAATCAGAACATTTAAAGATGCTTCAGTCACTATTTTTATATGATTAGTAAAACTCAGACGTTGAGCTGTGACAAAAGTTTTGTTTGTTTCCGGGTGAGAAAAAAAGTTTGAAGGAAAACCTGTTTTGTATTTTACATATTGATTTAATTTGTAGAGGCCTTTTATTTATTATATATAAATACTAAATTAAACCTTTTGTCTTCGGTCTGTACAAAATAGAAATAATAGGAATATATTTGGTCAAAGTGCAATGTTACAGATGTTTTCATATCTATATTTTACTGTGAAACAGAAAAAGTGTTTTTGCACTAAATTGTACTGTTTTCGCTCACTGCAGTGAATATGAATTCAAACTTTGATTTGTAACAAATGTAATTTTTATGAGACGTGTAGGAACAACACATGAACGGTTACTTTACATTTGAATACAAAAGAGTCATTTTGGGGATTTTTCCCACCTCTGATGATCTTATACCATTTTTGCTTGTTCTTCATAAACAGATCAACAGTGCCTGATCAGATTTTTTTTTTTATGTTTTAATGTTTTATATCTCTATGTGTTTAGTTTTGGGGTTATCACTGCATATGACAGTACTGTTATAGTTTAATATTATTTCTGTAACACTGTTTGAGCAAAAAAGCTCAAAGTTTAAAACCAGACTTTAACTTTGACAGAGTTTCCACAATGAGTTAAAAGATATTTCTACACTGAACTCCGAGAACTTTTATCATCAGTTTTCTGAATCCTTTAAATTCCTGATCTTCATTCATCTCAGTAAAGTTTATTTCAAAAGAAAACGACTGACACAGACATCTCATCAGTCTGTATTGAAGTCATATGAAACTTAGAGTGGAAAGTTTCTCATGAGTTGCATTCAGGAGCAACACTGAAACAGCTGAACAGACAGATATTCTCCATAGTTTAGAAACAGTTTCAAAGGCGACCTTGAAAAGGAGGGTCTTGTTTCAGTACCAAGCTATGTTGACTTTCACACTGAGGTAGGGGTGGGCGATATAAACGATATACGATAGAAACGATATAAATTTGGCCAACGATAGAGATTTTGACTATATCACTCTATTGCGATAGCGCATGTTGATGATGTCATCAAGCTGTGCCTGTTTTGGTCGAAAGCATCACAGCGGCTACAACCATTATCATCTGCAAATTATGCCGGGCGACAGTCATAGCAAAGAGATGAAGCACTTTTGAAATATGGGGAAAGCCAAAAACTGCGCTTCCTCCACCTCGGTAACATTAATTCAATAATGCTGAATTCTCTCGCAGCTGCTCTATTCCCATGTTGTTGCAGTATATTAATAACTAACCTCGTATTGTGGATGAATGATCTCAGTTGTTCTCCTGACTGAAGTTTGGTCCGTGTATAGCACCACCAGAATCCCTCACGTTAACTTTTATCGAGTGGAAAAAAAGTTGGCGTTCATCCTCCAGCTGCACTGTGCTAATGTTATGCTAACATAGCTGTGTTGCTAGCAATCACGTAGCACAACATGTTTAGGTGGAATCTAGCGAGCTAACGAGCTAACTTCCTGTTAACTTCTAACTCCGTTAAATGTAATAACTTCTGTTTTCATGGATGCCTGGATGTTAAACTTAATTGTTACACCTGGTAAAGCAGCAACGCTGATGATTTAATTAAAGATGAAAGAATTTAGACCGATTTTAACTCTCAGTATTCGTTTGACTTTGGGACCTGAAGGTAACGGTGTTTAGGACCCAGATTACTCCGCGAAGCTCCTCACTACAGCAGCCATAATGCTCTGACAATCCATCAAGCAGTGCGGCTTACCAAAGTTCTACTAAAACATTTTTGAACAGATTTCTGCACGCCCAAATCGGTTCGAGGTCAGTAAGCACAACCAGAATTCATACATAAGGCACACTCTCGATTTTTGAGAAAATGAAAGGATTTTAAGTGTGCCCTATAGTGTGGAAAATACGTTATACAGAAGAAAAGAATATATCGTGATATATATAGTTACCGCACGTGCTTCAAATTATATCGCGATATGAATTTTAGGCCATATCGCCCAGCCCTACACTGAGGTATTTCTCAGGGAATTTTACTGATAATTATGAATGTGGAGAAAGATACAAAGTTACACCATTATTTTTATTAAAAGCTAAATCGGCTGAGTGACAAACAGAAATGACACTAGATTTAATCCACTTTGGATACTGTGGATTAAAACAGTATCCAAATTTTTAATCTACTTTGGATTAAAACTTTGGTAAATCCATTTTGGATTAAAACTAGTCTGACGACACAAAATTAAACAGTCAGACACTCATCTGATAATGAAGCAGAGTTAGTTGATGGTCAACAGCTGAACTCAGAGTTGTTGTTACTGTGGATCCACTTCCTGATGACTGAAGGCACATTTTCTTGCCTCCATCAGTTTGTGGAGCAGGTGGAGAGGAGCCATGTTTTCAAAAGAAAAAATAATTGCAGTTGGTATTTGCTGTGCAGAGACTGAACTTCACAGTAACTTCAAGTTCAAGCTTCAGAAACTGTTGATAGAAGTTCTCAGAGCTGCTGTAGAAATATTTCCATCTGACTGTTGAAACTGATCAGTCAGTCTGGAAAGTCTGGATTTTAGAATTTTTTTAACGGCATGGAAAACTGTAGGTAGACATTAACGTACTACTGCTTGAAATGTCAGTATGAACTCGTTTAATAGAAATCCATCGTGCCAAGTGATGTTGGATTAATGTCTTTTATATTTTGTTTTTGGATTTTGGTCCACTGAAAAGTTGTTTTTTCATTTTCTTTTGTTTGTTTGTTTTTTAATGCGTACTAAACTTGTCATAAACATCCACCTGATGTTGAAAAAAATTACACAGTCCAAATTTTGAATGTTGAACACCATATTGACATCCAAGTTGGGCCATGGTTGGACATCCTTTAGATGTCTACAGTAGGTCACGGACCGATGGACCCAATATAGACATGATCTGCACGGCTATCCAACATCCAATGTTTAGTGTGTCTCTTAATACTTTAGTAGTATACTGCATGTGTTTTTCAAGTTCAATTCTGATAGTTTAAAGATGCTGATCCATTTTAAAGACTGTTAAAAAAAAGGAAGAGGATTTTACTGAAGCAGATTCTGTTCAGTTTAGACACAGAGGTAGTAACAGCAGGAGAGGACACATCAACAGTTCATTTACAGAAGAAAAGTACAGCAAAAGGCCTGGACGTCCACAGAAGACAAGATCCTTTCATGGTAAAGAAACGTTTAAAAACAAAACCGTCATCACAATTTCAGCCAAGTGAAGAAGACTCTCAGGAATCAAGATGACCATTAGTGACTCCTGCTTTCAAATGAAACTGATATTCCTGATAGAAAGTTAAGAGCCTATATAAACGAGCCACTGCAGATTTTTGTAAATGCTGATGTTACAGGCCTTCGATGGGGTCTGTTTTTAAACTGTTTTTTTAACAGAAAAGCAGAGACAGGAGACATCAGTTGCGTTCGGTCTGCAGGCTCTTCCTCGTCTGATTTATTAACAGAGTTTAACAACGTCCTTTTCTTTTCATTTAGACACACACATTTCGCTTTTAACAACACAAACATTCAATTAGGTCCATTGCTCAAACCCTTTTGGTTACCTTGCACTCTCACAAGAATAAACTTACAAAATAATCATTGTATATGAACATCCTTATTTACAATAAATCTGTAACCAATTTTACTGCATTTCAGCATCAAAACATTTCTGTGCAGCACCACTAACACTGCAATTAACCCGCTTATGTCACCTTTATACTTTTCTTATACTTTAACAGATTCAAACAATATATTACATTTGTAACCAATAAACAAAAATATTCTTCCATTGCTCACAAACAGTTCACAATCATCCACAAACAGTATACATCAGACTATTTACATTTGACACATAAGAACTGGGTAGGTCCTAATCAACTGTAACTTCCAATAATGTCAGGATAAAAGAAGTGTCTAAGAGCTCCATTTGTCACAAAATAAAACAGGTAATAAGACCAGCTGCCTATTTAGACTACGAGTGAAATGGCGGCTTCCATTACAAATGGCGGTATAGTTAGCTTTCTCTCAGTCAGTGAAAACACACTCTCTCACAACATTCGTGGTCTTTAAACAAAGACAGAAAAAGGTTTCTTGCCTTTATATGTACATTGCAGTGAGCAAACTTGAACCACTAACCTGTTTTTTTAACAGAAAAGCAGAGACAGGAGACATCAGTTGCGTTCGGTCTGCAGGCTCTTCCTCGTCTGAGGCAGAGACGCGTTGCAACGGCCTATCGCACTCACCACTATCTCCCCCTTGTGGCAATGCCACGCAATTACATTGTCCATAACGCTAAATGAAAAGTGCAATACCACCATAAAATCAGGTCTTTTACATCAAAAACAATTCACAACAAAATTACAATTGTGACCATACACTTGTGGGCGTCACACACTCCCCAACAAAAAGAAAATGGCTCCTGACATTTAACCTCTTACCCTCTAAAACTCATTATACTCATTATTCAAACAGCTCAAATCACATCCCCTTCCCACATACCCACATTCCTTGTATACTACTAACATGTATAGATTGGACAGTTATAATACAGAGGGAAGGTGCCTGGGTGTGCACAGTGAGATGTTGGAATGCGATATGGCACTAGGGGGAAGTAAGGTAACAGGGGATATGGTGGCATGGTGTAGTGTGTTGTGTTTGGTGACTCGTGCACTTCAGCACAACTGACTGATGGATGCACCCGGAGAGAGGGCTGGCCAAGGGTGTCATATGTGAAATGTGTAACAGGCCGTCGTTCTCTAGTAGACCTTCTTAGAACTGATTCATTAGTCGGCGGGGTCCCGTTAGGTGTATACTGTGCCCTTTCTGAAAGCGGCAGTCCAACTTCTCCTTCGTCAACTGTGAAAGGCACTTCAGTGACTCCTGATTCCCGTACTCTCTCATGTTCCTCCTCTCCCATGTCGTTGTCAAGTTCAGTGCTTTGGTGTCCACCATCCTGTTCCATTCCTTGTTCCCTCAATTCATCTGTTGCTTCTGTTGGCTGAGGTGCTCCACAGTTGACCACTCTGCTGAACTCAGCTGTTCCTCTTGGGGGTCCAACAGTATGGTTACAGGTATGTAGTGCATCCTCTTTGTTCCCACTTCTCAAATCATACCTCAACTCATAATACATGGAACTCTCATCCTCATCGGAGCTTGCGTCAGAGTGGGGTTGAAACTCGGTCTCTCCTTGAGCTGGTTTTGGTTTCTTTTTCTTGACAGCGGATGGCCCGTCCCCCTTATTTACAGCAGGCAAGTCCACAGGAAGCTCATTGACAAGATGCAATAGATTGCGATGCAGAACACGCACTTTCTTCCCCTTTGCCTCTGAGGTCACTCTGTACACTGGGCTGTCATTGATCTGTTCCTTCACCACATAGATGGTGTTCTCCCAGTAGGACCTTAACTTGCCAGGACCACCCCTCTCAGTCAGGTTCCGCACTAGTACTCTGTCTCCAGGTTGGAGTACCACTCCTTTCAAGTGCCGGTCATAGTGTTTCTTTCCACGATCACTTGACTTTTGGCTGTTTCCAGATGCAATCCTGTAAGCCTCAGTCATTCGTTCTTTCCATTTCTCAGCATAACCTCTTGCAGTTTGTGGCTCTCCATCAGTAACCAACTTGAACAGGAGGTCTACTGGCATTCGTGGATGTCGACCAAAAAGCAGAAAGAATGGCGAGTAACCCGTTGCTTCATGGCGAGTGCAATTGTACGCATGAACCATCTGTGGGAGATATTCTCTCCATCTTTCTTTTTTTTCTTCACTCAGGGTCCTCAGCATCTGCAAGATGGTACGATTAAAGCGTTCAGCTGGGTTGCCCTGAGGGTGGTACGGAGTTGTTCGAGAGTGCCCCACATTGCTCAACTGTTGTAGAGTCCGGAAAAGCTCGTTCTCGAACTCCCGCCCCTGATCATGGTGCAGCCTTAAAGGGTAGCCAAACCTGGGGATATAATCACTGAAAATCCTTTCAGCTGCAGTTTTGCCACTCTTGTTGCGGGTTGGATAGGCCTGGGCATACCTAGTAAAGTGGTCTACCACAACTAGGATATACTGATATCCGCCCCTGCTTGGCTCTAAGTGGAGGTAATCGACTGAAACCAATTCCATTGGTGAGCTTGTGGTAATGCTGGACATGGGAGCTCGGACATGTGTCACCGGTTTCTTCTGTTTGATGCACGGACACTGCCGGGTGACATAGGCTTCGATGTCTCGCCTCATGTATGGCCAGTAGAACCGTTGCCTCGCCAGGCTGAGAACTCTTTCTACCCCGACATGCCCCATGTCATCATGCAGATGTTTCAGGACCAGGGATTTGAAGCTAGCTGGTAAGACTAGTTGGCGCTTTTCTGCAGTCTTACGATACAGAACTCCGTCTTCTAAGCTCAGCTTTGTCCACTCATGCATCATTTTCCTTGCCGGACCTCTCACATTCCGTCTCATGTCATCTGTCAGCTTTTGATCTGAGTCTTTCATTTTCATGATCTCACCTATCGCAGGATCTGCTCTTTGAGCCCTTTGTAGTTCATCCAAATTGATGGGCGTGACCATTTCTTGGATTACTGGTTCAAGCTGGTCACCTTGCGCTAAAGCCAGAGCAGCGATCCATGCGACATCTCCATGCTTGCCTGCTCCACATCCCTCCCAAGTAGCGGCAACAGCTTCTTTGGAGAGCTCTTTTGTACATTCAGTGACGTATCTGTCAATGTCAAGGGGACTCCTCGACAGGGTGTCTGCGTCAACATTTACTTTGCCAGGTCTGTACCTTATATCAAACCTGAAATCTGATAGCTCTCCCACCCATCTGAACCCAACCGCATTCAACTTGGCGGTACTCATGACATAAGTTAAGGGATTGTTGTCTGTGTAGATGGTAAAATACGGGGCATAGAACAAGTAATCCCTGAACTTCTCACAGACAGCCCACTTGAGGGCGAGAAACTCAAGCTTGCCCGAGTGGAGTCTGTAATTCTTTTCAGCCGGTGTCAGTGTTCGGGAGCCGTATCCAATCACTCTTAGCTTCCCACTCTGATGTTGGTAGAGAACGGCCCCAAGTCCTTTATCAGATGCGTCTGTATGAAGGACGAAGGGAAGCTCAAAATCCGGGTAGGCAAGTACAGGGGGGTTTACCAACATATCAATCAACTTACACAGGGCACCCTGGTGCTTCTCTGCCCACTCAACTGGTGTTTTGGATGGTAACTGTGCGCCTTTCCCCTTCTGTCCTGTAACCTTCCCCAGAAGATGCTCCTCTTTGGTTTTCTTGGGTTGCAAAAGCTCATAAATGGGTTTTGCTATTCTCGAGAAATCCTGGATATATGAGCGATAGTAACTCAGGAACCCAGCAATCCTCCTCACATCTCCCACTGTGGCAGGTGTCTCCTTTTTCAGGGCGTACACTGCCTCGAGATCTTTTGGGTCAATGCGTACTCCTTCAGCTGACACTAAGCGCCCAACATACCTCACTTCTCTTTTAAATAGGTCACATTTTGTCGGCCGGAGTTTGACTCCGTAGTTCTGCAGGGCTCTCAAGACTTTCCTCAGCCCTTCCACATGTTCCTCAAAAGTCTTGGCGTAGCACAAGATGTCATCCAAGTATGGGATGCAGCACTCATCCCGAAGGGGAGCCAGCATTTCTTCCATACTGCGTTGGAATGCAGCAGGTGCGTTGGTAAGACCGAAGGGAATTCGCACCCATTCATAAAGGCCCCAGGGGGTGATGAATGCAGTCAGATGGCGGGATCCTTCTGCTATAAAGCCCTGGTGATAGGCTTTTCCCTGGTCCAAAATGGAGAACCAGTTGTACCCTCCCAAGGTGTCAATGAGGTCCTGGATTCTTGGTAATGGGTGGCGATCAGGTACTGTGCGCTGGTTCAGGAGACGGTAGTCGATACAGAGCCTTAGGGAGCCATCCTTTTTCCGCACGCAAACTATTGGCGCAGAGTAAGGGGATCTAGACTTTACAATCCATCCTCTTGCTAAGAGGTCCTCAATATACTCTTTAACCTCCTTATAGAGGGGTTTTGGAATTGAGGTGTACGATTTCTGAATTGGGGTTGTGTCTTTGAGTGTTATTGTCATTTCCAAGCTGGGAATGCACCCCATGTCATTCTCATCACGTGCAAAAGCCCCTGACTCTTCCCTTAACATTTTCTTGGCAACAGTCTGTTGGTCTTCAGTCAGGTGACTAACATCAACAGGTGGATCCCATTCCTGTGTTGCTTGATCTTCACCGCACTGCTGGGGTATTTGAGATACATCAGGGTCGACATCTTGAGTCACTTTGGGCTCACCGAGGTTTGGTAAGTCAGTTTGTACGACTCCTGCTATTGGTTCAATAGTTCCAAGGGCTGCTCTGCCGGTGAGGGTCACATCATGCTTAGTGTGGTTGCCAATAGGTACTTTGACATATGGGACTCTGGCATCACAAACTGTGAGGAGGCTGTTGCCAACATCAAGCTGTTGCAGTTGTGGGTTGCTCTCAGTTGGTTCAAAGAGCACGAGGGGGTTGGACATGTCAACTGTAGAGGAGACTTTACACTTAACATACTTAACTTGACCAGCCGGGATTACTACATCATACAGGCCCACTTTTAGGACACTCTGGCTGACCACGTTATCACTGGTAAGCTTGGTCTGGATGAAGTTGACCAGTGCCGTCGCTGTGTCATCCTGGAGGTTCATCGCGCTGCGCAGGAGGCTCACAATGGTGGGTATGAGGTTTGTACTAGCATTTGGCCCCAGTATCAGCTGTTCAATTACATTGAAACCAATCAGGGGGCAGTCCATGGGCACACTGCTTACTAAAAAGGGGACTTGTACAGTCAAGTTTGGGTCACTATTCTCTGGGAGACTCACCATCACGCCCACCCAGCCGTCGTAGGGTAATGGCTGGCCATTAACACCAAGCACACTAAGAGCCTTATCTCCAATAAGTTCTGTCAGTGGCCGGAGTTTGTGGTCAGAGAGGTAGGTTTTTGCCCACTGGCGATCAATGAGACTCACTTGTGCACCTGTGTCTAATAAACAGTCCACTGCAAAGCTATGAATGTAACACTTGATTTTACATTTTTTCCCAACAAGCTGTGCCACTCTCTCACTTTCCCCTGTGTCTGCATTTTTCGTTGGAAGGGTCGCCCAACTACTTCTGACATGAGCAAACTCTTCTGAGCACATACCTCGTGATTTTGGGTCTGGCTGTCCACTGGTTCTGGGCGTGTGTGTATCAGCAGGAGGCCAACTAGAGCTTCTGGGTTGGCTTCGTTTGAGACATCCCACTGCCCTGTGACCTGTCTCCCCACAGATAAAACAATGAGTGCATGAAGTAGCCCCACTTTCAATACACTTGGGACAGCCATACTGTTTTGCAGTTTGTCTGGGCTTCTGCTTTGGGTGTGCACACTGACAAGTGGGTTCACGAGCCTGACTGGCTGTGAGAGACTCAACCACTTTGGTCAGGGTTTCCACCTTCGCAGCCAGCTCTTCTATGACTTTATTCTTACTCTTAGATTTACAGTCAGTCATTTCAGTGTCTTTGGCAGGTTCAAGTTGAGCAGTATGAGCATGTGTTACCTTTTGTCGAGTGGAATATCCCAGTCTTCGCTGTCGCTCACTCTCTTCGCTTGACACTTTGTTCACTTGCCTTATCAAGGCTTCATCTGACACACTGTAGTCTGATAGTAGTGGCTTGAGTTCATTACGAATGTCACTATATTTTGGTAGAAGACCTTGATGAATGGTGCGTAGAAATACATTTTGGATCGTACGTGTCTCATACGCAACGTCCATGTTATCCTGCCTGGATGCAAACATGACTTTCTGCTTCAGTCCAATCATCCTGTAGAGGAACTGTTGTGGAGTTTCATGGTCATGTTGCTTAGTGCTCAACAATTCCTGAAATAACTCACTCCCACTCTTCTCACTCAGGTGTGAACGTAGTAAGCTTTTGAGTTCAATGAGGGTCAAGTCATCTTTACTGATCAACATGTCCTTAAACTGTCCAGGCTTGATAATACGGAGCACACCTTGAATGATCTCTCCCTCTGTGTGCTTCACCTTGAGCCCCTCCTCAATCTGCTTACACAGTCCATGGTAGCTAATGTCAGATGCAATGTCCCCAACCTGACCACCATGTACTTTAAACTCTCTGCGTTGCAAAAATGGCAGGTCTCTTAGGGAAACCATGTGATCAGGCTTAGATTGTCGCATGTCTGTGGTGGAGCGGCTGTTTGTCACGCTCTCAGCTCGAGGCTGGAGTGACTGTGTAATAGTGGGGGTGGGTGTGTCTTGTGTTGCAGATGTCACTTGTAAATCTGCTAACTTTTTACCAAGTGCCTCGTAGTTAGCCTTTAGCATTTCATACTCTGTTATTTGTGGATTAACAGACTCAAGAGGCAATATAGCTGAGGTAAGTACATCACTCTGTTCCGGGTGCTTAAGTGTTGTGAGAGTAACAACATTTTCCTCTGAGACTACAGGGTGAGATACTTCAGCGGCATGACTATCAATGAGATGAATAATAGCATCTTTCAACAGCAGTAGGTGTGAAAACCCCTGATCCTCTAAGTCAAGCAATGTCTTACAGCGTAGATAAGCACAAACATAATCAAAACAACTTTCCTCATCACCACGTCTTACACTTGCGGGGTCCACATCAGGTACTGGTGTGATGTTTGTAGCAATCTGGAAGAGTTCCTCTGCTGTCAGTGCATAAAGACTCTTTCTGATCTGCCAAGCCAGTTCTTTTCTTTCACTGTCCTCCATTCTGTGTCTTTTGGCTAGCACTCCTCACAGTGCAGTCAGCTCAAACACGCAGCCCGTCACCTCTCCAGCAGGGGTTCCCCTCCTCGACACAGGTCCCGCTGCTGCCTCAGTTGCACGTCTGCTGTTCCAACACGCCTGCCCTGTGATGGCTGTCTCTGGTTCGTTGATTAAAGGATCAGCAGTCACCCACGTAGCATGCTGATCCCCGTACGGGCCACCAAAATTATGTTACAGGCCTTCGATGGGGTCTGTTTTTAAACTGTTTTTTTAACAGAAAAGCAGAGACAGGAGACATCAGTTGCGTTCGGTCTGCAGGCTCTTCCTCGTCTGATTTATTAACAGAGTTTAACAACGTCCTTTTCTTTTCATTTAGACACACACATTTCGCTTTTAACAACACAAACATTCAATTAGGTCCATTGCTCAAACCCTTTTGGTTACCTTGCACTCTCACAAGAATAAACTTACAAAATAATCATTGTATATGAACATCCTTATTTACAATAAATCTGTAACCAATTTTACTGCATTTCAGCATCAAAACATTTCTGTGCAGCACCACTAACACTGCAATTAACCCGCTTATGTCACCTTTATACTTTTCTTATACTTTAACAGATTCAAACAATATATTACATTTGTAACCAATAAACAAAAATATTCTTCCATTGCTCACAAACAG
The DNA here is from genome assembly GCF_057382275.1 of Copadichromis virginalis. Taxonomy (NCBI): domain Eukaryota; kingdom Metazoa; phylum Chordata; class Actinopteri; order Cichliformes; family Cichlidae; genus Copadichromis; species Copadichromis virginalis. The sequence continues at coordinate 342,807 of NC_140620.1, forward strand.
TTCACAATCATCCACAAACAGTATACATCAGACTATTTACATTTGACACATAAGAACTGGGTAGGTCCTAATCAACTGTAACTTCCAATAATGTCAGGATAAAAGAAGTGTCTAAGAGCTCCATTTGTCACAAAATAAAACAGGTAATAAGACCAGCTGCCTATTTAGACTACGAGTGAAATGGCGGCTTCCATTACAAATGGCGGTATAGTTAGCTTTCTCTCAGTCAGTGAAAACACACTCTCTCACAACATTCGTGGTCTTTAAACAAAGACAGAAAAAGGTTTCTTGCCTTTATATGTACATTGCAGTGAGCAAACTTGAACCACTAACCTGTTTTTTTAACAGAAAAGCAGAGACAGGAGACATCAGTTGCGTTCGGTCTGCAGGCTCTTCCTCGTCTGAGGCAGAGACGCGTTGCAACGGCCTATCGCACTCACCACTATCTCCCCCTTGTGGCAATGCCACGCAATTACATTGTCCATAACGCTAAATGAAAAGTGCAATACCACCATAAAATCAGGTCTTTTACATCAAAAACAATTCACAACAAAATTACAATTGTGACCATACACTTGTGGGCGTCACACTGAGTTGTGCAGAAATAATATTAAACCATAATAGTACTGTTTTACTGCCAGAAATAAAAATACAAAGATGCGTTTTGTTCAGACAATCCGGGTCCAAAGGATTCAGCACAACTTGTTCCCATATATGGAAACCCATCATGTATCAGGCGAGCAGCCATAAAACAGAGCCTGCAACAGTAGTTTTAAGATTCATAGTGAAAATTAGACACAGTGACTGTGTCCATAAACAACAAGGAAATGTATAATAACAGATGAAACATTTAAATCCCCAAATGGCTTCTGTGTTTTTATATACTATAAAACTAGTTATTTTAATTTAATTTCCTGAAACTCAAATTTACAACACATATTCAGTACAGTTAGACAATATTTTAAATACATTAACATTTGTTTGTACAGAAACAAAGTTGATTTTCAAGTTGTTTTTATTTGGTGAGCCCAAGAAACACCATGTACCTGCAAATATTTCAAACATAATCAGACGACATTTGTTTTAGTTTAGAAATGTTGGAAGTGATGGCGGCTGCTTCCAGGTTCAGAAAGTGCTAGGGGGTAAGGGCAAGAAGGAAGGACAAACACACGTTGTGGAAGAAAGCCTGAGATTAATAATTACTAATCTTAAAAGTAGAGATAGAACATCTGATTCTGCCTGTCCTGTTCAGACTCAGCAGGAATAATCAGTGTGAAGCTTTTACTCAGCTGATCCTCTTTGAATCATGGATCAGCTGAAATGTTTAAAATGTTGTTCACACGTGTTGAACTGACTGAAGCTTCCAGTCACGGTGAATCAGTGTGTGTCAGTGAATGCATCGTGTGTGCTTCATGGCTCCATCTAGTGGCCTGATAGCAGAGCAGCTGATGGCAGCTTCCTCTGCCTCACACTGCTGCCTGACTGCATTCAGCTGACACTGAGATGAAGCAGGAAAGAAGCAGCTGATGTTTGGACAGCACACATGATGGAAAGCAGGGTTTCAGTTGATGTGCACATGAATGATTTGTGTTTCCTCTGCAGGTAGAAAGTGTGTGTGAGCTGAGCAGCATGGATCAGTGTGAGGACAGAGAGGAGGGAGCCCCTCCCTCTAAAAGCACTCTGTGTGGGGAACATGAGAGCCAGACCAAAGCTCAGAGGTGAGATGACCATCTCTAAGGCTACGTTCACACTGCAGGCGAAAGCGCATCAAATCCGATTTTTTTTTTACCCTATGCGACCCATCTATCCGATCATGGTGTGACAGTGTGAACGGCACAAATCCGATATTTTCAAATCCGATCTGGGTCACTTTCGTATGTGGTGCTGAATCCGATACATATCCGATGTTTTAGAAAGCGACTGCTGTTTGATGGTCATGTCGCATTAAATCCGTCTTTTACGTCACTGACACAAGACAGACGCTAATTATCAGCGCCCAAGAAGACATCACGAACGCTTCCTGACCATCCCGTGAAACTGTTGGGAAGACAACGTTGGAGAAACGTGAACATTTTATTTGTACTGTATAATCTGCAGATTCTGACAGAAATCTGCAGCTATCCTTTGAAGCACCGCTCCTCTAAAACGGCAACAAGGACAGTGTTGGGGAGTAACGGAATACATGTACCGCCGTTACGTATTTAAAATACAAAATATGAGTAACTGTATTCCGTTACAGTTACCGTTTAAAAAGGTGGTATTCAGAATACAGTTACTTTGTTGAAATAAATGGATTACACTGCGGTACTTTCCTGTTTCATTTTGTCGCGGGTCAGGACTGTTTGGGTTTTGTTTGACAGCTACGTTCTTTCGTTCCAGGCGGCAGCGTTACGGTTGCCATGGTTACAGGGCGACGCTCTCTCTCTCTCTCTGCGACTGTGTGTTTCCTGGGTGAGAGAGCGCATTTTCGTTGTTGTTGTTGTTGTGCTAAGCTAACAGGCAGAATGCTACAAGCATAGCTCTAAAGAATGTAGCATCATGGGCAGTGTAGTCCGTGCTGCAGGGAGAATGGACTGCCATACACGTTATGGGTCTGTGAGCGCGAGGAGGGAGAAAAAGGGGAGTGGAAAGGTACGAGTTGTCATCGAGGAAAAACGGGAGCTGGAAGCATGTAAATATAATAATAACCACTTCAGCCAAGAAGAGAGCCTGACGAGCCCAGTTGTAAGTAAGCTATTAAGACTCGACTGTACACAGTGTTCGTGTTTTCCTCCGAAAACAATAAGTTCCATTGGAGCAGCCTTTCAACGCCTCTATCTGTCTCTCGCAAGAAAAGTTGACCCACACAACAAAGTAAAGCTATTTTTCGGCTACGAGCCGACAGGGACCCCGCCGTATTAGTCAGAGGTCCCTTTACTACAGTTTGGAGTCGCGGACCTTCAGTAATAGTAATAAATCACACAGCAATAGTACATTCACGTTGTTGTAAAAAGCATGATAATATATTAAGTAATCCAAAGTATTCAGAATACGTTACTGTCATTGAGTAACGTAACGGAATACGTTACAGAATACATTTTGGGGCATGTATTCTGTATTCTGTAATGGAATACATTTTAAAAGTAACCTTCCCAACACTGAATAAGGATCATTATTTTGTTATTTACATTATTATGTAAATAACAAAATAACTTAAAGCAAAAATTGGGAAACGTAAAGTCCGAAGTCTTTATATTAACGGCCATCAGTCAAACAACACTGTTTGCTCTGGGTCTAAACAGAGCACGCTGTGTGTGACGTCTTCTTTTGTGCATGCTTTGAGCGTTCACACTAGAGCGCGTTTGCTGTCGCATTTTATTTGTAGTGTGAACGAGCAGAAAAATAAATCGGATTTGATCAAAAAATCAGAATTGAGCATTAAAACCTGCAGAGTGAACGTAGCCTAACTGTCCATGACTCTTCTCCGTGTCACAGCTCACATCACTGCTCCATCATTATTCACAGGAACCAGCCTGGACCTCCACCCAGCTCTGTGTCCTTACAGAGTGGCCAGTCTAAAGATGGTATCATTTTCTTTAAATCAGGCGTGTGTCGTCCTGCAGAGAGGTAATGTGTGTCTAAATGTTGTTATGACTCAGTGTTTGTGAATAAATCCTCCATCATGTTTAGCTCTGTTTCACGGACATTTCTATGTTTATATGTGAAGTGGTGTGTTGGAGTTGTTGTGCCTCTACTCAGGACCAGTACAATTTCAGTTCGAATAGAGACCCTAGACATCTAACTAGGTTCAGAAGGAGGTTTTGTTTTGGAGACTCACAAAAGGAGTTGGCTTGGAAGTGAACAACTGGGACCTTTATTGCCTCAGCCCTAGGGCTGGGCGATATATCGAGTTTTTTAAAAATATCGATATATTTTTATACGAGATATAAGATGTGGCAATATCCTTTATATCGATATAGTCTATGTTACGTTATAATTATAGTTGTGGAGCCACAAGTTTGCCTCTTTCGTCCACTTTTGTCTTTAAGTAAAAGTAAGTAAAGTAAAACAACACACCAAATTCTCATAGCTCCCAATTGGTTAGTGTTACAAGGTCTCCAGTATGAATGTGGAGCAAGTGTGTTCAATTTGGCGTTACTGCGCTCACACTCTCTCATACTGGTCACTGGAAGTTCAACATCGAACCTCACTGCAAGGAACTCTCTGTAGATCTGAAAAAAAGAATTTGCTTTTTTTTAAACGGACGACATGGAGCTCTCAGTTCTCACTCCTGCTTTATTTCTCTTCTCACATCAACTGAACACATCACGCCACAAAACACAGCAACACACTTCCTCAACACTGGGTGTGAGTGGAGCCCTCGAGTGGTCCGCCACACGCTCAACATAAAAATGGAGTATGTTATAAGAACATTGCCAACACCTTAAAACTGAGGACATGAATTAATGGAACTTTAATTGAACATAACAGAAATGATGCTCCCTGACTTTTCCCAACATTGGAACTGAATCATGCTTAGACTAAGATTAAACATACTTAGACAGCTGCTACTCTCCGTCATCTGGGCCAGTCTCACTATTTCTGCTCCTTTTCTCTGCATTTACCCCATTCCAAACGTCTACTTGGTTAAGTACTACTGTCATCAAAACTTGATCCAAGACTGCTCTTACACAGCTTCAAAATGGTGTGAGTTTATTTTAATGCTGCAGCAGAGAGATTACTAGGGGAACACAACCAAATGGTCTCTAAAAAACGTCTTTTATATATGTTTTGACCAAAGTCAAATAAAATTTCTCAATACAATTTTACTCTATACCTTCAGTTCATCTCATCCTTGATCCCCTTCCCCCTTCAGGAGAATTACAACCACCCATCACCTCTCTTTGATTCAGCGCCTAGATGTCTCTACCTCATACAATAATCCCACTGTGAAAGTGTGTTAAACATGAGGCCCACTTTTGATAACATTGCATACAACTACATGCATATAACTAAGTAAGAAAGTGATTTTACTATTACTAGAGTGATATTGTTAAAATATTGATCAATAAATAGAATGTAGAAGTTCCACCACAACTCCCTGAATTTTATTTGATTAAGGGGACGTTGGGGACTGCACACAGTACAGTATTGTTTTATAAGTGCTGTGCAGATTTTTCTTGTTATCTTCGACTGCTGAGGGTCTATATACTGTCTCCAAAAGATGTAATAGTTTTATTGCAAATTCTGTGAGAGTACTGAATCTCTAGCTGTTCATATTTTTTAATTGCCTTTTTTTGTTTACAGTATTTTTACAAAAACAAAAATCACTGTTCAGCTTTTGCTATCAGGATTCGGATTTATACAGTGAATGGAGCTACATGCTGTCAACATTCAGATAGCAAGAGAATATTAAGATTAAAAAAACTAACATGATGTCTTTTTTTCAGGCATCGTACCATCAGAACTCCATGCATTATCAAGTGTTTTGTTTTTTTAAATGAAGAGCAGGTTTTATTTTAAGTTGTGATGTTTTGTTGTGTTATTCTGACTCTTCATGGTTCCTCCACAGAGTGGACCAGCAGAGCTCAGAAGTTCCCAGTGGTCAGTCTGCCCAGAAGCGTCAAAAACAACTGGACTCCCTATTTAGGGTCTGTACATGTACAACTACTTTTACATCTATTCTGTTCACAGTTATCTCTGTGCTGGGTTCTGATTCAGACAGTAGAGCGATATATGATATGATAATCCAAATAGAAGATAATCAGAGGATGCAGAAGAATAGCAGTAGTGTTAGCTGTGGGGAATGATAACTAACATTATGTAGCTGGAAATATGATGACCAAGTAATACTTTGCATTTTTCAAAACTTATGGCGATATAAAGAGAAACACCTAAGCTCTTCAGCTAAAAAAATGTATGGTCATACAATGTACTGTATGGATCTAGAGCCAGCTGCTGAGGAATATTTAAAATTATAGTACTTAAAGGGGAATAAAGGTATTACACTGCACAGTGCAGTAAAACTGAGCTCAGTGAGAATCTGTCTGCAGAGAAAAGCATCAATATGTTCCACTGTCTGAATGAACTGAATGATCGTTCACTAATGGAGGAGATCCAACAGTCCCTGAGATCAGGAAGTCTCTCCACAGATAAACTGTCTCGTGCTCAGTGGTCAGCTCTGGTCTTCATCTTACTGTCATCAGAAGAAGTGTTAATTTTCAGGTGGCTAAAGGATGCTGTTTACAGTAGCAAAATGGGCTCTTGTATTCACTTCACCAGACCTGGTTAGTGTTCCAAAAAATTTAAGAACAATAGATAGGGATAGATAAGTGGAAAATATTTTAGAAAAATGGGGATTTTACCTTTTCCCACATTGGACATTGTTGTTCTAATTCCTGTTCTTCTTTTCTCTCTTGTGAGAGAAACGTTTTTGGGGCATTCATAAGTATTCTATTCTAGATACTGGAGGCCAAAATCATCACTTTCGTGAAAAACGGGCTAAAGAAGATCCAGACAGATCTGAGTCCAGATGACCTACAATGCTTAAAGAGTCGATGTGAGGATGAGGATGTATTACAAGGTAAGGATGAAGAGGAGAGTATAAATAGCAGAGACGCATTTCTGACGATTACAGCGGAATTACTGAGGAGAATGAAGCAGGAGGAGTTGGCGGACCGTCTTCAGACAAGTAAGAATATTTCTCTAAATATTTAACCTGCTCGATCAATGAAACATTTACTAACGTCTAAAAAATGACAAGAAAATCATTCAAAATGTGCACTTGATTAATGTATGATTAATTTGTTTTTTCTATTCGTTCTTTGAGGAACCTCCACTGGGAACTGGTGTCAGAATGAATTTAAATCCACCCTGAAGAAGAAGTTCCAGTGTGTGTTTGAGGGGATCGCTAAAGCAGGAAACCCAACCCTTCTGAATCAGATCTACACAGAGCTCTACATCACAGAGGGAGGGACTGCAGAGGTCAATGATGAACATGAGGTCAGACAGATTGAAACAGCATCCAGGAAACCAGACAGACTAGAAACAACAATCAGACAAGAGGACATCTTTAAAGCCTCACCTGGAAGAGACGAACCAATCAGAACAGTGCTGACAAAGGGAGTGGCTGGCATTGGGAAAACAGTCTTAACACAGAAATACACCCTGGACTGGGCTGAAGACAAAGCCAACCAGGACATCCAGTTCATATTTCCATTCACTTTCAGAGAGCTGAATGTGCTGAAAGAGGAAAAGTTCAGCTTGGTGGAACTTGTTCATTACTTCTTTACTGAAACCAAAGAAGCAGGAATCTGCAGCTTTGAAGACTTCCAGGTTGTGTTCATCTTTGATGGTCTGGATGAGTGTCGACTTCCTCTGGACTTCCACAAAACTACAATCATAACTGACCCTAGAAAGTCCACCTCAGTGGATGTGCTGCTGATAAACATCATCAGGGGGAAACTGCTTCCCTCTGCTCGCCTCTGGATAACCACACGACCTGCAGCAGCCAATCAGATCCCTCCTGACTGTGTTGGCATGGTGACAGAGGTCAGAGGGTTCACTGACCCACAGAAGGAGGAGTACTTCAGGAAGAGATTCAGAGAAAAGAAGCAGGCCAGCAGGATCATCTCCCACATCAAGACATCACGAAGCCTCCACATCATGTGCCACATCCCAGTCTTCTGCTGGATCACTGCTACAGTTCTGGAGGATGTGCTGGAAACCAGAGAGGGAGGACAGCTGCCCAAGACCCTGACTGAGATGTACATCCACTTCCTGGTGGTTCAGGCCAAGGTGAAGAAGGTCAAGTATGATGGAGGAGCTGAGACAGATCCACACTGGAGTCCAGAGAGCAAGAAGATGATTGAGTCTCTGGGAAAACTGGCTTTTGATCAGCTGCAGAAAGGAAACCTGATCTTCTATGAATCAGACCTGACAGAGTGTGGCATCGATATCAGAGCAGCCTCAGTGTACTCAGGAGTGTTCACACAGATCTTTAAAGAGGAGAGAGGACTGTACCAGGACAAGGTGTTCTGCTTCATCCATCTGAGTGTTCAGGAGTTTCTGGCTGCTCTTCATGTGCATCTGACCTTCATCAACTCTGGAATTAATCTGCTGGAAGAACAACAAACCTCCCAGAAGTCTGAAACAAGAGAATCTGCAGAGAAACACTTCTATCAGAGTGCTGTGAACAAGGCCTTACAGAGTCCAAGTGGACACCTGGACTTGTTCCTCCGCTTCCTCCTGGGTCTTTCACTGCAGACCAATCAGACTCTCTTACGAGGTCTGCTGACACAGACAGGAAGTAGTTCACAGACCAATCAGGAAACAGTCGAGTACATCAAGGAGAAGCTCAGTGAGAATCTGTCTGCAGAGAAAAGCATCAATCTGTTCCACTGTCTGAATGAACTGAATGATCGTTCTCTAGTGGAGGAGATCCAACAGTCCCTGAGATCAGGAAGTCTCTCCACAGATAAACTGTCTCCTGCTCAGTGGTCAGCTCTGGTCTTCATCTTACTGTCATCAGAAGAAGATCTGGATGTGTTTGACCTGAAGAAATACTCTGCTTCAGAGGAGGCTCTTCTGAGGCTGCTGCCAGTGGTCAAAGCCTCCAACAAAGCTCTGTATGTAAACATCTACTCTTTATTTTATTTTAAAATATTGATTCAATGTATAGTTTGCAGAAGCAAGAAGTGTTAGCATTTCTGAAACATTTGTGCATGTCACCCTCAAAATGATACTCATTGACCCATCTGTAGTGCACCCACCGCTTTTCTTTAACTCCTCCAAACTGAATACACATAAAAAGAAAATAATAAATATTCATGAATAAATTCTCTCCATCAGTTCACATTTAGTTGATAACACTTATAATTAACATTTTTTGTTTTTGTTATAATCAACCTTACTCAGTATGTATCATATAGCCAAGCTGATTCTGAAAAAATTAAATTCTTCACTTAATATATATCGCATTATCCCCATTGTTTAATCCTCTAAAGCAGGGGTCTCAAACTTGCGGCCCATGCGCCACTTGCAGCCCCTGTCCCCTCTACTTGTGGCCCGCGTATTGACGTGAAAAAATATATTTTTCAAAAAAGACGAGTCGAAAAGTACCTGTTGCTACCGACCAGAAATGGGAGATGGAAGCACATACAGTGGCTTGCAAAAGTATTCAGCCCCTTGAACTTTCCCACATTTTGTCACATTACCACCACAAACATGAATCAGTTTTATTGGAATTCCAGGTGAAAGACCAACACAAAGTGGTGCACATGTGAGAAGTGGAACGAAAATCATACATGATTCCAAACATTTGTTACAAATAAATAACTGCAAAGTGGGGTGTGTGTAATTATTCAGCCCCCTTTGGTCTGAGTGCAGTCAGTTGCACATAGACTGATGAGTGCTAATGACTAAATAGAGTGCACCTGTGTGTAATCTAATGTCAGTACAAATACAGCTGCTCTGTGACGGCCTCAGAGGTTGTCTAAGAGAATATTGGGAGCAACAACACCATGAAGTCCAAAGAACACACCAGACAGGTCAGGGATAAAGTTATTGAGAAATTTAAGGCAGGCTTAGGCTACAAAAAGATTTACCAAGCTTTGAACATCCCACGGAGCACTGTTCAAGCCATCATTCAGAAATGGAAGGAGTGTGGCACAACTGTAAACCTACCAAGACAAGGCCGTCCACCTAAACTCACAGGCCGAACAAGGAGAGCGCTGATCAGAAATGCAGCCAAGAGGCCCATGGTGACTCTGGACGAGCTGCAGAGATCTACAGCTCAGGTGGGGGAATCTGTCCATGGGACAACTATTAGTCGTGCACTGCACAAAGTTGGCCTTTATGGAAGAGTGGCAAGAAGAAAGCCATTGTTAACAGAAAACCATAAGAAGTCCCGTTTGCAGTTTGCCACAAGCCATGCGGGGGACACAGCAAACATGTGGAAGAAGCTGCTCTGGTCAGATGAGACCAAAATGGAACCCTTTGGCCAAAATGCAAAACGCTATGTGTGGTGGAAAACTAACACTGCACATCACTCTGAACACACCATCCCCACTGTCAAATATGGTGGTGGCAGCATCATGCTCTGGGGGTGCTTCTCTTCAGCAGGGACAGGGAAGCTGGTCAGAGTTGATGGGAAGATGGATGGAGCCAAATACAGGGAAGTCTTGGAAGAAAACCTCTTGGAGTCTGCAAAAGACTTGAGACTGGGGCTGAGGTTCACCTTCCAGCAGGACAACGACCCTAAACATAAAGCCAGGGCAACAATGGGATGGTTTAAAACAAAACACATCCATGTGTTAGAGCGGCCCAGTCAAAGTCCAGATCTAAATCCAATCCAGAATCTGTGGCAAGATCTGAAAACTGCTGTTCACTAACACTGTCCATCTAATCTGACTGAGCTGGAGCTGTTTCAAAGAAGAATGGGCAAAGATTTCAGTCTGTAGACGTGCAAAGCTGGTAGAGACAGACCCTAAAAGACTGGCAGCTGGAACTGCAGCAAAAGCTGGTTCTACAAAGTATTGACTCAGGGGGCTGAATAATTACGCACACCCCACTTTGCAGTTATTTATTTGTAAAAAATGTTTGGATTCATGTATGATTTTCGTTCCACTTCTCACGTGTGCACCACTTTGTGTTGGTCTTTCACGTGAAATTCCAATAAAATCGATTCATGTTTGTGGCTGTAATGTGACAAAATGTGGGAAAGTTCACGGGGGGCCAAATACTTTTGCAAGCCACTGTAAGTATAATTATGACCACTGCTGCCAAAAAGAGTGCCTGATGAGCCCAGTTGTAAGTAAGTTGTTAAGACTTGACTGTACACTGTGTTTGCCGCCTCTGAAACAAAGTTCCATTGGAGCAGCCTTTCAACGCCTCTCTGTGTTTCTCACTAGCAAAGGTGACCCAGACAGTAAAGCTAGTTACCGGCTACGAGCTCAACACGGAGCCAGATGTATTAGCCAGAGGGTCCATTTACCACAGATTGGAGATATAAAATGTGTTACATTTGCAGTTTTGTCTTGCTAAACAATATTTGAGTTTTAAACAATCAAACAAAATAAAAAAAAAACTAGAAAACACGAGATTTTAGGAAATATTAGTGGGTGTTTCTTGTTTGTTTAGTACTACTTAAACACTGAAGTGGCCCTCCAATGAAATGACTGTGCCAGCAGTGGACAGTGGCTCAATTGAGTTTGAGAACCCTCCTCTAAAGCATGACCTCTTGCTGGCTTCCAACAGTTGTTATGCAGCTTTGTTTTGAACGTCAATAACTCCCGTAACTTGTGAACCATTTGGTCAATTGAAAGATTTCCTTTGTGTCCTGGCCAAGTTTTTTGGTGCAACATTATCAGCCAAGGCACTGTTTCCAGCATAATTCTGTCGTTAACAACAAGCACCTCTACCATCAATTTTACCACTATAGTAACAGGGGTCTGATCTTTCCGCTGTCTCATCCAGGTGTACATGAATCAGGAAGTTTATCATGATCTTGTCTCCATGTTCGTTAGTTATGTACTTGCTTTCTAATGCGTATAGTTTATACAGCAAACTGTAACTTCTGGAAGAAGCAAAAGGGACGTGTTTTATACAGACGATGAATGCGGGGCTGTGTAAGGGTTGAATGATAAATAAGGATTATTTTAATCTGTACATAGCATCAAAAATAAAAGGTGTTCTTTTTTTTCAGTCATCACTGATATAGAGATGTAAATGTGTTTTTACAACAGAAATTCAAAAGGTTTTTTTTTCCCCTCAGACTTAAATTTCAAGTTTTATAGTAGTAGTATTGCAATTTATAAAGTGTACATGGAAATATTTGTTTTTATTGTAGTTGGTTGAAAATAAGAGTAATGTCACTTGAGCTCAAATATAATTGATTTTCAGGCTAAATGGCTGCAAACTTTCAGAGAGAAGCTGCGACACGCTGTCCAAAGTTCTTAGCTCCTCATCTTCCAGTCTGGGTGAATTGGACCTGAGTAACAATGACCTGCAAGACTCCGGAGTAAAGTTTCTGTCTTATGGATTGAAGAGTCCAAACTGTACACTGAAGACTCTCAGGTCAGGTTTTACATTTTATCATTCAAGCAAAGGTTTTTCTCATTTAGTGCTATATAAATAAAATGAATTAATGTGTATTTTAAAATCTGGATTACATTACTTTACTAATAAAAATATATGGAATTTTAAATTGACCTTGTATTTACATTTAGGTGTATCCTTAGTCTTTAATTTAGTGTTTTATTCATTTAATATTTTTTCCATATGCTTTCTGGGTTTGTTTGTTTGTTTGTTTTTGTTTTGTTTTTTTGTTTTTTTATCTCTGATGAGCAAGAATCTGTTTATATAACATGTTATCTCATCCACATGTCAAGTGAGAGATTTAGGATATTATTTTTTTTTTTTATCACATATCAATTTCCTTTCATTGTTACTGTTTGACAAATATGAAAACTATGCTGTAGTTAAGGGGTTTCACAAATTATTATCTAAATGGTTAAAATTTCAAATTAGTTTTGCAACTCGCCATCGACAGTGGAGGAAAGCCACAGTTCTCAGTCAGGCTCATGTTTCTTCTTCTACAGCTTTCTGATCTTCTTCGTATTTGGAAATGACCAGCCAATGCTCCTGTTACCATGGCAGCCAACTCTTGCACCCCAGTTAGACCTGTAGAGTTAAATAAGAGGTGTAGAGTGCATACCATCTTCTAACACCTGATTTATGGCCTTGACTACATTCCCCAGAGATGCTTCACTGCTCATGCCAAACACCAATATGTGATGCTAATAATATCATTAGCCTTAAAGATTAAAATAAATCCCAACACTAATCAAGGATAGAAGTCAAAATCTTGATGATTTACATTTTATTTTTTGACAAACACATTTTACCATATGTCCTCTTTGATGCAACTCTCCCCATTAATACAGGACCCGCGTTTGTAGTACACTGGTGCCAAGCTTTGCATGGTTGTGGCTGGGTTCTTCTTTTAATTGACCAATAGTGCTAAAATTAAAAATATTCAGTCTCCGAGTGTTTGAGCATTTTGTACCTTAAGGTTGGGCTACTAGCTTTTCTTAGTTTTTCCAAAAGTACATTTTGATTAGTAAACAAATGTGTTATTTGTTATGAAATGATACATCATAAATAAAGCTTAACTAAATCAAATGAATGAATGGCACTATAATGAATGACACTTATGTTTGGGAGAAAGAAAGAAAAACAAATAAAACAATCTTTTCCTGCAGTGTTTACAGATTTATTCTTGTGTTTTGTGTGTCTTCAGTCTGTCAGGCTGTCTGATCACAGAGGAAGGCTGTATTTCTCTGGCCTCAGCTCTGAGCTCCAACCTCTCCCATCTGAGAGAGCTGGACCTGAGCTACAATCATCCAGGAGACTCAGGAATTAAGCTGCTGTCGGATGGACTGAAGAATCCAGGCTGGAGACTGGACACTCTCAGGTATGGAGAGAATTGCTGTGTCTCAATTCAGGTGCTGCATACAAAGCATTAAAACATGTTAAAAACACAACAGCCTTAATAAACGCAGAGTAGTTTGAACCCAGAATCAGGGTTCATACACTGAGGCTCAGACCCTGGAGGTATTGGACTACTTATGTAAACAATGTATAATGTACAGTGGGATGCAAAAGTTTGGGCCTTGTTAATAGTCATTATTTTCCTGTATAAATCGTTGGCTGTTACAATAAAAAATGTCAGTTAAATATATCATATAGGAGACACACAGTGATATTTAAGAAGTGAAATGAAGTTCATTGGATTTACAGAAAGTGTGCAATAATTGTTTAAACAAAATCAGGCAGGTGCATAAATTTGGGCACCACAAAAAAAGAAATGAAATCAATATTTAGTAGATCTGCCTTTTGCAGAAATTACAGCCTCTAAACGCTTCCTGTAGGTTCCAATGAGATTGTGGTTGTAGGTATTTTGGACCATTCCTCTTTACAAAACATCTCTAGTTCATTCAGGTTTGATAGCTTCCGAGCATGGACACCTCTCTTTAATTCACACCACAGATATTCAGTAATATTCAGGTCTGGGGACTGAGATGGCCGTTCCAGAACGTACTTGTTCCTCTGCATGAAAGCCTTAGTGCAGGGGTGTCAAACTCAAATACACAGTGGGCCAAAATTCAAAACTGGATCAAAGTCGTGGGCTAACGTTAATATTTATTGAAATATATTTATTCCTCCAGATATAAGAATGAATCTTTTCTTATGGACTCAAACATGTTTTGCTGAAAAACTGAATATGGAACAAGCAAAGCTTAATACTAAACAATATATGCCTTAGTGGATTTTGAGCAGTTTTTTGAGTCGTTGTCTTGTTGAAAGATCCAGCCCCGGCGCAGCTTCAGCTTTGTCACTGATTCCTGGACATTGGTCTCCAGAATTTGCAGATACTGAGTGGAATACATGTGTCCCTCAACTGTGACAAGATTCCCAGTCCCTGCACTGGCCACACAGCCCACAGCATGATGGAACCACCACCATATTTTACTGTAGTTAGCAGGTGTTTTTTCTTGCAATGCTGTGTTCTTTTTCCTCCATGACATAGTGCCCCTTGTTATGCCCAAATAACTCAATTGTAGTTTCATCACTCCACGGCACCTTATTCCAGAATGAAGCTGGCTTGTCCAAATCTGCTTTAGCAAACCTCAAGCGGCTCAGTTTGTGCTGTGGGCGGAGAAAAGGCTTCCTCTGCATCACTCTTATGGCGTTATTTTTGTGCCAGTATTCTGAGCGCACTTAAAACAAAATTTGTACATGCAAGTGTTGTATTTTGACTATAAATTTATTTTGAGTGAAGAAAAGCTAAATTTGAGGGAACAAAATTCATTGCTGCGTGCAAAAAACTGTATTTCAGTGTTTGCTATTATACACACACACACACACACACACACACACACACACACACACACACACACACACACACACACACACACGACAGCAGCCCCTCTCGCTCAGTTTTTGCATTTGCGCTCTCTCACAATGTGTTGCACTTTCAACATTTTCGCCTGTGCACGTTCAACTCTTTCTGTACACCATTATATTTGTGCCACAAAACCAGCCAATCACAGACTTGGATGCAAACAAATCTGATTGGCTGCATTCCTCCGCCACTGCCTCTTTTGAGTTTTGGACGGTGTGTGTGTGTGTGTGTGTGTGTGTGTGTGTGTGTTCCTGTCTAGCTATCTTTGTGAGGACCGAAATCTGCATTCTACCACACTTGTGAGAACCAGCAGTCACTTGTGAGGACACACAACCCGGTCCTCACATTTTTGAAGGCATTTAAAGGCATTTTTGACGCTCAAAATGTGGTTTTAGTGTCAGGGTTACAATTAGGTTATGGTTAGGTTTAGGGTAAGGGTTAGGGTTAGGCATTCATTTTTAATGGTTAGGGTAAGGGGCCAGGGAAAGCATTATGTCAATGAGGGTCCTCACTAAGATAGCTGAACGGGGGTGTGTGTGTGTGTGTATGGATAATAGCAAACACTGAAATACAGTTTTTTGCATGCAGCAATGAATTTTGTTCCCTCAAATTTAGCTTTTCTTCACTCAAAATAAATTTCTCCTCAAAATGCAACACTTGCACCTGCAATTTTTTCTTTTTTACGTGCGCTCAGAATAGTGGCACAAAAATAACGTCAGACACTCTCGCATATAGCATGTCCTTGTGTAGAGTGCACCGAATGGTTGAACGATGCATAGTGACGGAGAAAAAAAGTTCACTCAGACTGAGCTCCTAGTGGGAGAACAGTTTGATAACAGAAAAAACACCTCAGCACAAAAGCACATGACTATCAATACACCATAGAAACACAAGACAAGCAACAGGGGCGGGTAAAGGGTAAGAGAGAGCCGGTGTAGACAGCGCATCCGGTACTGCAGCATGTCTGCGCTGGTCCAGTTGACCGCCATCTTCCCCGGGAGGGCACAAGCATCGAAGGCATTTGGAAAGGGAGGGGGGATCAGTGTGTGCATATCAGTGCATGTGTATGTGTGTATGTGTCCATAGTTCAGCTGAGACAGTGTCCTTCGCCCCGCCAGGCTAAGTAAACAGTCTTCCAGCCAACCCAGGTGGCCTTACATAGAATGGGAAGGAACAGACTAAACACAGTCGCTATCAGGGTGTTTTTGGTGTTTTGTTTTCGGCTCCAGCCTTGAGGCCGCAGCTGGCGCCAAAGGGGTATCCGCATGAAGTGATGGTGGTTTTTACTTTAGTGCGAACAACTCATATGAATTTCAAAGCTGTTCTAACAGTCCAACACTGGTCTCTCAATCTCCCGTTGGAGAGCCGTGAGCTTCCTATGATGTTATCCAAACTTACGCTCCGTGATGTTGTCATTCTTTTTGCTCAAAGAGCAGGTTCTGAGAACTCACGACCGCAGTGCACTTCCCCAAGATGTCATCCAATTTACGCTCAAAGGTGTTATTCGAGCTAGCCCCAGTTTTTCACTCGGAGGTCTTGTTCTGAGGCGCTTGCAAAGAAAAGCGTCTGGACTTCTTTAAGTTACTTGAAGACGTTTCACCTCTCATCCGAGAAGCTTCTTCAGTTCTAAGGTCAAATGGTGGAGAGTCCCAGATATAAGCCTAGTGGGAGTGACAGAGGGACAAAAGGACCCCCTGATGATCCTCTAATCGCCTGAGCCAAGGTGTGAAAATGGGTGTGGGCCCCAATCAGCCAGTTTCGGGTGAGTTCATTGTGAAACCTGGCCCCACCTTATCATGCGAATTCCTGAGATCAGATGGCCCAGGATGTGAGTGGGCGTTAAGGCGTCTGGGAAGGGATCTCAAAACTGGATTCTAGATGGCAGAGAGTTGGTGTCGTAAACCCCCGCCTCTGTTCAAAGATGGTCGCTCACAGTGGACATAGATGGCTTCTTTCACTCCTCTTTCAAACCATCTGTCCTCTCTGTCCAAAATGTGAACATTGGCATCCTCGAAAGAGTGACCTGTGTCCTTAAGATGCAGATGGACTGCTGAGTCTTGTCCTGTGGAGGTGGCTCTTCTGTGTTGTGCCATGCGCTTGTGAAGTGGCTGTTTGGTCTCTCCAATGTAGAGGTCTGGGCATTCCTCGCTGCACTGTACAGCATACACCACATTGTTAAGTCTGTGTTTTGGCGTTTTATCTTTAACCAGTTTTTGTCTGAGTGTGTTGCTGGGTCTGAAGTGCACCGGGATGTCATGCTTGGAGAAAACTCTCCTGAGTTTCTCTGATACACCGGCTACATAGGGGATGACAATGTTGTTGCGTCTGTCCTTCTTATCCTCCCTCGCTGGTGTCTGGTCTTCTTTTCTGTGCCTCTTTGCTGACTTTAAGAACGCCCATTTAGGATAGCCACACGTTTTGAGTGCTTCCTTTACATGTGTGTGTTCCTTCTTTTTTCCTTCCGGCTTAGAGGGAACATGTTCTGCCCGGTGGTGTAGGGTCCTAATTACTCCAAGTTTGTGTTCCAGAGGGTGATGGGAGTCAAAGCGGAGGTACTGGTCCGTATGTGTGGGCTTCCGGTAAACTTCGATGTTGAGGTTGCCGTTCTCTTCAATGTGCACAGCGCAGTCCAGGAAAGGCAAACAGTTGTCCTTTGTGTCTTCCCTGGTGAACTTGATGTTTTTATCCACAGCGTTAATGTGCGCAGTGAAGGATTCCACTTCTTGTGTCTTGATTTTGACCCAGGTGCCGTCCACATATCTGTACCAGTGGCTGGGTACTCTTCCTTTGAAAGAGCCAAGAGCCTTCCTTTCCACTTCCTCCATGTAAAGGTTGGCTACAATAGGTGCCACGGGGGAGCCCATGGCACAGCCATGTTTTTGTCTGTAAAAGCCATTTTCACACCTTGGCTCAGGCGATTAGAGGATCATCAGGGGGTCCTTTTGTCCCTCTGTGGGGGGTCACTCCCACTAGGCTTATATCTGGGACTCTCCACCATTTGACCTTAGAACTGAAGAAGCTTCTCGGATGAGAGGTGAAACATCTTCAAGTAACTTAAAGAAGTCCAGACGCTTTTCTTTGCAAGCTCCTTTGACTATGATGACCTGGATGACTGAGAACCTTCACAGACATCTTGTTCTGAGTATTCACAGCAGCCGTAGCCTCTCCAAGATCTTATCCGTGCTGCACTCAATGAGCCCATTTTGAGAAACTCACGCCTCTCCCATCATTCCAATCCCAGCGGGCAGCCTTGTGGGGGTTTGAACAGCCGGTTCCATTTTCTTAATTCTTCGATAAGTCAGGGCCAAGCCAGCTCCGATCAGCCAGAACCCTGTTATCATGGTTCCGAATAGGTAGATATCTTCAGCACTCAGGCTCACCTAAGCCCAAACTTCTCATTGAGAAAGGGGTGTCAATTGCATTCAGAGACCAGTTGATCAAATCCATAATTCCTCTTTTAGGTTTTAGAGAACAGACTGTGAGAGAGTGTTCCAGGGAAAGTAATACACACGAGACAAGACAAGGACATAAGAAGCTAAGCAGGGAACATAAGGAAGAGGAGGAGGAGAAAAGTGCGACCGCCTTCGCTGAGAGCAAAAAAATAAATAAAATGAAGGCCTGTGGTACATAGCCGTAGTCCTTCACGGTGGCTGTAGTTAAACCTTTACAATATGTTCCTAACTGTGGAAACAGACGGCTTAAATCTCTGAGACAGATTTCTGTATCCTTCCCCTAAACCATGATGGTGAACAGTCTTTGTCTTCAGGTCATTTGAGAGTTGTTTTGAGACCTCCATGTTGCTACTGTTCAGAGAAAACTAAAAGAGGAGGGAAACTTACACTTGACCTCCTTAAATACTCTTTCTCATTATTGTATTCACCTGTGTATGTAGGTCAGGGGTCACTGAGCTTACCGAGACAATTTGAGTTCCAATAATTAGTTCTACAGGTTTTGGAATCAATAAAATGACAAATGACATCATTGACCCCAAACAAATTGGTAAAAACAAACAAACAAACAAAACCACTCTTGTTAGTAACTGTATTCTGAATACCACCTTTTTAAATGGTAACTGTAACGGAATACAGTTACTCATATTCTGTATTGTAAATACGTAACTGCGGTACATGTATTCCGTTACTCCCCAACACTGTGTATCATCAGCAGTTTGATCCACATATGGATTGAAGTGTATTTGTGAAAATGTTGGACTGTTCCTTTATCAGTGTCTAACAGTATATGTATGAGAGCCATGTAATGTCCATGTGTGCCTGCTGAAAGAGACTGTGCTGCTCTGACCCCCCTCCTCCTTTCAGGGTGGAGCCTGCTGGAGTCCAATGGTTAACAACAGGAGGTCTGAGGAAATGTAAGTGTGTTTTTATTGTGATTCATGAAAACAAAGCAGCACACATTCAACCATCTTCAAACTGTCACATCACTCATTCACATCTCTGATGTCAGGAGTCATCATCAAAGTGTCAAATCAATGAACAGATGATGGATCAATAACTGCAGCTGGATTGTGTTTGTTCTCTCCATCAGATTCCTGCAAACTCACAATCGACAAAAACACAGTGAACACAAACCTCCAACTGTCTGACAACAACAGGAAGGTGACACATGTGGAGGAGGTTCAGTCATATCCTGATCATCCAGACAGATTTGAGGAACCTCAGCTGCTGTGTACAGATGGTCTGACTGGTCGCTGTTACTGGGAGGTCGAGTGGAGAGGAAGGGTTGATATAGCAGTGAGTTACAGGAGCATCAAAAGGAAAGGAGGCAGTTATGACTGTAGGTTTGGAAACAATGATCACTCCTGGAGTCTGAGATGCTCTGATGATGGTCGTCTTCGTGTCTGTGACAGTAACAGACAAACACTCATATCCGCCTCCTCCTCTGTCTCTAACAGAGTGGCAGTGTATGTGGACTGTCCTGCTGGCACTCTGTCCTTCTACAGAGTCTCCTCTGACTCTCTGATCCACCTCCACACCTTCAACACCACATTCACTGAAATGCTTTATCCTGGGTTTTGGGTCAGGTCTGGTTCCTCAGCGTGTGTGCTGAGTGGAGTGTAAAGAGAAAATTTTTATCATTAGAGAAAAAATGACCAGTAATCATCCCACAGATGTAATATTATCTACAGCTACTCTTAGTACCATTGATGTTAAGTTAGACTCTTTTTCTCCAATTGATCTTTCTGAGTTAACTTCAATAATTACTTCCTCCAAACCTTCAACGTGTCTTTTAGACCCCATTCCTACAAAACTGCTCAAAGAAGTCCTGCCATTAATTAATTCTTCGATCTTAAATATGAACAACCTATCTCTAATAATCGGCTATGTACCACAGGCCTTCAAGCTGGCTGTAGTTAAACCTTTACTCAAAAAGCATCTCTAGACCCAGCAGTCTTAGCTAATTATAGGCCAATCTCCAACCTTCCTTTCATATCAAACATCCTTGAAAGAGTAGTTGTCAAACAGCTAACAGATCATCTGCAGAGGAATGGTTTATTTGAAGAGTTTCAGTCAGGTTTCAGAGCTCAGCACAGCACAGAAACAGCTTTAGTGAAGGTTACAAATGATCTTCTTATGGCCTCTGACAGTGGACTCATCTCTGTGCTTGTCCTGCTGGACCTCAGTGCAGCGTTCGAGACTGTTGACCATAATTCAGATCAAACTGAGGTTATTGTACTCGGCCCTGAAAATCTTAGAAATATGGTATCTAAGCAGATTCTTACTCTGGATGGCATTACCTTGGCCTCCAGTAACGCTGTGAGGAACCTTGGAGTCATTTTTGACCAGGACATGTCCTTCAACGCTCATATTAAACAAATATGTAAGACTGCTTTCTTCCATTTGCGCAACATCTCTAAAATTAGAAATATCCTGTCTCAGAGTAACGCTGAAAAACTAGTTCATGCATTTATTACTTCCAGGCTGGACGACTGTAATTCATTATTATCAGGATGTCTGTTAGATTTTGTATTGTTGATTGTCATTTATGCTTAGAAATATTTAACCATATATGCTTAGAGGTGTATAATCATTTGTAGATTGAAAGAATGTCTCATCCTAGGAGGTCTGTAACAACTCTGATGTAGCATGAAGAGGGGAGTGCGTTCACTCCTCTAGAGTGTTCTGGCATAGATCCGTATCTTCTCTTGTTGATTTATGGCATAGCAAACACACGTATATCTGTTTAAGTATAAGAGCCTTTTGTTCAGATGGACCCGCTAGACTCTTCACAGGGTCACATCTTGACCTCACACAAATCACACACACATACACACACACACACACACACATACGTGTTTTCATGATATATCAGTACATATGACAAAAATGTGACAAATGGGAACGTGCTTTTCTGAAGGTCCTAGAGGCATGGGAATCTCAAAGAATTTGACCCATGCTTCCAGGAACACGCCCATCTGTTGAGATTTTGGCTAGGGCTAAATTTTGGTCAAACCTGAATTTAATGCTACTTGTGAGGACACTGTCAGGTTTATGTGACTTATGAGTACCATAAGGTCACACACAGATATTTCATGTTTAGGTGAATTGTGAAGCTCATGGAAACACATAATTTTCAAGTATACATGACTTATAAGGACCAGGTAAGGGTAGGTTCTGCATTTTTAGCTTGGCTCCTTTTGAGATTACAATATAATAGACATGGATGCACAATAGTAATGCTCACCAGTCGGGTAACTTCTGACAGAAATATCAGACATTTATGTGTTAATAAAACAGTAAATCTGAGCTGACTTAAAAAAAAAAGACATGGGTCAAATGTGGTCAGTCTACTTTTTAAGTCTTGATATTGTAATGCATTAATTCATTTTGTAGTGAATGTTCATGTGAATAAAAACGTGTAACATTATCTGCCTTTCTTATCATTTAATTGCAAAAAGCACCCAGCATAAACCACAGATTTATGAGTAAGAACAATGCAATACAGAAAACTGCAATGCTGACATAACTGTGGAAGTAACAAAGTATCTCTCTTGCTTGTTTCTTTTTTCTTGCATCTTTCTTTTAATGCTATGATCCTGTTGTGGATGTAGTACCTTATGACAACCCAGTCTCTGCCTTTCAGAGCTGCCGGCTCTGCTTGGAGGCAGCAAGGCAAGGCAAGGCAAGTTTATTTGTATAGCACAATTCAACAACAAGGTGATTCAAAGTGCTTTACAGAGACATTAGAAACAAAAACAAATAAAAAGCATGATTTAAAATTGATTAAAACAAGCAAATAAACTAACTAATTAACAAACAAACAAACAAACAAAACAGTATATAAAATCAGAACAGTAGATAAAATCAGTAGTTAAATGTAAGTTTTGAAATTTAAGCTTAAAAGTGTGGATTTGGTGCTTTATTCAAATGCAGCTGAGAACAGGTGAGTCTTCAACCTGGATTTAAATAAACTGAGTGTTTCAGCTGATCTGAGGCTTTCTGGGAGTTTGTTCCAGATATAAGGAGCATAAAAGCTGAATGCAGCTTCTCCGTGTGTGGTTCTGACTCTGGGAACTGATAAAAGACCGGATCCAGATGACCTGAGTGATCTGGAAGGTTCATACTGGGTCAGGAGGTCCCTGATGTATTTTGGTCCTAATCCATTCAGAGCTTTATAGACCAGCATCAGAACTTTAAAGTCTATCCTCTGACGGACAGGCAGCCAGTGTAAAGACCTCAGAGCTGGACTGATGTGGTCCACTTTTTTGGTCTTAGTGAGGACTCGAGCAGCAGAGTTCTGAATGAGCTGTAGTTGTCTGACTGATTTTTTAGGTAGACTTGTAAAGATGCTGTTACAGTAATCAAGCCTACTAAAGATGAATGCATGGACTAGTTTTTCCAGGTCCTGTTGAGACATCAGATCTTTTATCCTTGAAATATTCTTGAGGTGATAGTAAGCTGACTTTGTTATTGTCTTAATGTTTTTTTCTAAGTTTAGGTCTGCATCCATCACTACACCCAAATTTCTCGCCTGGTTTGTGGTTTTTAGATGTATAGATTGAAGTTCTCTGGTGACCTGTAATCGTTTTTCTTTGGCGCCAAAGACTATTACCTCAGTTTTGTTTTTGTTTAGCTGGAGAAAATTGTGGCACAACCAGTCATTGATTTCCTCAATGCATTTACCAAGAGCCTGCACAGGGCCTTGGTCTCCTGGTGACATTGTGATATATATTTGTGTGTCATCTGCATAGCTGTGATAGTTTATTTTGTTGTTGTTTATAATCTGTGCCAGTGGGAGCATGTAAATGTTAAACAGAAGGGGTCCCAAGATGGAACCTTGGGGAACTCCACATGTGATACTTGTCTGCTCAGATGTGAAGTTACCTATTGATACAAAGTATTTCCTGTTTTCTAAGTATGTTTTGAACCAGTTTAGTACAGTTCCTGAAAGACCTGTCCAGTTCTCCAGTCGTTTGAGTAATATGTTGTGGTCAACTGTATCAAATGCTGCACTGAGATCCAGTAAAACTAAGACTGACATTTTTCCACTGTCTGTATTCAGACATATGTCATTAAACACTTTGGTCAGAGCGGTTTCAGTGCTGTGGTTCTGTCTAAAACCTGACTGGAAGGCATCGTAGCAATTATTCTGTTTTAAGAAGTAATTGAGCTGTTGAGAAACTGCTTTTTCAATGATCTTACTTAAAAATGGGAGATTTGAGATCGGCCTGTAGTTGTTCATTTGTGTCTTGTCAAGATTGTCCTTTTTCAGTATAGGTTTGATTACAGCAGTTTTTAGTGGTTCTGGAAACACACCTGATAATAAAGAAAAGTTGACGATCTGTAACAGGTCTGACTCTAAAGTCTTTGAGACCTTTTTGAAAAAACTTGTTGGCAGGACATCTAAACAGCAGGAGGAGGAGTTCAGTTGACCCAAGATGTCCTCCAGGTCTTTGCTGTTAATAGGTTGAAACTGTTTCATGGTGTTTAAACAGTTTTTTGGTGGACACAGTACATATCCTGGATCTGCTGTTGATGTACCGATTGCTTGTCTAATTTTTTGGATTTTTTCTGTGAAGAATTTGGCAAAGTCATTGCAGGCCATGGTCGAATGAAGTTCAGCTGCCACTGACACAGGAGGGTTTGTTAGCCTGTCAACTGTAGAAAATAAGACCCGAGCATTATGGCTGTTTTTAGTGATGATGTCAGAGAAGTAGGACCTCCTTGCACTCCTCAGTTGTAAATTATAATTGTGAATTTTCTCTTTATAAATGTCATAATGAACCTGGAGGTTTGTTTTTCTCCATCTGCGCTCAGCTTTCCTACACTCTCTTTTTTCATTTTTCACCAGTGTGGAGTTTCTCCATGGAGACTTTTTCCTTCCAGAGATAACCTTCACCTTAATGGGAGCAATAGTGTCCATTACATTTAACATGTTAGCATTGAAGCTATTGACGAGCTCATTGACTGACCCTCTGGACAGGTCAGGTGTTAATGGGAAGACCTGGTTAAAAATTGCACTACTGTGTTCAGTTATACACCGTTTTGTGATCACTCAGCAGTCACATTCCTTTTTACCTGGTACTTTGCAGCTTTTTATGAAGTGAAACGTGCCGCTCAGCAACCTTCACTTCATCATTTGTCCACTTGCTTCTCACCGTCCCAGCTGTCATAAATGGAAACAAAAGAAAATATCTTAATGTGAATGCAAGAAAAGATAGAAAATATTCTAGTTTATAATGTGAATACAAAATATTCTTAAACCTTGCTTTCTACTGGAGCACTTTAAAGGAGCAATAAGCACAATTCATCATACTTAGGTTGAAGGAATTAAAAATGACTATGTGAAGAACTAGAGGTGTAATTACATCTGGAGTACAGCATGAAGTCACAATCCCTCTCTCTGTGTTGATCTCCAGCCATAGACTTTGGTTTGGTTTACAGGCAGTGCAAAACATCACACCTAGCAGTGAAAAGATATTGCTTATTGCTCCTTTAAGGATGCTTGGAATGAACCATTTGAAGTGCTGTGTTCTGCTGGGAATCAAATAAGATGAAATGATTTATGATAAAAGCTCTGAATAGTGTCATGTCTGAAAACAAACTTGTTCTTTGATCACAAGTATATTAACCTAAAACATTTTGTATTTGGGTGCCTTTACCCCTTCTTGGTGAAGTGTTGCTAATGTTTTTGTTGTCCAGGGTGATTGAGGCAGAGGTGCCCTTCATGTTGTCCAGGGCAGCTGAGTAAAGCGTGTGGCTTGGAACCCCCGGAATACTTGGTCCTTGAGCCTTTGAAAAGTAACAGTGAAATATGAGAATCAATGCATGCAATAGGTCTGTTTGCTTTTTTCTCTGCATTGTAGGCAAAGTCAGCATTGGGCAGTGTGTAATTCTACATTAAGGGGCTAAGGGGCGATCGTGGCTCAAGAGTTGTAATCAGAAGGTTACCGGTTCGAGCCCCAGCTCCAACAGTCTCGGTCGTTGTGTCCTTGGGCGAGACACTTCACCCGTTGCCTACTGGTGGTGGTCAGAGGGCCCGGTGGCGCCAGTGTCCGGCAGCCTCGCCTCTGTCAGTGCGCCGCAGGGTGGCTGTGGCTACACTGTAGCTGCCATCACCAGTGTGTGAATGTGTGTGTGAATGGGTGGATGATTGGATGTGTAAAGCGCTTTGGGGTCCTTAGGGACTAGAAAAGCGCTATATAAATATAGGATATTTACCATTTGATATGAATATTTTACATGTGAACATAATCTACTAATAATACTCATCACAGTGTGATTGTTTGAAATCGGATAGAGTGTTATTATATTCATGACAAACATCCCTGCTGTTCAGTTTCAATGTAACACAAACTAGAGTTGTTGGTTCTACCAATTGAGAAAGGCTAAAAAAAACAAATTCATGTCCTTCATGGCTTAAAACAATCTGAGGACAATGTAACACAAAAAGATCAAATTTAGTAGGAATAAAGATCAAGCTGATGCTTTAAAGGGAAAGTTAGGACTAACAAATCATACGCCAATTTCTTTCTCCTAAGATGTTCACAAACAAGTAATGCTAATGTTGAATATGGGAAACTTTAAATCAAACTGATTATTTTAGTACAATTAAAGTGCATTTCATTTATGCACTAGGCCCAACTGACACATATACTTGATGCAAAATACAAAAAATGAAGTGGGTGTGTCACTCACCAATTGGTCTGAAGGAGGTTGAGGCAAGACCTCGGCACTTGGTGTCTGCAACAAAAGACAACAATATAACGTCAGAGACATTCTCTAGTATAAATCCCGACTATTTAATTAACTACAGATCATATTTGCATCAGTGAATATTATTACAGAAGGATCTGACTTCCTTATACCAGATTCTATAGAAACTTAACACTGTACGGTTCTGCTACCCAACGATATGAGGACAGTGTAACACACACTAGAGTTGTTGGTCCTACCACATGAGGAAGGCAACTGAAACACAGTCATGTCCTTCACAGCTTAAAACAATATGAGGACATGACGACTGAACACGTGTAGAGTTCACATTCCTGACTTCTAACTTCTCCTGCTGTTGTCAATAAAAGCTCTAAACCCAACACACTGCAGCGTGTTGTGCGCTCTGCTGAGAAGGTGATTGGCTGCAGACTCCCATCTCTGCAGGACCTGTACACCTCCAGGACACTGGGGCGTGCAGCTCGGATCTCAGCTGACCCTTCTCACCCTGGACACAGTCTGTTTGACCTGCTCCCCTCAGGCAGGAGGCTCCGGTCCATTCGCACCAGAACCTCTCGCCATAAGAACAGTTTCTTCCCCTCTGCTGTTGGACACATGAACAATAAACGTACGACTGTTCCCACCACTAACACATGACCCTACGCTGTGTCACTGCATCATTCCATGTTTGGCACTGATCACCACCTGCACTCATGTATATATCTTTCTACGTAGCACTTTTAATTCTTATTCTCATGTATATATCTCATGTATATCTCATGCATATATCTTTCTACGTAGCACTTTTAATTCTTATTCTTACTTTTATTTTTTCATGTCTATTTAAGCGCAATTTTATGACAGTATGTTTGCACTGAAGCACCGCAGCAATTTCCTAATGTTGTAAACCTGCTCAACATTTGGCAATAAAACCCTTTCTGATTCTGATTCTGATTCTGATGTAAAGCCATCTATTTCCCCAGAAATTAAATCATGTAAACTGATCAGCGGGAGCTTAATTGGACAAAAACATGTGTAAAAGGACAAAAATATCAAATTTTGTCAGAATAAAGACCAAGCTGATGCTTTAAGGGAAAGTTTGGACTAACAAATGGTATAGACAATTACTTTATCCTAATGCTAATGTTGGTTTTGGTTAACTTTAACTCAAACTGATTGTTTTAGTACAATTAAAGTGCATTTCATTTATGCACTAGGCCCAACTGACACATATACTTGATGCCAAATACAAAAAAATAATGTGTAACCTGTTGGAAGAATGAAGTGGGTGTGTCACTCACCAATTGGTCTGAAGGAGGTTGAGGCAGGACCTCGGCACTTGGTGTCTGCAACAAAAGACAACAATATAACGTCAGAAACATTCTCTAGTATAAATCCCGACTATTTAATTAACTACAGATCATATTTGTATCAGTGAATATTATTACAGAAGGATCTGACTTCCTTATACCAGATTCTATAGAAACTTAAGACTGTACGGTTCTGCTACCCAACGATATGATGACAGTGTAACACACACTAGAGTTGTTGGTCCTACCACATGAGGAAGGCAACTGAAACACAGTCATGTCCTTCACAGCTTAAAACAATATGAGGACAGTGTAACACACACTACAATCACTGGTCCTACCATATGAGGACTTCTACTTTCCTGTTGGAGGTTGAGACACGATAGAGGGACAGCAGGGTAGTAGCTTGCACAAATGATTCTATTGACACAACAGGGAAGTGAGATTAATGAACTGAACGCAACAGACTCTTTCAAAATAAAACAGGAAACATGGCATGAAAATACAAACGTGGTAATATACAGCCCTAACATAAACTCCTTAAACCAATATTAATAACGTTAAGCCAAACTCACCTAACCCGCCATTAAACATAAGAAACTCAAAAACCGTAGAATAACATGAGAAACGCTGGGCCAGAGACCCAGACCGTGAGCAAATAACTATAATATTATTGATTTGTGCCGAATACGAAAACATTAATATTATCATTTAAATCCCCCCAAGCATATCTTGTGTTGAAAAAAATGTGTGTTGCAGTTAGCTACACTGAGCTTAGACTGACTGTCTCTGCAGTTGAAGATGCAGAGCACATGCAAGGCCGTACCTTTAACTCCGGTGGGAATTTAAAAACAGCTAAATTTAACTTCTAATATCTATTGTTAAAGATAAATCTTAAGTAATTTTTTAACATTTATCATCATTCACCACTTTCAATTTGTTCAAATCGATTGTGTATTGTTTTAATTCCGTTTAACTAACCTTAATTAGCTTGTTAAACATACAACTTTACCTCGCCAAGCGTGCGTCGAAGCATGGATATCAAAGGTAAATACATACCTCAAGATAAATCTCTCCTGAGTGCTGAAGGTCCCGGATGTGCCGTTCACGCAGAGCTCCGGCGAGTTTTTATCTTGCCGTGACCAGCAGCTCTTTGGTTGAGGCTTTCGAACAATCAGATGCATCTTTACTCACTTGTTGACCAATCAGAGACGTCGTTCTATGCTCCACTGACGAAATGCTGCATCCTCTCACCAGCCACGGTCTCTCCTCGTCCATTTAACAACAAAAACACAGCAACACGTGCTGGATTTGAGGTAGGAACACTTGAGAACTGTCACAATGTTTTGCAAACTGCTGTTACAGTTAATTTCGTTCCGTTAATTTGTTTGGTTCCTATTCTGAAGTAACACTTAATACACATGGGGTTAGCTTGCTGGTCTAGTTTAAGTTAGCATGGGTATGCTGTTCACTGATAGAGTGAGGCCAAAATTGTCCTGATATTGTCAGTGTGTTATCATAAACATGTCCTAATTTGTTATGAAAAGAAGAGCAGCACCCCTAGACCCCCAGGTGAAAATACACATAATAGATAAGCAATTTAAGAAAATAAGTATAATGTGTATAATAAATGATTTTACTGTCACTTTCCTGTGTCTGTTGACCCAGCGTTTTAAGTTTTAGTTTGTTTGGATGTCGATGTTTGTTTATAAGTTCTTTAGGTTTGCTAAGTTCATTTGTTTATTAGATTACCCTTGTGATGTCTGTTTTATTGGGAAAGTCTTTGTCCTATATGCAGTGAGTCTAGTTTTGTTTCCCCTTGTCCCAGCTGTTCCTCATCCCCTCATTATCTCTCTGTGTACTTGCAGTGGCTTGCAAAAGTATTCGTCCCTCTTTTCCACATTTTGTCACATTACTGCCACAAACACAAATTGTCATGGTCCTGGGTCGGTGACCCAGCGCTTTTAGTTTATCATTTTCTAGTTTATTATGATGATGATGATGATGATGATGATTATTATTATTGTTTGAGTTCTATGTGTTATATTTGGTCTGCCTCTGAGTCTGTGTCTCTGTCTATGGTGTCACCCCGTCTGTTTGTGAATCTGTCTGTTTAGTTCTGTGTCTTGTTTGGTTCCCCGTGTCTGAGTTTCCTGTTTTATTGTGAAGGTCTCTGTCTGATGTGAGTGTGTTCAGGTTACGTTTCCCCTGTCCCGGTTACGTTTCCCCTGTCCCGTCAGCTCTGATTCCTCCCAGCCGTGTTGCCCTCCTGTCTCTCATCCCCTGATTACTGGTGTGTGTATTTAAGCCCTGTGTGTTCTCCTGCCTGTTACTCGGTGTCCTGCTCGGCGGCTGCCGCGCATCCCTTTGTCGTATGCTCCCAGGTCTGTTATTTTAGTTCTTCCCAGTTTAGGTGTCTTCAGTTATTTGTCATGCCCCACTGCTTGTTTGCCACTACAACATGTAAATAAACTTCACTAGCATTTTCATCCACTGCATGCATCTTGGGTCCTCCTTCCTCCACACCACACGGCTCGCCTTCCCAGCCGTGACACAAATCAATTTTAATGGAATCCAATTGCAGCAAAAGGTGGTTCTACAAAGTATTGACTCAGGGGGCTGAATAATTGCGCACACCCCACTTTGCAGTTATTTATTTGTAAAAAATGTTTGGAATCATGTATGATTTTTGTTCCACTTCTCACGTGTGCACCACTTTGTGTTGGTCTTTCATGTGGAATTCCAATAAAATTGATTCATGTTTGTGGCTGTAATGTGACAAAATGTGGGAAAGTTCAAGGGGGCCGAATACTTTTGCATCCACTGTAAGTCCTGTCCTCATTTGTTCAGTGTCAGGTCATCTGTTGTCTTTGGTGCCACGTTTCCATGTTCCACGTATCTTTGTATCCATGTCAGGTTTCATGGTTTGTTTGTTTTTTAATAAAAAATATTTTCCCCAGGTTAGGTTATTGTTTAGCTTCACCTCTGCCTTTTGTTTTGTAATCTTTTAATTAAATTTTATTTATATAGCGCCAAATCACAACAACAATCGCCTGAAGGTGCTTTATATTGTACAGTAGATCGCACAATAATAGATACAGAGAAAAACCCAACAATCATAGGACCACCTATGAGCAAGCGCTTTGGCGACAGTGGGAAGGAAAAACTCCCTTTTAACAGGAAGAAACCTCCGACAGAACCAGGCTCAGGGAGCGGCGGGCATCTGCTGTGACCCGTTGGGGTGAGAAAAGGAAGAAAGGACAAAGACATGCTGTGGATTAATAACAATTCTGATTCAGTGCAGAGAGGTCTATTAACACACAGTGAGTGAGAAAGGTGACTGGAAAGGAAAAAACTCAGTGCTTCATGGGAATCCTCCGGCAGCCTACATCTATTGCAGCACAACTAAGGGAGGATCCAGGGTCACCTGATCCAGCCCTAACTATATGCTATAGCAAAAAGGAAAGTTTGAAGCCTAATCTTAAAAGTAGAGATTAATAAACGGCTTGCTTTCTGTTAATATTCAAATTTTCTTTCACGTTCCTTTGTGTCTGCATTTTGGGTCCACTCCTCAGATTCATACATATGTCTAACCGTTTTTCCCGACTCGGCGACACACCCGTCGGGGGTCAAACTCTGGTAATTGGTAATTCTTTTCTCAGACATGTGAAGCTAGAGACACCTGCAACCATAGTCAATTGTCTTCCAGGGGCCAGAGCAGGCGACATTGAAGGAAATTTAAAACTGCTGGCTAAGGGTAAACGTAAATTCAGTAAAATCATAATTCACGTCGGCAGTAATGACACCCGGTTACGCCAATCGGAGGTCACTAAAATCAATATTGAATCGGTGTGCAACTTTGCCAAAACAATGTCGGACTCTGTAGTTTTCTCTGGTCCCCTCCCCAATCAGACCAGGAGTGACATGTTTAGCCGCATGTTCTCCTTAAATTGCTGGCTGTCTGAGTGGTGTCCCAGAAACGATGTGGGCTTCATAGATAATTGGCAAACCTTCTGGAGGAAACCTGGTCTTGTTAGGAGAGACGGCATCCATCCCACTTTGGATGGAGCAGCTCTCATTTCTAGAAATATGGACAAATTTATTAAACCCCCCAAAATATGACTATCCAGAGTTGGGACCAGGAAGCAGAGTTGCAGTCTTACACGCCTCTCTGCAGCTTCTCTCCTCCTGCTACCCCCCCCAAAACCCATCTCCTTTGAGACTGTGTCAGCTTCCAAAAAGACAAAAAACAAACTAAAAACCAGCAACAAACAACTTAAACATAAACAATCACAAAGAAAGAACAATACAGTATCCACATCTGAACCAAAGAGTAAAACAGTGAAATGTGGATTATTAAATATTAGGTCTCTCTCCTCCAAGTCTCTGTTAGTACATGACTTAATAATTGATCAACAAATCGATTTACTCTGCCTTACAGAAACCTGGTTGCAGCAGGATGATTATGTTAGTTTAAATGAATCAACACCCCCGAGTCATTCTAACTACCAGAAATCTCGAAGCACAGGCCGAGGGGGCGGTGTGGCAGCAATTTCTCACACCAGCCTATTAATTAATGAAAGACCAAGACAGACTTTTAATTCATTTGAAAGCCTGATGCTTAACATTGTCCACCCCAGCTGTGAAACTCAGAAACCAGTCTTACTTGTTATCATCTATCGTCCACCTGGGCCTTACACAGAGTTTCTGTCTGATTTCTCAGACTTTATATCTAATTTAGTTCTGAGCTCAGATAAAATAATTATTGTGGGTGATTTTAACATCCATGTAGATGCTAAAAATGACAGCCTCAACATGGCATTTAATCTGTTATTAGACTCAATTGGTTTCTCTCAAAATGTAAAAGAACCCACCCACCACTTTAATCACACTCTAGATCTTGTTTTAACATATGGCATCGAACCTGAACATTTAACAGTGTTTCCTGAAAACCCTCTCCTGTCTGATCATTTCCTGATAACATTTACATTTACAATAATTGATTACACAGCGGTGGAGAGTAGACTTTATCAAAGTAGATGTCTTTCTGAAAGTGCTGTAACTAAGTTTAAGAATATAATCCACCCACTGTTATCATCTCCAATGCCCTGTACCAACACAGAGCAGAGCAGCTATCTGAACGCTACCCCAACAGAGGTCGATTATCTTGTTAATAATTTCACCTCCTCACTACGTACGACTCTGGATACTGTAGCTCCTGTGAAAACTAAGGCCTCAAATCAGAAGTACCTGACTCCGTGGTATAATTCTCAAACACGTACCCTAAAGCAGATGACTCGTAATCTGGAGAGGAAATGGCGTGTCACAAATCTAGAGGATCATCATTTAGCCTGGAGAAATAGCTTGCTGCTTTATAAGAAAGCCCTCCGCAAAGCCAGAACATCTTACTATTCATCACTGATTGAAGAAAATAAGAACAACCCCAGGTTTCTCTTCAGCTCTGTAGCCAGGCTGACAAACAGTCAGAGCTCTTTTGAGCCAACCATCCCTTTAACGTTAACTAGTAATGACTTCATGAACTTCTTCACAAATAAAATTTTTATCATTAGAGAAAAAATTACCAATAATCATCCCACAGATGTAATATTATCTACAGCTACTCTTAGTACCATTGATGTTAAGTTAGACTCTTTTTCTCCAATTGATCTTTCTGAGTTAACTTCAATAATTACTTCCTCCAAACCATCAACGTGTCTTTTAGACCCCATTCCTACAAAACTGCTCAAAGAAGTCCTGCCATTAATTAATTCTTCGATCTTAAATATGATCAACCTATCTCTAATAATCGGCTATGTACCACAGGCCTTCAAGCTGGCTGTAGTTAAACCTTTACTCAAAAAGCATCTCTAGACCCAGCAGTCTTAGCTAATTATAGGCCAATCTCCAACCTTCCTTTCATATCAAACATCCTTGAAAGAGTAGTTGTCAAACAGCTAACAGATCATCTGCAGAGGTTTATTTGAAGAGTTTCAGTCAGGTTTCAGAGCTCATCACAGCACAGAAACAGCTTTAGTGAAGGTTACAAATGATCTTCTTATGGCCTCTGACAGTGGACTCATCTCTGTGCTTGTCCTGCTAGACCTCAGTGCAGCGTTTGATACTGTTGACCATAATATCCTATTAGAGCGATTAGAACATGCTGTAGGTATTACAGGTACTGCGCTGCAGTGGTTTGTATCATATCTATCTAATAGACTCCAATTTGTGCATGTAAATGGAGAGTCCTCTTCACACACTGAGGTTAATTATGGAGTTCCACAGGGTTCAGTGCTAGGACCAATTCTGTTTACATTATACATGCTTCCCTTAGGCAGTATCATTAGAAGACATAGCATACATTTTCAATGCTATGCAGATGACACCCAGCTCTATCTGTCCATGAAGCCAGATAACACACACCAATGAGTTAAACTGCAGGAATGTCTTAAAGACATAAAGACCTGGATGGCCGCTAACTTTCTGCTTCTTAATTCAGATAAAACTGAGGTTATTGTACTCGGCCCTGAAAATCTTAGAAATATGGTATCTAACCAGATTCTTAATCTGGATGGCATTACCTTGGCCTCCAGTAACGCTGTGAGGAACCTTGGAGTCATTTTTGACCAGGACATGTCCTTCAACGCACATATTAAACAAATATGTAAGACTGCTTTCTTCCATTTGCGCAACATCTCTAAAATTAGAAATATCCTGTCTCAGAGTGACGCTGAAAAACTAGTTCATGCATTTATTACTTCCAGGCTGGACGACTGTAATTCATTATTATCAGGATGTCCAAAAAACTCGCTGAAAAGCCTTCAACTAATCCGAAATGCTGCAGCAAGAGTCCTGACAGGGACTAGAAAGAGAGAGCATATTTCTCCTGTTTTGGCTTCCCTTCATTGGCTTCCTGTTAAATCCAGAATTGAATTCAAAATCCTGCTCCTCACATACAAGGTCTTAAATAATCAGGCCCCATCTTATCTTAATGACCTTGTAGTACCCATATCACCCTATTAGAGCACTTCGCTCTCGCTCTGCAGGCCTACTTGTTGTTCCTAGAGTATTTAAAAGTAGAATGGGAGGCAGAGCCTTCAGTTTTCAGGCCCCTCTTCTGTGGAACCAGCTTCCAGTTTGGATTCGGGAGACAGACACTATCTCTACTTTTAAGATTAGGCTTAAAACCTTCCTTTTTGCTAAATCACAGTTAACATAATCATCAGGGAGCAAACTGAGGCACTCACATTTTCAGTCTTTATGGCTCTTTGTTCTCTGTCAGCCATAAGTAGCCCTGAGCCAAGTCAGATGTGTTTTCCACTTAGCCATCACCATGAACCAGTTGTTAGAATCTCTGTTGACTTTTCTGATTCATAAGTGCATAATGCGTCTCCCTTGCACTCATAAGGAAAGTAAAAAAATCGACACATTTTAATCCTGCAACATTTCACCGTGTCAGTTTGTCATAAATTGGACTATTTTAGGATTTCAGTTCATCTTTCCAATAAAGCTGGCAGCTCTGAAACAGCTGTTCTCTCTGAGGCTGTTTTGCATGTAAATAAAAGTGAAATAATTAAATGTTCTGTGAACAGACCGTCCAGTGGAGCTCCTCAGGGCTCTGTGCTTTCACCACTTTGTTTTCTATGCTAATGAGTGTCAGAGCACGTCAGCATCAGTCCTTCAACATGGTCACAGCCTCTGATGAAGGTGTTCAAATGTGGGCTTTTAATCCAGGTTTACACTTAAACAGTCTCCATGAAACGGGCCTCTGCCCTCATTCATCCTGGAGATCACTCGTCTAAACCAACCAACATAAAGAATGTGATGTTTTCAAAGCGAACACGTACACACAGTTGTTATGGAGACGATTAAATGTAGGAGCGATGATTTGTGAAATCCTACATGTGTGTTCTAACATGCTTTAATGATGGCACGAGCTGACAATGAATAACATAAAGTTAATAGTTAATCTGCAACAAAACTTTTTCACCGCTTCAGTTTTTGGTCTTTTCCACATACGGTTGTTGTTGTCATGGAAACAGAAACCAATCGGGCCTTGGATGGACGTCGGGAGTTCTTAACAGCAGCTCGTTGTTCATTCTGATGTTGTTTTTTAATTATATTTTATATTTAATATCATATATTGGCCTTTTTCAGCTTTATCTGAAGGGCCACAGGTCAGACTCCACCTGGGCCTGCCGCTCTCAGCCTCACTCTGAGGAAGCCCACAGTCTGTCACAGTGGAAACTACACCGGGGGACCCCATCCTTGGGGTGGACCCATTTTTGTTGTAGCGTGTTTTGGGGTTTAAAAGCCACAGAGACGCGGTGCTTAGAAAAAATGCATTTCAGCTGTGCTGATGCTCCTGACACGTTGTAACGTTGGGTTGTGTTGCATGGTTGAGAGGAGGCGGCAAAACACCTAGCAGGCTAGTCGGAAGAACACACACCCACGCTGGTATCGGTAATCCACGGTGGTTCTTTAATACGCCTTCTTCAACAACCATATAAAAGCCCGGCTGAACGGCTGCGGCTCAACAACATAACGCCCAGCGTTCATACAACCCAAGCGTTGCAAACAAAACAAGAAGAAAACGTAAATCCGTCCCTCGTTAAGCAGAAGCATGCAGGCACGTGTCCTCATAATCCCAGAGAGAGAGCAGCGGCACAAACTGATGACACCATCAACCCTCGACTTGGGTGTCTTAAAGGGACACCACACCATAGTGGCTGTCACAACGTATAAGACTGGGGAAACCTGCATTCAGCTGGACCTGAAAAACACTATGTCCAGATAAACACAATCAACTTTTGGAGAAAAATAAAAGATTCTTCATCAGACTAACAACTAAAAACATGACACTTACCTTAACAGTGTGGGCTACATCAAATATATTCAAGACCGACAACAACACTTCTCACTGCTGCTAATTTTAACAAAACTAAACAAAAAGTAGAAAAAGGCAATTCACCAAGTCTTGAAAAGTAAAACTGAAAAATAGAAACACAGAATAAAATAAAACATCCATCCAGATCTTTACCACCAACAACATAAAATCTATCTTGATTAAAAGGCCTAATTCTCCAATAAATTAGCAATAATAAAGTAAGAAAAAATAAGACATTCAATTTATGGACGCTCAAATTAACAGAGCGACATTAAACGCACCTCATTGCCTGCCGTAGCGTTCTTCGCAGCTGCACTTCACCTCAAAGGTCGGTTAATACATCGGATTTAACTTAACCAAAGTCCAATTAAAGGAAAATAAATGTTTCTAACAAATACAATGAAGAAGATTAAAATAATTCACTGTCAGTTACTGTCGCTGTGAGTTTGACGAGGTCAGCTGCTTCATTTGGTTCTGCCTAAAGTTCTCTCAGTGATCCAGTGTTTATATGATAAGATACGTGTTTAATGCAGAGAGTTGGAATTACAAGTTGGTAAGAAGCTTTTTAACAAAGGTTTGATTTAAGCTTTAAGTTCAAAGGTGAAAGAAATTTCACGTTTGATGAAGGAAGATCAAGGCTAACAAGGACATAGGTCAAAGGTCAAAATAAGGTGAGAAAATATAATAGATATATATAATCAATCAATAAGGTGAAAATATCAGATAAAAGGGTTTTTTTGGTTATAAGGAATAAAGAGGTCAAAGGTCAAAACAAGAGACACTGGTAGAGACCTCAAATCATTGTTACTGCAGAAGGAGGAGTTCTTTAACAGTACGACATTGATAGAGTTTGTTTGTGTGTTTGAGAGTTCAGACTGAAAGGGAGCGCACAATCGTGTGTGTGTCTGCAGCTGTTGTGTTGTTGCTGCATCGTTGCCTCAGGGGGAAAGTTGTGTGTGTGTTATGCAGACTAGCAGAGACTGCAGCTGTCAGCAGCCACACACACTTTCTATTCTTCAAATCAAATCACAGTGAAACATGTTCACTGACAGCTCAGCTTCAGCATCGTCTTCATGCTGTGACTGCAGCCGTTCAACTCTGTTTGTCTTTAACCCAAATCATCACAACATGCAAATATAATCATCAAAATGATGTGACTGGAAGGATGCAGCAGTCTGTGCTCCACCTTTCTCCTCCACACCTGCAGGTGGAGAACATGGATGCATGAATCTCTACAGAGTTCTTTGAATATTATCCGGCTCATCAGTTTTCAGTGAACAAAACTCCTCACAGAGCCAAAATAAGCAGTTTGTATCCAACATAACTCAGCTGGACTCTGATGCTCCGTATAACAGCCACACATGAGTCTGGATTCACTCAAAGCATTGAACAAACTTTATTGGAAATGAAGCTTTTGGACATTTGTTCTCTGATATTTGCTCTTCAGCTCGAGTCTCCATCAGTGGGAACATTTCCTGATTCAACTTTTCTTCTGTTCAAATCAAACTCCATGAGAATCAAAGTGTGAATCAGAGTCCTGATGATCAGATTCTATAGAAACATGGAGACTGTAGAGGATTTACACTCAATATGTTCATTTGTTCCCTTCAAGAAAAATCAATCATTCATCAAATTAAATCAGTCGTTGATCAGTTTGATTGACAGGACATGATCAGAGGTGCAGAGTTTTTACCTCCATCATTGTTACAGGGACTGAAGAATGGGTGGAGTTTGTGAGTGAAGGAGCAGCCAGTAAAGGAGTAGATCAGAGCTGCAGCACCTACATCATAAAAGGAGACCAGACCCTCCTCATAATCCACAAACACCCCCACCTTCTCAGGACCAGGATGGAGACAGAGGGGGACTGAAGGGTCAGCAGCAGCTTTGTACTCATTTCCATTTCTCAGCATCACAGTCCAGAAACCATTTCGAGGACTCAGTGTGATTTGTCCCTTCCTGTTGATCGACTCTGTGGCCACTCCTAAAGCCCACTCAGTCTTTCCTTTAACCTGAACCTCAAAGTAAAATCTGCCTGAAGAGAAACTCTGCTCTCCTAAAACACAAGGACACAGAGAAAATCTCTCTGGGTTGTCTGGAAGATTCTTCCTCACATCAGTATCATACACTTGTTTTCCATCATCAGACAGGATGAGTTTAGGATTTGCTGTATCAGGATCCAGAGTCACATCCACCTCATGCTGCTGCACCCTCTGCAGCTCAGCCTCAAACAGCTTCTTCTTCATGAGTTTCCTGATTGTCTCCTCCAGCTGAGCCACAGCTCTCCCCACAGTCCCCTCATATGATGGTGGATGAACTCTGACCTCTGTCCAGTCCTTGCTGGGTGGAGCAGCTTTCAGGGAGGATAAGCTTTGGAGGAGGTGGAGGTGGTCTTCAGAGCGTGAGAGCTGCTCCATCTCAGAGCTTCTCTCCATCAGCTCAGAGATTTCCTGTTCCAGATCTTTGATGAGACCTTCAGCCTGTTTCTCTGTAGTTTCCTGTTTGTCTTCGATCTCCTTCATGAGCTCCTTCAGGCGTCTCTCAACAGACTCCATCAGAGCCGTGAGGACCTGAACACCTTCTGCTTTCTGTCTGTCTGCAGCATCTTTACTCATCTTCACCGACTCTGTGATCTCCTGAATCTTCAGTCGTCTCTTCTGGATCATCTGCTGAATCTCAGCCTCTGTCTTCTCCAGCTCTGCCTTCTTTCCTTCATATTCTTCTCTCAGAGGAACAAACTCGTGGTTCTTGTGGTCTAAAACAGAGCAGAGCACGCAGACACATGTCTGGTCGGTCTTACAGAACAGCTCCAGGAGTTTATCGTGCTTCGTGCACATCCTGCCTTCCAGGTTCTCCACAGCATCAACCAGCTGATGTCTTTTCAGACGTTTCACTGTCAGATGAGGCTCCAGGTGAGTCTGACAGTAGGAGGTCTGACACACCAGGCAGGACTTCAGGGCCTTCAGTCTGGTTCCAGTGCAGACGTCACAGGGAACTTCTCCTGGTTTGGCAGCTTGTTGCTCTGAGCTGCTGCTGCTGGCTTTCTGCTGAGCTTCACGTCTGAACTGAGAAACCATCTCAGAGAACAAAGTGTTGACCCTCAGCTGAGGTCGAGTGTAGAAAGTCTCTTTACACATGGGACACTGACAGATGACATTCATGTCCCAGTGCTGACTGATGCAGGTTTTGCAGAAGTTGTGTCCACATGGTGTAGAGACTGGATCAGTGAACACATCCAGACAGATGGAGCACAGAAACTGATCTTCAGATCGCAGATTGCTGGCAGCAGACATGTCTGCACTCTGAGGGAGAAAGAAAAGAAACATTTGATTCAAAATTCACTTTAAATTTCATTTTACAAAGAGAGAAACAAGCGTCAGTAGTCTGAGGAGCT
Source organism: Copadichromis virginalis (assembly GCF_057382275.1). Taxonomy (NCBI): domain Eukaryota; kingdom Metazoa; phylum Chordata; class Actinopteri; order Cichliformes; family Cichlidae; genus Copadichromis; species Copadichromis virginalis. The sequence continues at coordinate 382,504 of NC_140620.1, forward strand.
TGGAGAGAAAAGCGTCTGGACTTCTTTGAGTTTCTTGAAGACGTTTCATCAGAGAAGCTTCTTCAGTTCTCAGAGTAACTGGTGGAGACCCAGCAATACACTCAGACACAAACTGGTTCATCCAAACACAAACCTAACATCGTAGTGTCTGCTGTACAGTGCAGCGTCCAGATGGACAGGATCAACGTTTGGGGATGAAGATAAATACAGTCGTTACAAAGAAGTGAAATTGTTTCTCTGACTATTTTACAGAAGGTCCAAGATTCATCCAGATCATTTGTATACTTGAATAAATCAGTTTGTTGGATATATTCCATCAATTACTGTGAAGTAAACTTCGACCTTGTTGGTGACTAAATACTTCTTATTGTAAGTCCAGATCAACGAGCCATTAATATTAAACAGTGACTGTTCCAGTAGAGCTGACAGTGAGGAGGACGATGAATCACAAACCTCAGAAATGTGTCATTAACTGTTGATCCAGTATTTTAATGGCATTTATGAGAACATGTTTATTCAGAGGTGTCAGTGGGTCTTTCTCAATATGCGTACTTGTGCGTACTTGCGTTCTCGTGTACTCGTGATACGTCATCAGTCGTAGACTAAGTACTGTTCCAATTCGAAGTACGCATCAAGCCGAGAACGCGAAAAAGTCCCGGATGTGTCCCCACCTCCGAAATGGCCCGAGCGAGCGGCCGCCAAGGAGTGAGCCGGTGTGTACCCGGACGCCCACCCCCAGATAAAAAGAACCACCAACGCACCGACACCTGAGGGAGTCCGCCACCGGCAGGGGAAGTGGTGGTGGGTGGAGATAGGCCTCCAAACCTTGGAGGGCCCGAGATGTCCCCAAAGAGGTGGCGTCTGATACCCAACCTGACATATAGACACAAACATACAGGCACACACAGACACAAACATCCATTCCCACCCTCATGCTCTCATGTGCACTTCACACTCAACCGACGTGGAGACAGACATAAAGAGACGCTGTACACACGATCACACTCCCCAAGCGTACTCTACGAACCGGGTCTAGGTACCCTTGCCCCTGGAGGGGGGAACTGCACCCAGACCCAGGTGGTGTTACCCTTTTCCCTACGGTGGGGAGAGGCAGACCGCCCCGACTCCGCAGCAGCAGGGAGGCCCCACACTCCAGACCGCAGTCGGACGGCCAACTCCTCCTCCTAGCCCCCCCGCTCCAGCAGGCCGCAGAGAACGGGGGTGAGAGAAGACTCCAAACCTCCCTCCACCCGCTCATTGTAGTGTTGATGCATGTGTGTTCTAAGGTGCATTTAAAACCCAGGAGGGCAGGGAGCTACCTGCCAGAGAGCAGCAGGTAAGCGCATAGTCCCTCCTGCTAGCCCTCAATGTCTACGTGTATTTAAAATTGAGAGGTGGGCAACGACGCCAGGGGTGAGGTGTACACCCTGATGGTAACTTGGGTTCTGTGTATCGTGCCCACCCCCAAGATCCTATATGTATGTGTAATGAGAGTGTGAGTAATGTGAATGTCTAAGTTGTGGGATAAAATTGAGGCAGAGGCAGCCGGAAGGGGACAGAGGGGGGGGGTAGCCTCCTCTACACCCTGGTGACACACCCCTACTCCGAGGCCCTGCATGTGTGGGTGGTTGTGGTGGAGCGGGAAGAGGGAGGCAGCTGGAGATGGGGCGGGAAGGAAGGGAGGGGCAAGTGACCCCTCCCTGGGGCCAGCTCCCCCGCTGACCCCAGTAGGCACCCCCATACTCCACGACCCATCAGGGAAAGGGGGCCCAGGCCCATCCAGACCGGGGCCCAGTGCAGCAGCACCGCCCGGCCCCACAGAGCCCGGGACAGTCCACCCAACCCCACCACAGAAAAAACTGCACCCACCCCACCATCCACTCATCTTCCAGACTACATAAGACAATAGACGCCCAGGCTGAGATCTTCCTCCACCTCTCCTATATCTCCCCCTCCTGCAGAGAGAGTTCCTGAAGAGAGGAAAGCTCCTGCAAGATGTGACAATCTCCACCACCAGTTGAAGAGCCCCCCAGGTGGCTCGACGCACCGGCGGCACCCTGCGCCAGGGCCAGGCCCCCATGCACCCACCCGCCCACCACCCCGGCAACACACCAACCAGGACCCAAGCCCCTGAGGCCCGGCCAGGGCCCCAGCCCAGAGACGGAGCGCCTCCAGAACCTCACGCCCATCCCGGACCCACCCAGGGGCAGCCAGGCTACCAGGTCAGTAACCCACGTCCGTCAGCACAGACCCTCCCCTAGCCCCGCTGCACGCAGCCACGAGGAAACCGTCACCTAAGAGCCAACAGAGCCCCCAATGGGACATGACTGCTACCCCGGTTTGAGCCCCCCAAGGAAGATGCCTCCGGGGAACCCCCCGACGCCCTAAGCCTGTCCCTACCCCCACACCAATCACAGCAGTGAAGGCGGGACCAAACTATGACCCCCCACCCCCACTAGGTGATGGAGCTGATCAAAGGAGCCCAGAGCAATTGATCTGATGTGGTGGCAGAGGCTGTATCAAGACTAATGTAATCTAATAGATAATTTCTATATTGGTTAGAATTAAGATTATTTTTATTTTTCCAGTTCATGAGGACTGTTTTCTTGGCTATGCATAGGGCAGTGAAAACCATATGGGCTATATTCTTTTCTGAAGTGACATTATCTAAGCTGCCCAACAAACACACTAAGGGGGAAGTTGGAATGTTACATTTCAGACACTTTGATAAGTCTTCACATATCTCGCGCCAAAACTTCTGAACTGGTGGACAGAACCAAAGAGCGTGGATATAATTGTCCGGTGAATTAGTTTGGCAGTGTGAGCAGTTGTTGGTAGACGTAAAGCCCATCTTGAACATCCGATGACCTGTATAGTGCACTCTATGTAATATTTTGTATTGAATTAATTGAAGACTGGGATTTCTGATTAGATGAAAGGTTTTTAAGCAAATCTGAGACCAGAAGTTTTGGTCTACGTTAACTGATAAATCCGCTTCCCATTTTGCAATAGGAAGTGATATTGATTCATCTGTTTTAGAAAGCATTCTGTATATTTTGGATAGTAATTTGGGGGGTTTAAGAGTAAGAAATTGAACCACACTTGGTGGTGTTTGTAGTTCAACTTGACCCGGTTTAAATTTCTTTTTTACTATGGATTTAATTTGTTGATATTCTAAAAATCTTTTCTTGTTGATCCCATATTGTGTAACTAGTCCGTCAAATGAAATAAATTCTGTTCCTTCTAGTATATGTTCTAAATATTTGATTCCTTTACCACTCCAATCTGAAAAGTTTATCATATTATTGTTTTGTAATATGTCAGGGTTGTTCCAGATTGGTGTACGTTTGCATGGGATTAATGAAGACGCCGTCAATTTTAGAAACTCCCACCATGCTGTCAGAGAAGAGCTGATGTTGATGCTTTTAAAGCATTCACGTCGTTGGATGTTTGAGCTGATAAATGGTAGGTCTGAGATCTCTAGATTATTGCAGAGTGCTTGTTCTACATCTAGCCAAGGTTCATCTAAGAGGGTATGTTTTAGCCATCCTGAGATAAACTGAAGCCTGTTGGCTAAGAAGTAGTGCTGAAAGTTAGGTAGTTCTAATCCTCCTTTATCCTTGGTCTTTTGTAGTGTTTTTAAGCTTGTACGTGGGGGTTTATTTTTCCAAAGGAATTTGGACATACATGAATCTAGAGATCTAAACCAATCTTGTGGCGGTTTAGTTGGGATCATTGAGAATAAATAATTTATTTTTGGTAAGACCATCATTTTTATAGCGGCAACCCTTCCCATGAGTGATATGGGTAGACATTTCTACCTAGCCAGATCACCTTCTACCTTCTTTAAAAGTGGGATATGGTTTAATTTAGTTAGATCTGCAAGCTTGGGAGAAACATTAATACCTAAATATTTTATATTTCCCGATTGCAGTGGTGTAGAAGAGGAATTATGGAGGGAGCAATTAATCGGTAGGACTGTAGATTTTGACCAGTTAATTGAGTAATCTGATATTCTTGCAAAAGAGTTTATCAATTCAATCACCCCAGAGATATTGGTTTGTGAATTTTGGAGAAAGAGTAATACATCATCCGCATAAAGGCTGATTTTATGTTCCACGTTCTTGCATTTTATGCCCTTAATTACTGAATTCTGTCTAATTGCTGCTGCTAGTGGTTCAATAAAAATTGCAAACAGTGAAGGGGAGAGTGGGCATCCCTGCCTGGTGCCCCTCAAGAGACAGAAGCTGGAGGATGTCTGGTCATTTGTTCTGACACAAGCTGTTGGGGAGTTATATAATATTTTTAACCAGTTTATGAAAGAGGATCCAAAACCAACTTTGTGTAAAGTTGCAAATAGAAATTTCCAGTTAACTCTGTCAAATGCTTTTTCTGCGTCTAAAGAGAATATTGTAGTTTCAATGTTTTTACTGTCAAAGTCAAAGTCAAAGTCAACTTTATTTGTCAATTCTGCCACATGTACAGGACATACAGAGAATAGAAATTTCGTTACTCTCAAACCCTAGATAAATAGCAAATGAACATTTAAATATAAGAGAGTGATTTAAAAAAATGCAAGTAAAATAATTAAAAAGTAAAAATTTAAATAAATACAATACAATTTTACGTATAACAAGAAAGCTATACAATATACAATATACAATATTCAAGTAAGGGTAAATGACATTGAATGTAAACCAGGCAGAGTAGTGCAAATAGGCAAATAGTGCAAATGGAGATTTAGTAATGTACGGTAAGAGATAGTGTAACAACAAAGTCTTATGAGGTAATGGCAGTCCAATGCTCCACAAAGTGACTGGTAACTGGTGCAGGCCAGTGAGTGAGTCAGAGAGTGTGTGTGTGTGTGTGTGTGTGTGTGTGTGTGTGTGTGTGTGTGTGTGTGTGTGTGTGTGTGTGTGTGTGTGTGACAGAGTTCAGTGAGACCGTGGAGGAGAGAGGGGAGAGGGGGCAGAATCGGGAGGGAGTTAAGCTTCCTGACAGCCTGATGGATGAAGCTGTCCTTCAGTCTGCTGGTCCTGGCCTGGAGACTCCGCAGTCTCCTCCCTGACGGCAGCAGCTTGAAGAAGCTTTGCATTGGGTGCGTGGGATCAGCCGCTATGCAAAGGGCTTTCTTAGTGAGATGGGTGCTGTAAATGTCCTGGAGGGAGGGGAGAGAGACACCAATGATCCTCTCTGCAGCTCTCACTATGCGTTGGAGGGTTCTATGACAGGACGCATTGCAGGCTCCAAACCACACAGTGATGCAGCTCGACAGGATGCTCTCGATGGTGCCTCTGTAGAAAGTGTACATGATGGGGGCTGGTGCTCCTGCTCTTCTTAGTTTGCGGAGAAAGAAGAGACGCTGCTGTGATTTCTTGGCCAGTGCTGTGGTGTTGTACGTCCAGGAGAGATCCTCTGTGATGTGCACACCCAAGAACTTGGTGCTGCTCACTCTCTCCACAGACGCTCCGTCAATGGCCAGAGGAGCATGTTGGGTGTGCATTCTCCTGAAGTCCACAACAATCTCCTTCGTCTTCTCCACATTCAGAGAGAGATTGTTGTCAACACACCACGTGGCCAGGCGTCTCACCTCACTTCTGTAGTCGGTCTCATCCCTGTTGCTAATGAGACCCACCACCGTTGTGTCGTCCGCAAACTTGATGAAGAGGTTGGAGCTATATGATGGAGTGCAGTCATGGGTCAGCAGAGTGAAGAGGAGGGGGCTCAGCACACATCCCTGCGGGGCCCCCGTGTTTAAAATGATGGTGCTGGATGTATTACTGCCGACCCGTACTGCTTGAGGTCTTCTGCTGAGGAAATCCAACAGCCAGTTGCACAGTGCACAGTTGTATGAGTAGTCTATCAAATTAAGTAATCTACGTGTATTTGTTGATGAGTGCCTACCTTTTATGAAACCAGTTTGGTCAGGATGAATTAAGAGGGGGGTTATTTTCTCCAGTCTCTTTGAGAGAGCTTTGCAGATTATTTTAAGGTCTACATTTATAAGGGATATTGGACGATAGCTTGAGGGATATACAGGGTCTTTGCCTGGTTTTAGCAGGAGATTAATGTTTGCAGAATTCATATTTGATGGAAGTCTGCCCTTTTCTTTGATTTCCAACAACGTTCTGTAGAAAACTGGTGCTAGAATCGACCAGAATTCTTTGTAGAATTCTGCAGGAAAGCCGTCTGGACCTGGAGCCTTATTATTGGGCATACTTATCAGGGCTTCCTGGAGTTCACCTGGTGTCAGTGGTGAATCCAGTGCCATTGCTTGAGTGTCTAATAATTTTGGAAGAGTTATGTTGTCCAAAAACTGATCAATTTCTTTTTTAGATGGGTTTATTTGTGGTGAATACAACGTTTTATAGAAATCCCTGAAAATGTTGTTTATTTGTATCGGTTCATATATTGTGTTCCAGATAAATCTTGAACAGCACATATAGTTGTTTTTTCTTTATTTATTTTTAGCTGGTTTGCTAGAAATTGACCGGATTTATTACCGTGTTCATAATTTTGTAGGCGTAGTCTTTGTACTAAGAATTTTTTTTTTTTTTATCAATTATCTCATTTAATTCTAGTTTTGTTTTGCGTATTTTGTTCAATGTTTCCTGATCCTGGTGGGACGTGTAGGCTTCTTCTAGTGATTTGATGTTTTTTTCTAATTCCTGAATATTTTTGTTTTCTTTTTTCTTTTTATGTGATGAGAAAGAAATTATTTTACCTCTCATCACAGCTTTCCCTGCTTCCCATAGAACAGAAGCTGATGTTTCGGGAGTGTCATTATAGTCCAAATATGAAGTCCACTCTTTTTTAAAATATTTAATAAAGTATTCATCTTTAAGTAGTGATATATTAAATCTCCAGTTTTTACTTGGCGTAGTATTATTCTTGTGCATTAGTGTTAAAGATACAGGAGCATGATCGCTGACAGCTATAGGGTGAATCTCAGTGTCTGAAATGTCGCTCAGCAGTGAGCTGCTGACCAAAAAATAATCCAGACGAGAGTAGGAGTGATGGACATGTGAGAAAAAAGTATATTCCTTACTGGTGGGGTGAAGGGAGCGCCATGCATCGCAAAGACCAAAGTCGCTCATATACTGTTTGATTATATTTGTGGACTGCCAATTACGCTGAGTTCCCGCTGTATTGAGCCTATCCATGTCTTCATTTAGTCCAAGGTTGAGGTCGCCTCCAAGAACAAGTGTGCCATCTAAGTGTTCAGAGAGTGCACTGAAAAAACCGTGAAAGAATGAGGGATCATCAACATTTGGACCATATACACTTGCAATACATAGCTTTTTATCAAGTATAGATAGTTTAATGATTAAGAATCTGCCCTCTGGATCTATAACTGTATCAAGTACTGTGAAATTAATATTTTTATGTATTAAAATTGCTACTCCCCTTTGTCTAGAATTATAACAAGCTGAGAACACATTAGGAAACTCAGGTGTTTTAAGTTCATTCGAACCTCTAAGAGGTCTGTGGGTCTCTTGTAAAAGGACAACATCTGCCTGCAGTTTTTTGAGTTGGTTAAATATTTTTAACCAATTTTTGTTTTGTTTTTGTTTTGTGTTTGTTTTGTTTTTTCTCTTTATGTTTGATTACAGGCTGCTTTGTCGGCCCGGAAAGCCGAGGCGGACCCTGGACTCCTGCTCTCCCCTCTACCATCTTTGCTCACTCCTCTACCATCTTTGATGTGACCCTGACCAAATGCTACAGCAGCTGGACCCACAACAACAACCTGAAAACGTCAACAGTGCTGCAGGAAAACGATCTCATGCAGCGGAGACGGAGAGCGTTAAATCCAAGGCCCGTTTCACTACACGGGGGAGATTTCCAGACAGCTTCAGCTGACAGAGCTGTGACGAGACGCCCATTAAGCCCGGAGGAAAAGTGAGGCTGAGCAAAACAATGCTGACCTTAACAATTCTGCATTAAAACTGTGCAGGACAGTGACGGACCAACACAGATGATCGGGCAGCAAAAAGGGCGTGCCAGAGACAGGAGGAGTAACTGAGGTCAGGAGGTACCTCAGAATGGACAAAAGCACCAGGAGAAAATAAGCTGAAGGCACAGGTGTCGGGGCTCGGCCAGGAGCTGACCTCTGAGAAGAGCCGAACAGCAGAGCCGCAGAAGGCCGTGGACAAAGCAAGGGAAACATCAATGGACTTCACTCTGACCTGTACGGAGAAGACTCTGAGGTTTCTGCCCTCAGTAAGAGCTCAAAGCATCAGAGCAGAAACTGAGCATGGCTCAGGAGGAGCTGGCTGATAATCGAACCCATCAGGCTTGGAGTCCCAGACACAGGACTTGAAATCAGGCCGGAGCTTGCTGGAGCAGGAGGTTGCCAAATCTGACGAAAAAGCTCCAACAGCAGGAGCAAACCCTGAAGGAGCTACAGAAGCAAAAGGGTCAACTTAAGGAGGAGCGGAACAAGGAGAAGATGCAGGACACTGGAGAAAAGGACTGCCTCAATTGGGGCCAGAACCAGTATGGACAGAACTTTGAGCAGCAGCATCAATGGATGCAAACAGACTGAGATGGAGGAGGGCAGGACCCCAGGGCACGCTTCAGGCCGCGGTTTACCCAGAACACCAGAACAGGAAAGTGATGAACACAAACACACACAAACACACACATCTACATGCACTGACTCAGAACGAAGAGAAACACACACATGAACACATATGCACTCGTTGATTGAGTGAGAAATGACGCACACACACGCTGATGCAATGAAGAATGCTTTACTAACAAATGCTGCACACAAACATCCAAATACAGAATCTGTTACAACAACAAGAAGCCATTGATTGTTTATTGGTTAAATGCATTTCATGCCGCCCAGAGGGCATTTGTGTAGATTTGGGGGACAAGGTCTAAGGCGGTTTGGTTATGAAAACAATGTCTGTGCGTGATGTCTGTTTATGGCTTAAGGCCTCCACTGAATTGTTTACTGTGCTTCACACGGCCTGATAAGGAGCAGTGGTACAGAGTGAAAATGATGAATTAACGGTGTGAGCCTTATTTCCGAGCGCCACATTGTTGTGAGTGAGATTTAATTGAAGGAGGAACACACTGAAAAAAAAGGGGCCAGCCCTTGGATTTACGTAAGCATCTCGCGTGTATTTAACACAATTACCTCAGGCTTTAAAGATCTGTACGAAATCCAACAACTCAATTTGTTCTCATTGAGATGACACGATACAATCTATTAAGAGTGGTTATTGCTGAACTCACGGAATTCACAACACCGCATAAGACTTCAAACTACAGGAAAATCACTGGAGTTATAAGAGGCAGACAACGACACACACACCACATGCATGCTGTTGCTATTTATTGTGGATTAACCTGTCAAGGGCAAGAACAAAAGAATTCTGCATCAAATACAGGAAATCATAGCTTTCCTGTATTTCCTACATTGTTGGCATGCTGGTTAGTGCTGTTGCTCCACAGTAAGAAGGTCCTGGGTGCAAATCCACAGTCTGGCTAGTTTGCAGTGGTTTCTCTCTGGGTATTCTGGTTTCCTGCCACAGTGAAAAGCCATACAGTTATTAGAGCTATGTTAATTAATGATTCTAAATTATCCATGAATGTAAGTGTAAATGGTTATTTGTTTCTATCTGATAGACTGGTGAGCTGTCCAGGGTGTACCCTGCCTGGTAACCTATCACTTCAGGGTTATTTCCCAGCCCTGCTGCAACCAGGATAAAGATAGGAGGATAGTAGTTGTTGTAGACCCCTTCAATTTTTATGGTAACCATGATGTAGACTTTGTTGAACCGCATGCAATGTGAAGACAACATGTAGTATTTAAGTGACCAAGTAGTATTTGGATAAAAGTTATTGAATAGTGTTGAAATAAACTGACAGAATTGAAGGATTAAAATATTCCAGGAGCTCAACTGACTCCATCTGAACATGTTTCAATCGTGTTTTATGAACACAAAAGGCACAGGTTTACCGAATATGAAAAGGTTGTGTTGATTTAACTCAGTTGTTTAAGTTTCTACCAAAGCAAAACATTTGTGTGCAGCCAGTGTCCACTATTGAATCAAGTAAATCCAACATGTTTTTGTCAGTGCAAAAAGGAGTTACGGTATCTGTGCTCCTACACAGTATTGTCCCGGGAGGGAGAAAAACTTTCTGGTGAAGTTTTGGTTGATTTTTGGGTTTTGTTTGACACTAGGTGTATTTTATCAGTGAGGTTTGGATTGTTTTCTTTCTCTAAGAGAGAGAAAGATGGTTTATGCTTGGACATGTTTGCAATGGGCCCCAGTATTTGTTACTTTATTAGTATGTTATTGGTTAGGTTTGTTTTTGCTTTTGTTACAGTGCACTGAGATAAGAACATCAGAGAGGTGTGATCCACCGGTGGTGATATTTTGGTATTTTGTGAGTTCCTGATTTAACAAATCAGCTCTTTAATCCAGGCCTGAGAGATTGAACTTTAAAGCGCTATAAAATATTCTTTCTGAAAACAGTCGCAAAGTGTTTTCTCCATGATTATAATGGGCGTGGGAGAAATTCACTTAGATGGGACATTGATCACATGAGAAGTCCTGAGCCTAAAAGGATTGCAGCGAGTCAATCCAGTCCAAAAACCGAGGAACTGTTTTCCTTTAAAATGATGACGTCATCTTGCTGGTGATGTAGGCTCGAATATCAGAATCAGAATCAGAATACTTTATTGATCCCTGGGGGAAATTATTTTTTGTTACAGTGCTCCATTTTAAAACCAACATTAAGACAAGACAGACAAGACACTAACTAAGAATAGTACAATATATACATATATATACATACATACATACATACATACATACATAAGTCACTCATAAATAAATATTTGGAAAAGAAACATGTGTAGTTGTAGCAGTAACCAGTGTGTTAAGTGGATGCGTTGTACAGGGAGATGGCCACAGGCAGGAATGATTTCCTGTGTCGTTCAGTGGTGCTTTTCGGTAATCTCAGTCTCTCACTGAACGTGCTCCTGTGACTGACCAGCATGTCATGGAGTGGGTGGGAGGTGTTATCCAACATTGTCTTTATCTTGGACAGCATCCGCCTCTCTGACACCACCTTGAGGGTGTCCAGCTCCATCCCCACAACATTGCTGGCCTTACGGATCAGTTTATTAAGTCTGTTGGCATCTGCGACCCTCAGCCTGCTCCCCCAGCATGCAACAGCATAGAGGATCGCACTGGCCACAACAGACTCATAGAAAATCCTCAGCATTTTCTGGCAGATGTTGAAGGACCTCAGTCGCCTCAAAAAATAGAGACGACTCTGGCCCTTCCTGTAAAGTGCTGTGGTGTTTTTAGCCCAGTCCAGTTTATTGTCAATGTGTACTCCAAGGTATTTATAGTCCTCCACAATGTCAACACTGACCCCCTGGATTGAAACAGGGGTCAAGTGTTTCCTGGTCTTCCTGAAGTCCACGATCAGTTCCTTGGTCTTTGCCACGTTGAGCTGCAGATGATTCTGCTCACACCACGTGACAAAGGAGTCGACCACAGCCCGGTACTCTGTCTCATCATCCCTGCTGATATAGGTTGCGCGTGAGACTCCATTATCAGCAATATCTGGTATGAATGTGTGTGGATGTATGCATGTGACTGGACTGTGATGGACTGACGACTAAAAGTTTAACTGACTTGATACTGAGACAAAAACGGTACCGACTTTAGGATTAGTGAATGTCCACAAACAATTCACCCAGCCTGTAAAAGAAGGGTGGGTGTTTTGTCTTGCTTTGTTTTGTTTTTGTAAGAACAGAAGGATGAGAGAGACTAAAGGGGGAGGCTGTAGCTTCACAGGAGTGTGAACTGCAGACTGAACCCTTTAGTTGCTAATTTTGAGTTACTGATGTTTGCATTAAGAAAATTGTGTTTTAGTAGCTGTGTTTCGATTAATGTATCAGATTATATGGTTGGGAATGTTAAATGCTAAAGTGAAGAAAAGGTTTGATTTCACTCATGACTGAACATGTTATTATTAACCATAGCAGGCCACTGTAAAGAGTCAATTAACTTTTATAGCGGTAAAAAAAAAGGCCAAAAAATGAATAACAGGGGAATGATAGACTTGTCACACTCAAAATGGAGATATGTAATGATAAACACTGGGCCCCGTCTTTTAGGTGCTTTGTTGAAATAGTCAGCAATTTAAAAGTAGGATATAACCGACAGGGGCATGTGCTGAGAGGTGGTGCTGCACAAGAACAAGAGCAAAATAAAGAAAATTATTGTGTTTAGCTTTGAGAAATTCAAATTAAAATGTACCATTGCACTCAGAGGATCAATATGAAATTCAATATATGCTAATTTTATATGAAGTACATGACTGATAACTGTTCTGTTCTGAGCTTTTGTTTTTACAGCACCCACTTGACCACACCAACAGTTTCTCGCCACCAACAGGGGGTACTTGCAAAGAATAGGGAGGAATTGGACTCAAAGCTGGGAAAGGTAAGCCCCAAAGGGGGTGACAACACCATAACTTTCACTTATGGTCAAATTCTCAAAATTTGACCCCAAACATGAAAGATTCTTCATACATTTAGAGACAGAGTGGAGGTCTAGATAAATATAATGTCGCAAACCACATAAGGATGGAGCGTTGGAATCGATAAGATGGTGAAATCACACGCAGTAAAATGTTGACCATGTTGATTATGTTTATTCCAGTGTGCAGAGATTGGCAAATCTGACCAGGAAATGTTATGAAATGGATTGTCGGAACAGTCAGCGTTAAAGTCACCCTTTGACAGTCCAGACTAAGATGGCGTTGGACATCTTCAGGGCGGAAAAGGGTTGGTGTGACCAAGGTGTGGTTTGGCTTGTTGTATGTATATTTCATGATCATATGGCTCTGGATGGACAAGTTACCAGGGCATGGAAGGAGGACAGACTCATTAATAATAGTAATAGATTGATAATTGGCCACATTTACAGCTGTATTGACTTGTTGTGGACGCAGTCTGCTTCATGTTTAAGCACTCTAATTAACAGGTTGAAAATAGTGACATTAAAGGAAGAGCATGCGGTGCCACCCCGTCAGACGCCAGTGCCGGTGGGGCTCAGTGATGAATCAGGTGAGCTTCATCCATGGCTGAATCAAAACTAAGTTTCCCCTGCTGTGGTCAGTGAGGGAAAAATGGGGGGAAATAAAATTTAAAAGAGGCTGGTAAAGATACAATTATAAACGTTTATATCTGAAGTAGAAGGGATAAAAAGGGGGTGTTTTACTGTTATTTCAGCATCAGCATTATTATTGCATCAGAATCATATAACAAGCATTGCATTAATGATTTATTGAAGCTTTTGACATTGTACTAACTTTTGTGTTCCAGTGATTGTTATAACCTGAGGTTAACCTTCTATTTACAGGTGTCAGGATAATCATATGATCTCCCATTGCAGGTGTAATCATGATCATTTTTAGACATATTGCAGTTTGTTGCTCATTATAGAGTTGTGTTCAAGTTAATAAGGGTTAAAAGCTACAGTCAGCGCGGTGTTTGGCTGATCTATGGAGTGGAGTGACTTTGAGCATAGAAGGCCGCACGCGCTTACATAACACTGATATCATGTTATTCTTTGTGATCTTTTTTCAGTTATATCTTTTGATAAGTTTTAAGTAGTGGCAGTTAATTAAACGACATTCATTTAATATTACATACCTGATTCAGAACATTACACACAGATCAACTTAACAGTCTGCAAAGCCTTGTAGCTGCAATATTGTGTCTCCATAAGGGACAGTTGGCTCCAGGAGATAAGGGGGAGTCAGTGCCTGTCCTCGAGAAAAGGAGAATATTCCTTTGCTGTGTCAAAAAGTAGTCAACGAGTTCATATTCAAGTGAAGTTCATATTAATGCAGGTTTTGTTTCTTGGCAATTCTAAGGACGCAGGCTCTGGGTGGAGCCAGGAGTTAAACAGATCTAACATGTCAATTAAATTGATTTCAATCCATAACACAGGATGACAACACTGGAGCAACGACACTGGATAGGGGAAGGTCTCATACTTTCTAAGATATGAGGTCACTAACCTTTTAATGTTCTAGCTCCGTTGATTTGACACATGGGAATGTGTCAAAAAAGGGGGGGAGTTGAGTGTTAACATGAAACAAGGGTGATATGAACAGTTTTATGACTTCATTGGTGTTTTAATAACTTAGGTTTGGTAAAGCTTAAGACCCAAGAGGTTTCATAAATCATTTTTCCAGGGTTAAGCGTTAATCATTGAAATGAACTGAATTTTTTGGGGGGGAGGGGGCAAATGTTGGGATTAAAAATGGCTAATTTGTTTTTGATGTCTTTTGTTAAAATGAGTGGTTCTAATAATTTTCTTACACACCTTGCAAATGTGCTTATAATGAGTTGGCACTCGGTCTTTTGAAGGTCATAAGCTTCGTTCGGCGTGATGGTCCGGACTGATAAAGTGTAGGAAATGCCTTGAGTGCAGAGGGCTAAATGCAAACACGCTTACACACACATAGGATATGATTAGAATAGGTCCCTGGCTGCTAGCTAGTTTATTGTGATGGTGCTGCTTTTTTTATGATGTTGCTCTTTGCTGTTTGCTTTCTCTTCTGTTTTTTTTTCTCCATACAGGTGACCCAGGTGTTTTGTTTGGTTTTTTTTTTTTTGGTTTTTGTTTTTTTCTTTCTTCCCCCCCCTTCTCACCCTCTCTTCTCCCCTTTGGTTTTCTTTCTCTCCCTCTCTTTCTTTCATTCTTTCTCCCTGTCCTATCCCCCAGTCATGTCTGTCCCGTTTGTAGCAACTGAAAATAAAATAAATTCATAATTATAATAAAGGTCAATCAAATGGACCAATATGGCAAGGCCATGATGATCCACTTGGTAAAATAAATCCGCTTGGCATCTCTCTTGGCCTTAAGACAACAATTCTGATGGCTATAGATCCAAACGGGACACAAAAAAAAAAAAAAAAAAAAAAAAAAAAGAATAAGTCCCTGGGACATTCTGAATATTCTAAACCAATTCTGAATCACTAGAAGGTCAGTAGATAACAACATTAGATTATTAGGGCTAGGCAGAGAGGTGTTTTGGTTTTCTGTCTCTTACAGAGAAAGGAACAGACACCAGACGAGGTCACAGAGATACGAGGATCCTTCGCAGCAGAGACAGACACAGTGACTGCCGAGACACCAACTGGGTCCAAGGGTCATGGCGTTTGGGCTCCGATTAGTCACCTCAAAGGATGGATCCCATAAATACAGCAATAACCATGAAGGGGTTGGCGGAAATCCGGGAATACCAGACCAACGAGGTTCGAGAGGCTCTGGGGCAAGAGGGGGACACGTTCCGGTTCCTTTTTCTGGAGGATACACAGATCGTTGTTTGAAATCGGGGCAGAATAATCCCCTGATCTGTGCCACGACTGAAGGGTTGTCTAACCCCTGAGGTTGAAGAAAGAAGAGCAGAGGATCACCCAACTGGCCGACACTGGTGGCTGCAGCAATAAAATAAAGGCTAAAAGCTCCTTGGACAGAGGTTCTAGTCTGAGTACGTCTGAAGGGTATAAGGGAGCACCAAAATAAAGCTGTGGGAGAACTGGGGAGTGATGGGAGTGTCATCTGTACCTGCTATTGTTGTTGTAATAATAGTTTTTCTTGCATCTGAACCACGCAAACACAGAGGTCATCTCACATATGGTTCGCCCAACAGAGGGACAAAGGGCCTCAGGAGTAAGTCGAAATGGACCCGGCTGCACTGGATTGCAGGGTGTAGGTGAGCTCTGGATTCTCCAGAGCTCATCAGGGGGAATGTTGGATTATAATATTATTTTATGCCATGTTAGACCCCTAATTAAAGATTGTGAATTATTATGTAGTTTTGGTTTGCATTATTCTCCTGAATTAGAAGAAGGTGATAACTATTGCATTTGTTAGACTGCTGATTTATTGTGAATGAATGATATTGTTTTATGATGCATTATACTGCTGAGTTATAAGAAATACTGGTTGCAGAAAGTCATCGCCTTATTTGTCTGATTAGAAGAGAACGGAACATACTGGAGTTTTCTGCCCCATCTCAGCAGGAGCAGATAAACAGGGAGCCAAGGTCGTAGCTTAGGCGCCGTGTGAGAGAAAGCATGTGAATGTTTAGGCTTTTATGATAAGGTGGGGGCACCAGAGGCTATAAGAGTTTGATCAATGCTCCACCATTTTGAGATCTGATGCTGTCTGCATCAGTGTCCATCTCCCACGCGTGTGATCATTAAAATCATCGTTTGACTCAACCCGGCCGGACCAGTGTTGTTATTGTGGTTTTTCCTCTTGTCTCCATCCCCAATATTTGAATCCGTAACAAAGGCGTATAGCCCATCTTGAACATCCTATGACCAGTATAGTGCACTCTGTGTAATATTTTGTATTGTATTAATTGCAAACTGGGATTTCTGATCCATTGAAAGGTTTTTAAGCATATCTGAGACCAAAGGTTTGGGTCTAAGCTGATCGATAAATCTGCTTCCCATTTTGCAATAGGAAGGGATATTGATTCATCTATTTTAGAAAGTGTTCTGTATATTTTAGACAATAATTTGGGGGGTTTTAGACTAAAAAATTGTACCACACTTCGTGGCGTTTGTAATTCAGCTTCACTGGGATTAAATTTCTTTTTTACTATGGATTTAATTTGTTGATATTCCAAAAATCGTTTCTTGTCGATCCCATATTGTGTAACTAGTCTGTCAAATGAAATAAAGTCTGTTCCTTCCCACATATGTTCCAAGTATTTAATTCCTTTGCAACTCCAATCTGGAAAGTTTATCATATTATTGTTTTGTAATATGTCAGGGTTGTTCCAGATAGGTGTACGTTTGCATGGGATTAATGAAGACGCCGTCATTTTTAGAAACTCCCACCATGCTGTCAGAAAAGAGCTGATGTTGATACTTTTAAAGCATTCATGTCGTTTGATGTTTGAGCTGATAAATGGTAGGTCTGAAATTTCTAGGTTATTACATAGTGCCTGTTCTACATCAAGCCAAGGTTCATCTAAGAGGGTGTGTTTAAACCATCTAGAGATGAACTGAAGCCTGTTGGCTAAAAAATAGTGATTAAAGTTAGGCAGATCTAATCCTCCTTTATCCTTGGTCCTTTGTAGTGTTTTTAAGCTGATACGTGGGGGTTTATTTTTCCAAAGGAATTTAGAAAAATACGAGTCTAGAGATCTGAACCAATCTTGTGATGGCTTATTTGGGATCATTGAAAATAAATAGTTTATTTTTCGCAAGACCATTTTTATAGCGCCGACCCTTCCCATGAGTGATATGGGTAAAGATTTCCATCTAGTCAGATCGCCTTCTACTAACATCTGTGACTCTTACAGGATACACTAAGTCAGATAATCTTTGTAAAATGTGTGAATGACTTTTTGAAGTCCTGACCAAAATCTGCTGGTTTACAGTATCAAAGGCTTTATATCAATAAAGAATAAATAGGTGTTTTCACGTCTGTAATCCTTATGATCAATCAGATCCAGAATCAATCTAAGAGGAACAGGAAGTGATGAATAACCAGGAAGTGTGGAGTCAGTCTGAAGTCCAGAGCACAGCCTGAGTCCACAGTCCTGAGCAGAGCCACAGTGAGACTGAAGCAGCAGCTCGATGCTCCTACAGTGGATCTGTGGTTACATGAGCAGATTTCTATGGATCCAGTGTGACTGTGATGAGTCCTGATGAAGTGAACAGAGTGAAGATTTGTGTAGAAGCAGGAAGTGTGATCAGCTGCACTCACCACTGTTGCTGAGAGGAACCTGATGGACTCCAGTGAATCTTCTTTTAGAGACAAACAGGACTCGACTGCAGCTCTGCTGCTGCTCTCTCACACTTTCACTTCTGCAAAATGACGTTGGGCTTCTTGTTTTTCAGCTGTTGCTCCGCCTCTTCCTGCCTCTCCCTTTACAGGAATCAGCCGGTCTGTACTCAGTGACTGTGTGCAGCGGGTGGGAGGAGTGAGGAGTGGTGTGTGGGTTCACACAGTAATGACGGCCTCAGGTGATCAGGAGAAACTCACCTGGATTTCCTTTTTCCACAGCAGACTGAGAGCTTCAGGTGGACCCTGAAGGAGGTCTCAGACGCAGGTGGTAAAAGTACACACAGTGTGTACTGAAGTAGAAGTACTACTGTTAAAAATACTCCAAGTACTAATTCAACTTCTTTACTCAAGTAAAAGTAAAAAGTAGTGGCTGTGAAATGAGAGTAAAAAGAGCTGATTGAAGAACATTTCTAACACGTGTTTATACAAAGCTAACTGAACCATGTGCTGCATCAACGTGATAATAAAATAATATTATTCACTTTGTTTCTAATAAATATTCCCAGCTTGAATCAGACAAGTTGAACATGAGCAGAGAAAAAGAAGCAAATCCAAATATTCCTGTGTTCAGTTTTCTCCATTTACAGGCCGACTGTGCCTCTAAACAGGAACATGAGCAGGAAGAGGCTGAAGTGGATTCAGCAGGTGGAGGATGCCTAACATCAGCTGGAAAGATTTACTGTGACGTTTGTTTGCTGTTTTCGCCTCGTGCACGAGAACATCACCAAATAAACTCCAGACAGTTTTTAATATTTCACTGTTCAAGAGCAAAAAGACTGACGGACTGTGTTTAAGGCCACCTCACAAATGTCACACATGAAATATTCAGTGTTTATTTGCTGGTTTGTTGGCAGCAGCTCCTTAAAGTCTGTCACACATCTGTTTGACCGTCTCCAGTTAATCTGAGACACCAGTTAATCTGCAACAGCAGCATCAGGCGGCTCAGCTGATCTCTGGTGTGTAGCTGCTGTGCTGCGCTCTCATTCCTCAGTGAAAGCAACAGCAGAACAAAAACTCTCTCGATCCACATGTTTGAAAAGAAAGCTTTTAAACAGATGAACACACTCAGTAAAGGACAAAGAAATAAGTAAGAAAAAATTAGAGTAAAGAGTAAAAGCAGGAGCGACTGAAACAGGCTGCATGCTAGCTGACGCATGCTAGCTGACGCATGAGCACTAGAACTGTTCAACTTCATTGTTATGATTTTAGCACCGAGTTACATGAAATCCTGCATCAAAAAGAACAACACAGCGATCACAGACATGTTTCTGCCAACAAACCAACATTAACCCAGAAAAGCCTCTAAAACAACCTGCTGTGGTTTGGAGTAGAGATTCCTGAATTTACCAGGTGCACCTGAAGGCAGCACAATTTAAACCGTAAATAATGATGTAGGTGCGCAAATCCTTTTCAAGCGTCACACCATCAGATGAGCCGGCTTACATTTGTTGCACATCTACACCAAGTTTTACGCTCGCGTTTCTTCGCTGCTGATTTTTGTTCCACAAACCAAAAGAAAAAAGAATCAACCTTTAATATATTTTCATGTGTGTTTCAAGCACTATGACATATCACACACACACATGCTGAGTGTGTCACTGATAAAGCTGTGACACAGCAGCTCACTCAGTCCAGTCCAGGTAACAGACTCACCTGTTAGCAGCAGCTCTGCCCTCACAGAGCTCAGCTGCTTATTTCAGTCAGCAGGAAACATTAATATTATGGACTACAGCCGTCTGTCAGGGCCGTTCAAGGACACAACGTCACACACAGGTTTAAACTGTTAGACTCATGAATACCCACAACGTTCGATGCACATTTATCTTTAACAGGAGCAAACGGCCTGATCAGATAATATAAGAACTCATAAAAGCTCATTTATGTAAATCTCTGCTTGGACCAGTGAAACAGTCTCACACTGATTAAACACCATCACTACTTCAGTAATGACAGAGGGGCGTAGGCGTGCTCGTGGGACAGCTTCCTCCAGCTGTGGAAACCAGATGTGGAAGCAGACTCCCTGATGTTGCAGTCCAACACCAGTGTGAGCAGAGAGGACTCAGCTGCTGGGCGGAGCTTATCTTCCTGTCCTGTTCAGCATGAAACTCTTCTTATGTTCCCTCTTCAGTCTGATCCTGTCTAACAAACATCACTGTTCACCTCCTCCTCCCTCTGTGACTCCTTCATGTCCACTTTACTCCTCAGTAAGTCTCCACAGCTCCAAGCCAGCTCTGCATTCAGAGTTAGTCCACGTTCTCACCTCCATCTTCAACCTTTCCTCAGCCAGAGTGTTGTGTCTGTGCTTCCACAGGCCCCGCTGGTTTACAAACTTGTTCCTGTTAACGGAAACAAGACGAACAGCTTTTACTTGCTAGCAAGGGAGGACCGCTCGGTGTGTCAGGAAAGCACTGAATCCAACCACAGACGACCTTTTACTGAACACAGTTACAGTACACACAAGCAACACCCATTGTAACCACCCTATGGTCAACAAACATAAGGCCCTATGTGTGTGTGTGTGTTTGGGGTGCGTTTGTGTGACCTCCTGCCCACAAAGGATGATAAAGCAGGAAGCTTACTAAGCAGCAAACAGAGCCCTCACATAGATGTGCCTATAACAAAACACTGCAGCCTCCCCACCAACAAACTGGCTGGAGAGGTGGTCAGAGACAAAGGAACGTCTTTGATCAGGCTGCTTGAACCAAGACTTACAAATTTAAGTAACACAATGACAACATTTAACAATTTGACTCCAACACAGAGCACTATCCCCACATGCTTCAAGACCACAACCATCATGCCCCTCCCCAAGAAAAGCCCATCATTGCAAAGTGCTTTGAGAGAGTGGTGCTGGCCTACATCCAGAGCAACATCCCAGACACTCTGGACCCCCTGCAGTCTGCCTACCGGCCCAATAGGTCCACGTCAGACGCCATCACTGCTGCCCCTCACTACTCCCTCTCCCACCTGGAAAACAAAGACCTCAGGGTGCTTTTTGTTGATTATAGCTCCGCCTTCAATACAGTCATCCCTCACAAACTCATTCACAAGATCCTCAGCAGCTTCTACAGCTGCACTGTGGAGAGCACACTGACCAGCTGCATCACTGCATGGTACGGCAGCACTACTGCTATGGACCAAACGCCTGCAGAGAAGATGATCAGGACCCCGCTGCCCTCTGCATCCACCATCGCAGAGTCCAGAGGAGAGCTGCCTCCATCCTCAAAGACCCCACATCCCCCCAACACGGCTGTTCACACTTCTACCCTCAGGACGAAGGTTCAGAAGTTCAAAATCCAGAACATCCAGACTCAACAACTCCTTCTTCCCACTGCTGTCAGACTCTTGGACAGCTGACCTGTTTTAACAGTAATGTTTGTGTTACACACTGAAGGACGACAGGGTTCATTCAGGTGCACATGAAGATTTATTGCGCTGAAACACAGCAAAACAATTCAGTGTTACTGGCGGCTTCCATTGTAATAACTGGCCTGCGTTACTTTTGTAGCATTACTTGTAATGGCCATGTATTAATCAGCCCTTAACACACAGAGAAAATGACCAGTAAACAATAGACAACATAACATGTACTGGCTGGTCTATTTCCTATAACTTTAACTGAAACCAGCTAACAGTTTCCTTTCACCTTACTGATGGAACAACACGGTTACAGAGATTAATGCAGGAGGCTAACATGACTTAGCTAGCGCACAAATGTTACTAGCATTACCCACAGATAACGTGAAACAACTCCCTTATTCGCTCACATTAAACACCATATAAACAAGAATTACACTCCAAACATGTTAAATAAGCATCAACTTTACATAAATGTATGTAGTTCTCGTATTTTGCTCTCACCTGAAACACAGCAAAACAATTCAGTGTTACTGGCGGCTTCCATTGTAATAACGGGCCTGCGTTACTTTTGTGAAGGATTATTTTGCCAGTTACCCGTTTGGCTGAGCCGCCACTGCCACCTACTGGCGAAACTAAATATCGCCCTAACATCACATCAGGTGGGAGCAACTGAGCTTTTCGCTCTGTGTTATGATGCAAACTATTGTCACAACAAATAGCAAAAAAAGATGATGGGGGGTGGGCACGAACACATAAGGAACACATCTGAGACTTGTTCTTAATGCTCAAAATACTCAGGGTGCCACATTTGCACATCAGGTCATCTTTCATATCAAGCTCATAGCTCCTTTGCACCCCTTTGTGGGGTGGCTGTAGCTCAGGTGGCAGAGCAGGTCAGCCACTAATCAGAAGGTTGGTGGTTCGATCCCAGGCTGCCTCCTGGCTGCATGCCAAATATCCTTGGGCAAGATACTAACCCCCCCCCGGTGGCGCCAGTGTCCGGCAGCCTCGCCTCTGTCAGTGCGCCCCAGGGTAGCTGTGGCTACAATGTAGCTTGCTATTGCCAGTGTGTGAATGAATGAGTGTCCTTAGGGACTAGAAAAGCACTATACAAATTCGGGCCATTAACCATTTTGTGTCATTAAGAGGACCAAACATGGACCTGCTGACCCCAGCATCACTGACATGGAGAGGGGTCAGTGAATACCTCATGATGCAGTATTTCCTGGCTGTGATTGGTTTGTGTTCTGCTCACAGATTGTGAATGTATGATAAAACCTCATGAAGCATCGCCCTCCAGGGCTGAGATATACATCTAACACTGGAGGGTCACAAGCTGCAGTTCATCTAACATCCAGCAGAGGCTCCAGCAGCAACATGCTTACATACAATCACTGAGTGGCCCCTCGACTGAGTTTAATCCACTAGAAGCCCTGTGGGACGTTAAGTCTTGGTCCAGGTTGAAGCTCAGACTGTCCAGGAGCTCGGTGATGACCCGGTCCAGATCTGGGAAGTAAAATTACTGTAAAATGTACTAGTCATCATTTTTTTCACCGTGAGATTCAGTGTCTTTGAATTCAGCCTCTGTAGCTTCATAGTTTTATTACCATCATCATAACATCAGAAAAATCACCTGGAAAAAGATAAAGATAAAGATCCATCTGTACTCTTTTGCTTATCCTAGTCAGGGTTGCAGGGGGGGGCTATCCCAGCTAACGTAGGGCAAGAGGCAGGGTACACCCTGGACAGGTCAGCAGTCTGTCACAGGGCTGACACAAAGAGACAGACAACCATTCACAAACTCCACAGAGACACAAACAGGTGGTGGAATCAAACTCAAGACTTTCTTGTTGTGAGGCCACCATGCTGAGCTTGATGCTCTGAACACACGTGCACACACACACACCTGTCCCCTGACACCAAAAACAAGTACACACAGCCAGCTGTCAATAACTCTGCCAACTTCCTGTTTCCTCCTGCAGAGCCCGCCCATCAAGGAATCTACAGCTGTGTTTATCAAGTCCACGTTTCATCTCATAAGTTGTCCTCTGACAGTGAGTACAGCAGGGGGCTTAAAACACGGCCTTGAGGAACTCCAGTGCTGAGTGAGATTGAGACTTGTTTTCCCACCCTCACTGATTGGGGTCTGTCTGTGAGGAAGTTGAGGATCCACTGACACAGTGATGAGCTGAGTCCCAGATCCGTCAACTTGGTGAAGAGCTTAGAGGGAATTATTGTGTTGAATGCTGAACTGTAGTCCACGAACAGCATCCTAACATAATTCCCTCTGCCAGTGTCCAGGTGACTCAGGGATGTGTGGAGCAGGTGAGATATGGCATCGTCTGTGGAACGATTAGTCCGGTAAGCAAACTGAAGTGAGTCGATGGTGGCAGGAAGTGAAGAAGTGATGTGATCTCTCATCAGTCTTTCAAAACACTTCATCACAATTGAAGTCAGTGCTACTGGACGGTAGTCATTGTGGCAAGCGGGCTGTTGTTTCTTTGGAACAGGGACAATGATGGACTGTTTGAAGCACGTGGGAACCACAGCTTGGGCCAGGGAGAGGTTGAAGATCTCTGTGAACACCGGTGCTAGCTGGTCAGCGCAGGCTCTCAGGACCTGGCCAGGGATTGCATCTGGTCCTGCTGCCTTCCTGGTGTTCACCCTCCTGAAGGTGTTCCTCACGGCATGCTCTGTGATGGTGAATGCATTTTCTTCACTGGTGTACTCCGAGCGCGTGCAGCTGTTTGTAGTTTTAATTGCTGCGGCGTCAAAGCGAGCGTAAAACGTGTTCAGCTCATCAGCCAGTGAAGCATCGGCATTCATCATTGAAGAAGCTGGTCGTTTATAGTCCGTTATAGCCCGCAGTCAAATAGATGACTAATACATAAAAGTAATACATAGATGAATAATGATGATGAGTTAAGATGCGTAATCATGGGAACAAGCGGGTTTACAAACAGGAGCAGCTGATTAGCATTAGAAAAGCTGAAATAATACCTCAACTGAAGCCAATTGTACTAAATGCACTATATGTGCACAGTTACAAGAATATTTTTCTTTCTATTGTTTTCTATAATTTTAAGTTAAGCAGGACAGAGCTCTTTTAAAGAAAGATTTACTTATATTCTCAAAAGTTAAGCATGACAGGCTTCTGTTTAAGAAAGAGACCTGTTTTACTGTGTTAATGTTGTCATGTTGAGCTAAAAATAAATGGCTAAATGATCATTTGTTTCCCATGTGTTCATATCACAAAGAATAGAATATGCATCTACTTAAATCAACTTCAAGTCAAATGGCTAAAAAAACAATTTCACACACAAAAAAAGCTACAAAATTCACCACACTGGGAAGGGTGAACTGGGTTGCCCGGCTCTGGCCACGAGGTGTCCCTTATTTATTTTTCAGGGAGTTGGCAACCCTAAACTGAACTCTCAAACACACAAACAAACCCATTAAACACCTGTAACTCTATCAATGTCGTACTGTTAAAGAACACTTTACTGTCTAAGGGATTAACAACTTCATTTTAAAAATCGTGCGGGCAGCTATTCAAATTAGTCACACCGTGGGATGTAAGGAGCTCTCTGATTCTCCAAAAGTTGATTCTGTTCATCTGGACGTAGCGTTTTTCTGGGAGAAACATTTCATCATCATGCAGGTGGCGTCTTCAGTCTCAGCTGACTGCAGGTTCCCCCAATCTTATAAACAGTAAATTTGCAAAATGACTGAAACCAGCCCACTGAAGGAACAATGGGCTGGGAGGTCAGTTCCTTAATCATAATTATGCAAATTCTCATGATCATTGATCAACAACCACTGATCAAAGACCATTGATCAATGGCCATGAGTCCCATTCACAGAGAGTTGGGGAATGGCTGCAATCACAGCATTGTAAGATGGCGAAAGATGTACTCTTAGGTCCCCTCCTCGATTCAGAGATGGTCTAATTGTTATTTACTAACTAATCTTAAACGACTGTTCAGCACAGAAATGAAGCCCAACAATCATGTTTTACAGTCCCGTGGTCTCAGCCTCAGATACTCAACTAAAGTGATGTCATGACAAAAATGAATGACCAACAAAACATTTTTCTCCTTCATTTATGTCACACAAAGCTGTATGAAACGTTTCTTGCGGTTAGTATCATGGTTGCTAGGCAACCTGAACAGCGCGACGAAGGCTAGACCGTCCCATTTCACAAGCCTCTCACTTCCGCACTTATCCTACTTATAGTACGTGTACATAGTACACGTAGTGCGCGTACTTCAAGCGTGCAGACCCTGAATTGGGACACAGCCACAGTATCCAGGAGGCTCCTTCCAGCTCACCTGTCCCCTGACACCAAAAACAAGTACACACAGCCAGCTGTCAATAACTCTGCCAACTTCCTGTTTCCTCCTGCAGAGCCCGCCCATCAAGGAATCTACAGCTGTGTTTATCAAGTCCACGTTTCATCTCATAAGTTGTCCTCTGAGAGCCACCTGCTGTCTGTCTGAGGTAAGAAGAAGCAGTAGATGATGAGATCATGGGAGTATTGAACAGTGTTGTAGAGCAACAACAACAACAACAACAACAACAACAACAACAACAACTAGCAACTCTTCTCTGCAGCCTGATATCACAACAAAGCATGCAAAATACACCCGAGTCCATCATGTCAATATCACGCTTTACTTCTCCAAACTGTGAATTGACAAGCATGCAGAAGATGCACTAGACGATATATTCAATGCCAAGAAGTCAGCAGTGTCCAAAGAACGTATGAAGCACATTCCAATGTCCTTCTATGCCAGAAATTATTAAGCTAGGCAGCTAATATATATTTACATGTAAATGTGTTCATGCCTTTCCAGCGATTATTTTCTCTGTTATAATTATTCTTTCTTTGAAATGAAATACCTCCATCTGCTGTTACTGCAACCTACTGCAGAGCATCAGCTTGCACCACACAACTTTTGAACCCTTTGGCTCCTGCTCGCAGAGCTGCTTCTTATGTGAAAATCAGTCGACACCTTTGTAGCTGAGAATGAAGCGTTCAGCCTGTTTGGACCTTCATAGAGAAGTGATGCAGTCAGTCTGATCTGTGCGCTGTCATGTCTCTGCAGCCTCACCACAGACGGGAAGACGCTGAGCTGGTGGAGTGTAACCTCAGCATTGGTGCAGTGAAGAGGGAGGAGTTTAGGGAGGAGATTACTCGATATTTAGAGTATTTGTCATGTTCCCCCTCCACTGTGTGGATTCCTGCCTGGCTTAAACTTCTGCTGCTATGCTCATTAAACTCTGTAACACTAAACCCACCTCTGACTACGAGTCTTCCTATAAACCAACAGACAGAGGAACAGGTCTGAGGTGAAACTAACACTGATTCACTGTCAGAACAAAGTTTGTTTAAGTTGAAGACATATTTCTCTTATTAAAGTTCTGGTTTGGTCTTTATTGAATGTTGATGTTCAGTTAACATGATATTTCCCTTTGTCCAAACACCTGCACTAAGATCAGTTTTCTCTGAGTCAATGGATGAATTCCAACACTCCATGTTTCAAACTACCTGCTAAGTTTTTACCTGTTGATTTACAAAAGCACTCTAAACATTATGAGACACTTGAACTGATGAGAGTGTGGTTAAAGTCCTCTGTAATCACTTGGTGAGGTTGCCGTGCTTCAGCCTTCAGGATTATTATAAATTAATGTTTACTGGAGGCAAACTGGATAGATGGAGGGAATTTTACTGCAGTCACAGAAATCCTAAACAGGAAGGACAAAGTGGAGATTACTCCAAGATGTGACAGTTATGGAGTGTATGCACTTATAAACTCAATCGATATTTAGTACTTAAGTACTGAGTAGGTGTATTTTTTTATTTCTCATCTCTCTGTCCATAATCCCTTTGTAAAAGAGAGTCTGACTTAGAAAACAGACTGAGGCCTGAAGTTGTTCGATTGTTGAGGGTTTTTTTGCAGAATATCAGGTGAAAACTGTCTGACTTCATGCTCCTGTAGGCCTAAATCCAGCCAGACACTAGTGTTGTTGTTGTTGCTTTAGATTGTAAGGTAAAGACCCTACAATAAGAATGAAACCCCCCAAAGTCACATGACACCCTGTTACCAAGCACTTTGACATCAGTGGGAAGGAAAACCCTTTTAAAAGGAAGGAACATTTGGTAGAACCAGGGGCGGCCATGGGGGGAAAAAAACATGCTGTGGAAGAGATGAAAAGCAAGTATGATTCCATGCAGAGAGGTCTATTAACACATAGTGACTGAAGAAGAAACACCCAGTGCATCATGGGAATCCCCCAGCAGCCTACGTCTATTGCAGCATAAGTAAGGGAGGATTCAGGGTCACCTGGTCCAGCCCTAACTATATGCTTTAGCAAAAAGGAAAGTTTGAAGCCTAATCTTGAAAGTAGAGATAGTGATTTTTAGGAATTCAGCCACAGACTGTTGCAGGCTTTGACTGATTACTGTGTGGACTCTCCACATTAATGTCAACCGTCTAATGCACAATAAAAACAGTCAAATAACTAAAGCAGTTCAGCTTTCAGAATATTAAAATACATTTTACAGTAGTGCCATCTTTCTTTCCATTTACTTATATTTTCTTAAACACTCACTCATCCATGTGACGTTGTCACACTGAAGTTATATCTATATATACTCATTATATCTGAGTTTAGCTTTCCAGTAGATCCAGCTGCTCAGTGAGTCTTACTCCTTTACACACTCTGGGTTATGTTTGCATCATGTAATACATATGTGTATGTTATGTGTCTCTTTGTGCTTAGTTTGTGTGGTTTTTCTTTTGTTCAAGGTTCAGGGTTCAAGGTTCTTTATTTGTCACATGCATAGTTATACAAGTATAACACACAGTGAAATGTGGCCTGACACGCTCCTCGACATGTGCAAAAATTTGGGGGGGGGGGTGTAGAGGAAGAACACATACACACATATATACATATACACACATACACATATATATATATATATATATATATATATATAAAAAAACACCCAGCACGCCCCTGCGGGCGGTTTATCCTTCAAGCTCGGGTCCTCTACCAGAGGCCTGGGAGCTTGAGGGTCCTGCGCAGTATCTTAGCTGTTCCCAGGACTGCGCTCTTCTGGACAGAGATCTCCGATGTTATTCCCGGGATCTGCTGGAGCCACTCGCCTAGCTTGGGAGTCACCGCACCTAGTGCTCCGATTACCACGGGGACCACCGTTACCTTCACCCTCCACATCCTCTCGAGCTCTTCTCTGAGCCCTTGGTATTTCTCCAGCTTCTCGTGTTCCTTCTTCCTGATATTGCTGTCATTCGGAACCGCTACATCGATCACTACGGCCGTCTTCTTCTGTTTGTCTACCACCACTATGTCCGGTTGGTTAGCCACCACCATTTTGTCCGTCTGTATCTGGAAGTCCCACAGGATCTTAGCTCGGTCATTCTCCACCACCCTTGGGGGCATCTCCCATTTTGACCTCGGGACTTCTAGGTTATACTCGGCACAGATGTTCCTGTACACTATGCCGGCCACTTGGTTATGGCGTTCCATGTATGCCTTGCCTGCTAGCATCTTGCACCCTGCTGTTATGTGCTGGATTGTCTCTGGGGCATCTTTACACAGCCTGCACCTGGGGTCTTGCCTGGTGTGATAGACCCCAGCCTCTATGGATCTTGTACTCAGAGCTTGTTCTTGTGCTGCCATGATTAGTGCCTCTGTGCTGTCTTTCAGTCCAGCTTTGTCCAGCCACTGGTAGGATTTCTGGATATCAGCCACCTCCTCTATCTGCCGGTGGTACATACCGTGCAGGGGCCTGTCCTTCCATGATGGTTCCTCGTCTCCCTCCTCTTTCTTGGGTTTCTGCTGCCTGAGGTATTCACTGAGCACTCGGTCAGTTGGGGCCATCTTCCCAATGTATTCTTGGATGTTCCTTGTCTCATCCTGGACTGTGGTGCTGACACTCACCAGTCCCCGGCCCCCTTCCTTCCGCTTAGCGTACAGCCTCAGGGTGCTGGACTTGGGGTGAAACCCTCCATGCATGGTCAGGAGCTTTCTTGTCTTTATGTCAGTGGCTTCTATCTCCTCCTTTGGCCAGCCTATTACCCCAGCAGGGTACCTGATCACGGGCAGGGCGTATGTGTTGATGGCCCGGATCTTGTTCTTACCATTCAGCTGACTCCTCAGGACTTGCCTGACCCTCTGCAGGTACTTGGTGGTTGCAGCCTTTCTAGCGGCCTCTTCATGGTTCCCATTTGCCTGCGGGATCCCCAGGTACTTGTAACTGTCCTCTATGTCTGCAATGTTGCCTTCTGGTAGTTCAATCCCCTCAGTTCTGACTACCTTCCCTCTCTTTGTTACCATCCGACTACACTTCTCCAGTCCGAACGACATTCCAATGTCATTGCTGTATAGCCTGGTAGTGTGGATCAGTGAATCGATGTCTCGTTCACTCTTGGCATACAGCTTGATGTCATCCATGTACAGGAGGTGGCTGACAACTGCTCCGTTCCGTAGTCGGTATCCGTAGCCAGTCTTGTTAATGATCTCACTGAGGGGGTTCAGGCCTATGCAGAACAGCAGTGGGGACAGAGCATCTCCTTGGTAGATCCCGCACTTGATGGTAACTTGTGCTATGGGCTTGGAGTTGGCCTCTAGTGTTGTACGCCACATCCCCATTGAGTTCCTGATGAAGGCTCTTAGGGTCCCATTGATCTTGTACAATTCTAGGCATTCCAGTATCCAGCTGTGGGGCATTGAGTCATAGGCCTTCTTGTAATCAATCCAGGCAGTGCACAGGTTGGTCAGTCTGGTCTTGCAGTCTCGGCTGATTGTTCTGTCTACCAGTAGCTGGTGTTTTGCACCTCTGGTATTCTTGCCAATTCCTTTCTGTGTCCCGCTCATGTATTGACCCATGTGCCTGTTCATCTTAGCCGATATGATGCCTGACAGGAGCTTCCATGTAGTACTGAGGCAGGTTATTGGTCGGTAGTTGGAGGGGACCGGTCCCTTCTTGGGGTCCTTGGGGATCAGGACCGTCCGGCCTTCAGTTAGCCATTCCGGGTGTCTCTCGTTAACTAGCAGCTGGTTCATTTGTGCTGCCAGACGCTCGTGGAGTGCAGTCAGCTTCTTCAGCCAGTAGGCGTGAACCATGTCGGGCCCTGGTGCTGTCCAACTCTTCATACTGGAGACCCTTTCTTGGATATCTGCCACTGTGATGGTTACTGGACCCTGTTCAGGGAGGTCGCTGTGGTCTGCCCTCAGATCCACTAGCCACTGAGCATTGCCGTTATGGGTTGCATCCTTCTCCCATATGCTCTTCCAGTATTGCTCCGTCTCCAGCCTTGGTGGTGCTGTTCTCTTATTGTTCCCTTGCCACTGAGAGTACACCTTTGCTGGTTCTGTGGAGAACAGCTGGTTTATTCTCCTGCCTTCTATATATATCTCCTGCCCTAGAAGGCAGGAGATATATATATATATATATATATATATATATATATATATATATATATATATATATATATATATACATACACACACACACACACTGTGAAGATGGCTGAGGTACTTTCGCTTATTAATGCTTTATAAGGGAAAACAGTCTTAACTTTAGATGAACACAAAATATTATTATTATTACTAGTTAAATTATATATAACTAGTAAAAGCCTGAAATAAAAATAAACTACAATACAATGATCATTTCCGTAATCGAGTATTCCACTGATTATTCTAGCAATTAATTGAGTAATGGTATGAGAAAAACTTTGTCTTATTAACGTTTCAAAACCGGTCGGAGCGGGCACACTCTGTTTGGTGTAACTATTTTTAAATCCCTGTAGAACTGGAACCACGTAAGGTAGCACAATAATTTTTTTTTTCCATATGAAACATAAGAAACCGGAGGAGTTGTACTTACATCTTGTGCCATCAGCTTGTCCTCGGTCACGGTTTCCTTCCACATATAGCTTTGCAAAAATTGCATAAAAAGCGCTTGCAGCAACAAAAATATAATATTCCATATGTATATACACGCACACACACATATGCATAAGTATATGCATGTTTGGTATACATATTTAGTAATGTGCATACAATCTTATATTTGTACATATTTTAATTCTTGCAATTCTTATATTCCTGTTTCTTATGTTTCTTGTATTTTGCACACCTCTGTTGCCTGTGAAGCTTGCACACAAGAATTTCCCTCACATGTGCTGTACCAGTGTACCAGTGTGCCGTGACAATAATATTGATTGATTTGATTTTGATTTGAACACAAGACAAAGACACAAGGAGAACCTCATGAACAAGGAAGTAAACGATGAAATGACTGAGATCAAAAGAATGTCATGCAGATGTCACACAAACAACAACACTAGACACTCAGAAAGAAACAAATCACCTGACGTTATGAAACAGCTCAAAATGGACCAAAGTTAGACATCCAAAAATAGCTTTTTATCAACTGCAGAACACCACTATGTATTATACACATTCACGCCCCTAACAAACCAGCCTCTCTGAAACTGTTTTAAGACCTATGTTATTAATGGTTGACAGCATGTCAAAATGCTTCTAACTGCTGATATTTTTTGCCTTTTTGGTGGCTCCATAATGTGCTTATAATGTTCCTGCAAGTGGGTGATCATCCCCAGATTCACCTCAGATCCAGTTCATGCAAAAAATAAATCCCTGTGTCTTTTCAACAGTTTGAATCACACAATGAGGCAGTGATGTCATTTCAGAGAAACAAGGACTCGTTTATCTTTGGTGACGTGATATTCTGAAGAATGATATGGGCCTTAACACAGGCTTCGTTTGGACACGCCCCCTGTGCTCAACACAGGAGATAAATTTCATCATTTCATGAACTGAAGCTATTTCCATGTATACTGTGAAAGATGTAGTGTGTACCTGTAAAACCAGGTAGCTTTGGTATGCATGTGTTGGATGCACCTTTGCTGTGACTGGCTTGATGCGAGCTTTAGAAACGCATCATGTTGACTTTAATGTTGACTGGTTCAACCTTTAGGTGGCGCTGTTTCTATTTGTTCCTGTGAAAGCTGTAACAGTGACAGACTTGGTTAAATGAAGGTGTATAAGTCATGTAGATTCTTGCATTTACACAGTGGTTTATTCGGGATAAGATAATAAGAATAAGATACTGTACACCATAGAAAAGAGTGAAATACAAAACAACAGAATAAAATATGGTATGACATCTTCAATGAATGTGGAGAAACAGAAGTTACCTTGGAATATATATATAACGACTTGTGAATATAGACTTACACAGAAGGTCGAGCCTTTATCTTACAGTGTGACTGAAGTGCATCTACATTTTATTGCCTCTCTCTCTCTCCCTCTCTCATTTTCTCACCTTTCCAGCTTGTTGTCGTTGTAGCAGCTGCTCTCTCACTCGTCTGCCTCCCTCCTGCTTCTTGGTGTGTCTGTGTGTACATGTTTACTTATGTCTGTGGGGACCAAAAATTGTAATTTTACTATATTTCTGGGGATCAACTCCAGGGTTCCTGTGTTGTTGACCCAGTGTTTTCAGTTTGTTCATGTTCTGTGTGCTTCCTTCTAATGACTATTTAGTGTGGACTCTCTGACATTACCACACATCGCACAGAAAAAATGAGAGAAGACTCCCTGGCTCCCAGACAAGCTGTTCACTCCAAAGCGCCGACTCCTAGAGCATTTTCATTCTCGCCCAATTATAGGCTGACTCATGATCAGCCCATACCAGGAAAAAAAACAAACACGCAGACAATTGTCTGCCCAGCCCAGGCAGTAAAACAAGTGGTACTGGCCCATTTTTTAGAAGTGTTGCTGTAAACAAATTCAACATAGCAAACAGGCTGGCCACTTGACCTGGTAAACTCTCTATATGTGAAGCATATTTAAGACTTAAAAGAATTTTCTAAAAGGATCCCAGCACAGCTAAATACCAAAGCAACATAGTCACCTGTAAGCTCATCCATCTGTTATGTTATTCTGTCATACCACATTAACAACATTATTAATCAATGGTTTAGTCACAGCTTTTATTTCCCCTAAGAAATGTCTGTGTGTGTGCGCATGTGGGTGTGTGTGTCAAATGGCTGTTCTTGAGTAGTATGTCACGCAAAGTTATTAAGGGCTAGGTTTATTGCAATGGGTGTTACTGACTGACGAGCCAACCATCCCTTTAACGTTAACTAGTAATGACTTCATGAACTTCTTCACAAATAAAATTTTTATCATTAGAGAAAAAATTACCAATAATCATCCCACAGATGTAATATTATCTACAGCTACTTTTAGTACCATTGATGTTAAGTTAGACTCTTTTTCTCCAGTTGATCTTTCTGAGTTAACTTCAATAATTACTTCCTCCAAGCCATCAACGTGTCTTTTAGACCCCATTCCTACAAATTAGTGATGGGTCGTTCGCGAACGAAATGGCTCTTAGAGCCGGCTCTTTGACGTGAACGACGCGAGCCGGCTCCTTATCGCGAGCCGTCACGTGGGTTTTTTTTTTTTTTCCCTCTCTCTCACCCTCTCTCTCTCTCGCACTTTTTTTCCCGCTTCACTCCGCACGTGAGCCTTGTGCTTTATGCTGGGCAGAGGGGGGAGGGGCGGTAGTTACACTCAGTAGCACAGGAACAGAGCCAGAGGGAGAGACAGAGAAAGAGAGGCAGGGACAACAACGTCACATTAGAAAGGTATAGTAATCATCCACAACTATTTTCGGTTGCAGATGATAAAGGATTCAGAAAGTTTATTCATGCAGGTCCATATGACAGAGAATGTGCACCTTCTTTTTGTTTTCATATTATAATTTATATTTAATTGTGTTTTGTTTTGCAGTGTTTTGTGTTGTTTCACTTTAAATTTGTAAAAGGAAAAAGCTGAAAATTTAAATAGTTAAAAGTTGAAATGTGAATAGTTGATTTTTGTATTATATGATTTATTTATTACATTTTATGTGGAGTGAATAAATAAAAGTATATTTACAGTGGTCCCTAGAGACAAAGCACATACAAACTTCAAATCACGTACAAACTCCAAAACACGTAAAAACTCAGAAGCACATAAAAGCTCAAAACACTTACAAAAGACAACAGAAGTGCTCCAGGATGCTGGGCGCAGTGTTGATCTTTTGTTATCTTGTGGCTACACAAGCCAGCAAGTACCAACGACCGGATTTGGTGTGTGGTAATAACAGGTAAATGAACTTTTTTTTTAAATTATTTGAATATATTTGAGTGCCTGTGTATAAATACACAAACAATACACACATGCTTTCAATTGTGTAATTTAAGTGATCTAGTAGCTCTGCTTTGGAAGTTCAGTTCATGCTAGAAATGTGTTTTGGAGTTTGTATGTGTTTTGTCTCTAGGGGCCACCGCATATATTTATATATAAACATATACAAATAAAACCACTTTTTTTTTACGTTAGTAATTCCTTTTGTGCATAGTTTTATATTATTGTGAATAATAAATAAATTAAAGCAACAAAACAACCTGAAGAGCCGGTTCGGAGCCGAAAGAGCCGGCTCTTTTTAGTGAGCCGAGCCGAAAGAGCCGGATCTCTAAAAAGAGCCGGAAATCCCATCACTACTACAAACTTAGGTACCAGTGTGGTTAAGATGATTTCTCAACATTGATTTTGAATTAATAAAGAAATCTTATTGAAGTTCTAAGAGATGTGTCTAATGAACAGGTGACTGGTTTGGTTGGTTATGGAGAAAACAACAAAACTTATTTTTTATTGTTAAACATCTATTTAGAGTAAATTTGTTTTGTTTTAGATAAATAAATGTTGAAATATCTTTTGAATTAGTTAAATGTCAGAATAAAAAGAGGGAGCTGTCTAGTGTAATCACTTTCATCAAATGTAGGAGCACATATACACTAAGTTTATTGTTAATTAATAAGAAACTGCAGACGATTCCATTCTGAGCTGAGGAAGCTTCTGATTGGTTAGTAGAGTCCATGTGAGTAAACTGGTGGCACAGCTGTGGATGCATATAAGGCAAAACACAGAGCCTGTTTCTGTGACATGGGAACATCAGGAGAGAGGAGCAGAGAGGGAGGAGCAGAGAGGGAGGAGCAGAGAGAGAAGAGCAGAGAGAGAAGAGCAGAGAGAGAGGAGCAGAGAGAGAGGAGGGGAGCAGAGAGGGAGGAACAGAGAGGGAGAGAGAGGGAGGAGCAGAGAGAGAGAGGGGGGGAGGAGCAGAGAGAGAGGAGGGGAGCAGAGAGGGAGGAGCAGAGAGAGAGGAGGGGAGCAGAGAGGGAGGAGCAGAGAGAGAGGAGGGGAGCAGAGAGAGAGGAGCAGAGAGAGAGGAGGGGAGCAGAGAGGGAGGAACAGAGAGGGAGAGAGAGGGAGGAACAGAGAGGGAGAGAGAGGGAGGAGCAGAGAGAGAGGAGGGGAGCAGAGAGGGAGGAGCAGAGAGAGAGGAGGGGAGCAGAGAGGGAGGAGCAGAGAGGGAGAGAGAGGAACAGAGAGGGAGGAGCAGAGAGGGAGAGAGAGGAACAGAGAGGAGCAGAGAGGGAGGAGCAGAGAGGGAGAGGAGCAGAGAGAGAGGAGCAGAGAGGGGAGGGGAGCAGAGAGAGAGGAGCAGAGAGGGGGAGAGAGGAGCAGAGAGGAGCAGAGAGGGGAGGGGAGCAGAGAGAGAGGAGCAGAGAGGGAGAGGAGCAGAGAGGGAGAGGAGCAGAGAGAGAGGAGCTGAGAGGGAGAAGCAGAGAGGGAGAGAGAGGAGCAGAGGGGGAGGAGCAGAGGGGGAGAGAGAGGAGCAGAGGGGGGAGAGAGAGGAGCAGAGAGAGAGGAGCTGAGAGGGAGAAGCAGAGAGGGAGAGAGAGGAGCAGAGGGGGAGAGGAGCAGAGAGAGAGGAGCAGAGAGGGGAGGGGAGCAGAGAGAGAGGAGCAGAGAGGGGGAGAGAGGAGCAGAGAGGAGCAGAGAGAGAGGAGCAGAGAGGGAGAGGAGCAGAGAGAGAGGAGCTGAGAGGGAGAAGCAGAGAGGGAGAGAGAGGAGCAGAGGGGGAGGAGCAGAGGGGGAGAGAGAGGAGCAGAGGGGGAGAGAGAGGAGCAGAGGGGGAGAGAGGAGTAGAAAGGGGGAGAGAGGAGTAGAAAGGGGGAGAGAGGAACAGAGAGGGGGAGAGAGGAGCAGAAAGGGGGAGAGAGGAACAGAGAGGGGGAGAGAGGAGCAGAGAGGCGGAGAGAGGAACAGAGAGGCGGAGAGAGGAACAGAGAGGGGGAGAGAGATTGAGGACAGAACAGAGATGAACAAGAGCAGGTGAGACACACATGTTCGTCACATGGTTGTTTACCAAAACTCATCAGAACATGTATCCAGTACCTAGTGTTTCTTTTTAGGTTTGTTACTTTTCAAATTCTATATTTATTAAGTTCTGCAGGCTTATGAAGGCTAAATAATAATTATTATTAGAGCCGAAACCTGGAGAGGTTCAGGGAGAGGAACAATGGGTACGGCTAATTCTCGAGCTAGCGATTCATCCAAAAAACTCTGCTCAGCTCCAGAGTCAATCAGTGCGCTACACGGGTGAGTAAGGGAATGAAAATGAAAAATCAGCTTAGCCGGACAACTGAGATGGGGAACAGAGTTAGCCGTAGCACCCGCCAGTATCCCCACAGCTACTGGCGGGCGGAGTCTTTTACTCGCTTCGGACAGGTATCAGCCCAGTGTCCCCTTTTCCCACACACGAAGCACTCACCCGTGCGCTGTCTTCTCCTCCGATGGGAAGCACCGAATCGAGCCCGGCCCAACTGCATCGGCTGTTCCTCATCCTCGACAGGGTCTTCTTCTTCCTCTCGCCAGTGAGAAGGAAGCAACCCGGTAGGCGCATCGGCGCCCCCTGCCGGCCGTCGTCCTTCACCTGCCCGTCTCCCAAACTCTCTCATATGATTATCCAGTTGAATGCACATATTAATCAAAGCGCTAAGGGGCTCACGTTTGAGTTCTTCGTTTAGGCAGTTCAGGAAGGCTCCGCGGAGAGCGTTCTCCGCCCAGCCCGTCTCCTCGGCTAGGATCCAAAAGTCAATGGAGAAATCCGCGACACTCCTACGTCCCTGCTTTAGGGTAAACAAACGATTAGCAGCGCCATCTGCATCCGTGCCTTTATCAAACACACAGCGGAATTTAGTCAGAAAATCCGAGTAGGAGATATTCGGTTGAATATTTAAAACGGCTTGTGCCCATTGCAGCGCCCGGCCAGTCATCAATTCCACCATAAGCGTGATCTTCGCACAATCTGAGCCGTAAGCCTGTGTCTGTTGTCTGAAAATCAATGAACATTGCATCAGAAAGCCTCGGCTCTTTGTTATATCTCCATCAAACTTCTCCGGAACCGGTAATGTATGTTCTCGCCTAGGTGGAGGTGGTGGAGGCGAAGGAGGTAATGGGCAAGCTGCAGCCACACTTACTGATGGAGTGGGTTGTGGAACTGTAGCTGAGGTGCCAGGCGCGGTGAGTAACACACCTTGAATGTTTGCAAGCACCTGTCGCATCGCTGTTTGTTCCGTCATGATGTGTTTCATCATGCTCTCATGGCGGCCCAAAACTTCGCCCTGAACAGAGAGCTCTCGCTGAACTGGGTTTGAGTCCACCGAGTCCATGGCTGGCTGGAGTATTCTGTCACGGTGGTTAGAGAGTAGACTCAGGCGCGGAGCTCAGAAATAATGACAGTGCATTTATTTACAGTGCAGCAAGGTGACAACAGTTCAAATGTGCAACAATGGTGATAGTGCGTCCCTCCTTCCGTGTAAGCCCGTGCGTAGTAATGAGTGCCCGTCTCTCCTCCAGGTGCTTCCCTTGTGTCCGTGAATCCTCCGTCAATCCCTGGGTGAACACACACACACGACAGCAGAATGAGTATGACGATCAGACAGCACTACAATAACGTTTAGCGACTCAACGACACTACCAGGCTTAGTGCAATACTCAAGCGCTGTCTGTCGCTCAGCCACACCATTAAGTAGCCCTGCTGAAGATGGAAGTTGATTGGCAGCAGCTGGTGGATTGACTGTAGGTGTGGTGTGCTCCAGGCGACAGCACCTCCGGGTCGAAGGTAGCCCGTTGCTAGGCTACCCCCCAACACATCACAGCGGAGCCGGAGGGGAAGACAGAGCGACAGGAGAGACACACACACACGCACACAGATATACACACACCGGCAGGTCGACCGGTCAGGGCGCCGTCAGATCCTGACAGCGACCTTAGTGTGTTAATACATTTTATTTGAAAGGTGCTTTCACATAAAATGTATTATTATTATTATTATTATTACAATCAGCTACAGAGCGACATTTTGTAAGAACTTTTTTCAAGACATTGAATCTTGAAACAAGAGAAAACTAGAGAATTTTAACTTGTTCCATTGGCAGATTTTTTTCACTTATTTCAAGCTAAAATATTTATTAGAATTCAAATTTAGACAGAAACAAAGTGAATAATATTATTTTATTATCACGTTGATGCAGCACATGGTTCAGTTAGCTTTGTATAAACACGTGTTAGAAATGTTCTTCAATCAGCTCTTTTTACTCTCATTTCACAGTACTTTTTACTTTTACTTGAGTAAAGAAGTTGAAACAGTACTTGGAGTATTTTTAACAGTAGTACTTCTACTTCAGTACACACTGTGTGTACTTTTACCACCTGTGTCTGAGACCTCCTTCAGGGTCCACCTGAAGCTCTCAGTCTGCTGTGGAAAAAGGAAATCCAGGTGAGTTTCTCCTGATCACCTGAGGCCATCATTACTGTGTGAACCCACACACCACTCCTCACTCCTCCCACCCGCTGCACACAGTCACTGAGTACAGACCGGCTGATTCCTGTAAAGGGAGAGGCAGCAAAACCAGACAAACAGCTGCAGGAAGAGGCAGAGCAACACCTGAAAAGCAAGAAGTTCAACATCATTTTGCAGAAGGGAAAGTGTGAGAGAGCAGCAGCAGAGCTGCAGTCGAGTCCTGTTTGTCTCTAAAAGAAGATTCACTGGAGTCCATCAGGTTCCTCTCAGCAACAGTGGTGAGTGCAGCTGATCACACTTCCTGCTTCTACACAAATCTTCACTCTGTTCACTTCATCAGGACTCATCACAGTCACACTGGATCCATAGAAATCTGCTCATGTAACCACAGATCCTCTGTAGGAGCATCGAGCTGCTGCTTCAGTCTCACTGTGGCTCTGCTCAGGACTGTGGACTCAGGCTGTGCTCTGGACTTCAGACTGACTCCACACTTCCTGGTTATTCATCACTTCCTGTTCCTCTTAGATTGATTCTGGATCTGATTGATCATAAGGATTACAGACGTGAAAACACCTATTTATTAGTTTATTGATATAAAGCCTTTGATACTGTAAACCAGCAGATTTTGGTCAGTACTTCAAAAAGTCATTCACACATTTTACAAAGATTATCTGACTTAGTGTATCCTGTAAGAGTCACAGATGATCCTCAATCATTCAGAAAACAGTCGATGCTGCACTTTATAACTTTGTGTGGAAACATGAATCTCATTATTTAGACAGATGTGTTTGAATCATCCTGATAATCAGGCTTTAAACATGTCAGAGTTCCACACATCAGCTGTGATATTCAAGCTGACCTGGATCAAACATGTCATCAGACACAAACATAGATGATGCTGTTTAATCCCAAAGCTTATTTAAACAAACTGGAGGACAGAATTCCTCCTTAAATGGGATTTTGATCAAATCCACTGATCTCGTTTTCACACACAGGCTTTATCATGGTGGCTTCTTCTCTACTAACATCAATCTTTGATTTGGACAAACAAATTGTCACGTATAACTTTTAGTGAGATATCAGTTTGTAACATCTTGTTGTACATTTTCTGTCACATCGCCATTAATCACACAAAGTCTTCATGTTCCAACAGGTCGGAGTCATCATCATCATTTGTCACGGCTATGTATGCACCAACAGTGGACAATATTATGCCGTTAATCATGAGTTTTAGACATGGCAGTATACATGTTACAAAGACACAAAATAAAAGTAAAAATATCCCAACTCCAATGAGTGGTCTTTTTAGCACCTGTAGCCAGGAGCCAGTGTAAAGCCAAGAAAACCTGTTGCTTAGTTTGTGGCTGTGGTGCATTTTGTATAGCTTCTTTTCTTTTGTTTAGGAGTTTTCTTCCTTCGCCTGAGAGGGTGTGGCCTAAGTATGTTACTTCAGGTCTCCATAATTGGAGTTTATTCAGAGACACTTTGTGGCCTTGCTCAGCCAGGTGACGTAACACAGCCATAGTGTTCTGTTTACACCCTTCCTCTGTGTGGCCAGTCACTAAAATATCATCTACGTAAAGTAGAAACTGTCCTTCTGCTGGCAGGAGGCAGGACATCATTGATTTCTTTAAAGCTTCAGCATAGGGAGTGGGGCTGTTTTGAAATCCCTGAGGTAACCTAGTATAGGTGTATCTCTGTCCCTCAAATGTGAAGCCAAACAGATATTGTGAGTTAGGATGTAAAGGCACTGAGAAAAAGGCGTTTGATAAATCTATCACTGAGAACCATTGTTCTTTTGGAGTGACTTGATTCAGTATAGTGTGGGGATTTGCTACTACTTGTGGTATCATTTCCATAATTTCATTTATTGCTCGCAGATCATGTACCAAACGATACTTTCCAGTATTAGCTTTCTTGACTGGGAAGATTGGAGTATTACAGGTAGCAGAATTAGTTTTTATTAGAATTCCTGCTTTTTCCATATCTTTTATCACTGGCTTAATCCCTTCTATTGCTTCTTTAGATAAGGGGTATTGTGGTTTAATGGGCCTGTGGGATGAAACAGTCTGTACTATTACCGAGTCTGCGTTTTTTATTAATCCCACATCTGTTGGACCATCCGACCACAGTGTAGAAGGTAAACTTTTAAGTGCTGGCTCTTCTTCCAGTGAGAGAATTTCTCATTCTTGTGTGCTGTCGTGCAAATGAGTATTGGGTGTAGTTCTTATCACCCAGCCCAGTGCATACAGTGAGGCAAAAAAGTATTTAGTCAGCCACCGATTGTGCAAGTTCCCCCACTTAAAATGATGACAGAGGTCAGTAATTTGCACCAGAGGTACACTTAAACTGTGAGAGACAGAATGTGAAAAAAAATCCATGAATCCACATGGTAGGATTTGTAAAGAATTGATTGGTAAATCAGGGTGGAAAATAAGTATTTGGTCAATAACAAAAATACAACTCAATACTTTGTAACATAACCTTTGTTGGCAATAACAGAGGTCAAACGTTTACTATAGGTCTTTACCAGGTTTGCACACACAGTAGCTGGTATTTTGGCCCATTCCTCCATGCAGATCTTCTCGAGAGCAGTGATGTTTTGGGGCTGTCGCCGAGCAACACGGACTTTCAACTCCCGCCACAGATTTTCTATGGGGTTGAGGTCTGGAGACTGGCTAGGCCACTCCAGGACTTTCAAATGCTTCTTACGGAGCCACTCCTTTGTTGCCCGGGCGGTGTGTTTTGGATCATTGTCATGTTGGAAGACCCAGCCTCGTTTCATCTTCAAAGTTCTCACTGATGGAAGGAGGTTTTGGCTCAAAATCTCACGATACATGGCCCCATTCATTCTGTCCTTAACACGGATCAGTCGTCCTGTCCCCTTGGCAGAAAAACAGCCCCATAGCATGATGTTTCCACCCCCATGCTTCACAGTAGGTATGGTGTTCTTGGGATGCAACTCAGTATTCTTCTTCCTCCAAACACGACGAGTTGAGTTTATACCAAAAAGTTCTACTTTGGTTTCATCTGACCACATGACATTCTCCCAATCCTCTGCTGTATCATCCATGTGCTCTCTGGCAAACTTCAGACGGGCCTGGACATGCACTGGCTTCAGCAGCGGAACACGTCTGGCACTGCGGGATTTGATTCCCTGCCGTTGTAGTGTGTTACTGATGGTGACCTTTGTTACTTTGGTCCCAGCTCTCTGCAGGTCATTCACCAGGTCCCCCCGTGTGGTTCTGGGATCTTTGCTCACCGTTCTCATGATCATTTTGACCCCACGGGATGAGATCTTGCGTGGAACCCCACATCGCATTATATCTGGGACTCTCCACTATTTGACCTTAGAACTGAAGAAGCTTCTCGGATGAGAGGTGAAACGTCTT
This sequence comes from Copadichromis virginalis, assembly GCF_057382275.1. NCBI lineage: Eukaryota > Metazoa > Chordata > Actinopteri > Cichliformes > Cichlidae > Copadichromis > Copadichromis virginalis. Next base: position 424,875 of record NC_140620.1, read on the forward strand.
CAAGTAACTTAAAGAAGTCCAGACGCTTTTCTTTGCAAGCTCCTTTGACTACGATGACCTGGATGACTGAGAACCTTCACAGACATAAAATGGAAGTAGTTCAGTTGTGCTGTAAAATCAACTTACTTTCAGACACATACACACACATAGACATTTGCGCGCTTTTACAATTTGTTACGAAGTAATTATGGCTACCTCTAAAACCTAAGTTTAATTTGATTCCTTTCGTTGAATCCTAACCTATTTTATTTTGTTACTTTAAACCTTCGTGGCGGTTTTATATACCAAAATAGTGTTTTTCACCCTCGGACATCTCACTGGTGGTTCGGATCGTCAGACTGAAACTGCCGTGGACCAGGCTACTGGCCCAGACCCGAATTCACGTCCTGGGGCTCTCTCCTAGTCTAAGAGGGCTGTCGACAGACTTCAGTGCTGGCTTCCCACGGCGTCAGGAATCAGTGCTGGATCCTGGAACAGAGTCACAGATAACAGTTCTGATATTTTCTGATCCGGCTCGAAGGACCAAAATAATGTCAAGAGATGTATTCTAAAACACTTCTTCAGCAGATAATCAGAGAGGAGAAACACACAGATTTTCTTGCTAGCAAGGGCAGTCACGAGAGTGCTCGCACGAGAGTGAGGGCTCAGAGACTCGCAGCTCTGAGACTGCCCTGGTCTTTATTTTATACATCAGTGGGTGTTTGTTCCCAGCGAGTGAATATCACTTTCTCACTTTACTATAGTAAAGAGCACTCCTGTCACCAGTTTACATGCATGTGGAATGTTAAAAAAGTGGGGCCATTGTAATGGGAGACGTTAAACAGATAGTGAAACTCCTTCGGCTTATCAGGGATGTAAATCCTTAGGTGACGGCCAAGCAGAAAACAAGGTCATAATTCTCTCTGTGAGGGAGGAGGTATAGCCCCCCACTTCAAATCAAGCTCACTGGGTGTGTTGCAGGTTATCGTTAAATTTTCCACAACAGTGTGTTGCTGGGTCTCCACCAGTTACTCTGAGAACTGAAGAAGCTTCTCAGATGAAACGTCTTCAAGAACCTTAAAGAAGTCCAGATGCTTTTCTCTCCAAGCTCCTCAGACTACTGACGCTTGTTTCTCTCTTTGTAAAAATGAAATTTAAAGTGAATTTTGAATCAAATGTTTCTTTTCTTTCTCCCTCAGAGTGCAGACATGTCTGCTGCCAGCAATCTGCGATCTGAAGATCAGTTTCTGTGCTCCATCTGTCTGGATGTGTTCACTGATCCAGTCTCTACACCATGTGGACACAACTTCTGCAAAACCTGCATCAGTCAGCACTGGGACATGAATGTCATCTGTCAGTGTCCCATGTGTAACGAGACGTTCTACTCTCGACCTCAGCTGAGGGTCAACACCTTCATCTCTGAGATGGTTGCTCAGTTCAGACGTGAAGCTCAGCAGAAAGCCAGCAGCAGCAGCTCAGAGCAACAAGCTGCCAAACCAGGAGAAGTTCCCTGTGACGTCTGCACTGGAACCAGACTGAAGGCCCTGAAGTCCTGCCTGGTGTGTCAGACCTCTTACTGTCAGACTCACCTGGAGCCTCATCTGACAGTGAAACGTCTGAAAAGACATCAGCTGATTGATGCTGTGGAGAGCCTGGAAGGCAGGATGTGCACGAAGCACGATAACCTTCTGCAGCTGTTCTGTAAGACCGACCAGACATGTGTCTGCGTGCTCTGCTCTGTTTTAGACCACAAGAACCACGAGTTTGTTCCTCTGAGAGAAGAATATGAAGGAAAGAAGGCAGAGCTGGAGAAGACAGAGGCTGAGATTCAGCAGATGATCCAGAAGAGACGACTGAAGATTCAGGAGATCACAGAGTCGGTGAAGATGAGTAAAGATGCTGCAGACAGACAGATAGCAGAAGGTGTTCAGGTCCTCACGGCTCTGATGGAGTCTGTTGAGAGACGCCTGAAGGAGCTCATGAAGGAGATCGAAGACAAACAGGAAGCTACAGAGAAACAGGCTGAAGGTCTCATCAAAGATCTGGAACAGGAAATCTCTGAGCTGATGGAGAGAAGCTCTGAGGTGGAGCAGCTCTCACGCTCTGAAGACCACCTCCACCTCCTCCAAAGCTTCTCCTCCCTGAAAGCTGCTCCACCCAGCAAGGACTGGACAGAGGTCAGAGTTCATCCACCATCATATGAGGGGACTGTGGGGAGAGCTGTGGCTCAGCTGGAGGAGACAGTCTGGAAACCCATGAAGAAGAAGCTGTTTGAGGCTGAGCTGCAGAGGGTCCAGCAGGATGAGGTGGATGTGACTCTGGATCCTGATACAGCTCATCCTGACCTCATCCTGTCTGATGATGGAAAACAAGTTTATGATACTGATGTGGAGAAGAATCTTCCAGACAACCCAGAGAGATTTTCTCAATGTCCTGGTGTTTTAGGAGAGCAGAGTTTCTCTTCAGGCAGATTTTACTTTGAGGTTCAGGTTAAAGGAAAGACTGAGTGGGAATTAGGAGTGGCCACAGAGTCGATCAACAGGAAGGGACGAATCAGAGCGAGTCCTCAGGATGGTTTCTGGACTGTAGGGCTGGTAAATGGAAATGAGTACATAGCTGGTGCTTCCCCTCTAGTCCCCCTCTGTCTCCATCCTGGTCCTGAGAAGGTGGGGGTGTTTGTGGATTATGAGGAGGGTCTGGTCTCCTTTTATGATGTAGGTGCTGCAGCTCTGATCTACTCCTTTACTGGCTGCTCCTTCACTCACAAACTCCACCCATTCTTCTGTCCCTGTACCAATGATGGAGGTAAAAACTCTGCACCTCTGATCATCTGTCCTGTCAATCAAACTGATCAACGACCGATTTAATTGGATGAATGATTGATTTTTCTTGAAGGGAACAAATGAACATGTTGAGTGTAAATCCTCTACAGTCTCCATGTTTCTATAGAATCTGATCATCAGGACTCTGATTCACACTTTGATTCTCATGGAGTTTGATTTGAACAGAAGAAAAGTTGAATCAGGAAATGTTCCCACTGATGGAGACTCGAGCTGAAGAGCAAATATCAGAGAACAAATGTCCAAAAGCTTCATTTCCAATAAAGTTTGTTCAATGCTTTGAGTGAATCCAGACTCATGTGTGGCTGTTATACGGAGCATCAGAGTCCAGCTGAGTTATGTTGGATACAAACTGCTTATTTTGGCTCTGTGAGGAGTTTTGTTCACTGAAAACTGATGAGACGGATAATATTCAAAGAACTCTGTAGAGATTCATGCATCCATGTTCTCCACCTGCAGGTGTGGAGGAGAAAGGTGGAGCACAGACTGCTGCATCCTTCCAGTCACATCATTGGCTCCCTGTTAAATATCGCCTAGATTTTAAAATTCTTTTGTTCACTTTTAAACTTCTGAATAATTTAGCGCCCACCTATCTCTCTGAACTACTCCACTTATATAATCCCAACAGAGTACTTAGATCATCCAATCACAGGCTCCTAGCACAACCTAGGTCTCGAATGAAGTCGAGAGGAGACCAGGCCTTGGCAACCGTGGCACCCAGACTCTGGAATAACCTCCCTGTACATATTCGTACTGCCGAGTCTATCCAGTCTTTTAGATCACGTCTCTAGGGGTACCTAGACCCGGTTTGTAGAGTACGCTTGGGGAGTGTGATCGCGTATACAGCGTCTCTTTATATTTGTCTCCACGTCGGTTGAGTGTGAAGTGCACATGAGAGCATGAGGGTGGGAATGGATGTTTGTGTCTGTGTGTGCCTGTATGTTTGTATCTATATGTCAGGTTGGGTATCAGACGCCACCTCTCTGGGGACATCTCGGGCCTTCTAAGGTTTGGAGGCCTATCTCCACCCACCACCACTTCCCCTGCCGGTGGCGGACTCCCTCAGGTGTCGGTGCGTTGGTGGTTCTTTGTGTCTGGGGGTGGGCGTCCGGGTACACACCGGCTCACTCCTTGGCGGCCGCTTATTGGGGCTCGCTCGGGCCATTTCGGAGGTGGGGTGCCCCCGGCCTCTCGGCCTGGGGCTCGGTCACTCAGGCACAGCTGGCTGCCGGCGGAGCCCACGGGCGCATCACTGCAACTCCCCCTGGCTTCTGCTCCGCGGCTGCTGAATGAGCCCTCATCTGGGACTCTCCTTAGCTCTTACTGGGACAGTGGCGCAGCTGCCCCTCTGTTGGTCTTCCATGGTCTCTTGTGTTCTGGGGGCCTCTGGATGTCTGGAGTTTTGATCTCCTCCATACCCGCTTGATACCATAAAGGACAGGGCTGTGGCTCCCCACACTCCCTAGCAGATCATTACATGGAGAAACCTTTGGAATGCAAGCATGCTGATCCACACAGGTGTGCACACAGGTGTACGCATGGGTATTCACAGACGCGGACTACAGCTTTCTTGGCTGCTGCCTCAAAGCACACTGTGCACTGTCTATCTTGTGTGCTGAACAATATCGTTTATTATTTAGTAACTATTGATATCTATGACTAGCTAGTTTATTGTGATGGTGCTTTTTTTTTCTATTATTATGTTGCTCTTTGTTGTTTGCTGTCTCCTCTGTTTGTTTTTTTTTTTTTTCTCCATACAGGTGACCCAGGAGTTTTTTTTGTTGTTTGTTTTTTTTTTTCTCTCTTCCCCCCCTTCTCACCGTCTCTTCTCCCCTTTGGTTTTCTTTCTTTCTCTCCCCCTCTTTCTTTCATTCTTTCTCCCTGTCCTATTAAAAAAAAAAAAAAAAAAAAAAAAAAAGATGACAAAGGATGAACTGAAGCTCCGCCATCACGTGATGGTCACATGCTGCTGTTTCTGATGTCACTTAAAATAAATAAATAAATAAATAAATAAATCACGTCTTAAAACTTATCTTTTTACTTTGGCCTTTGATTCTAACTAGTTGGCTGTTTTAGCTTATTGTGTCATGGTCCATGTGCCTCCCCGGCCAGCCCAGTGTGGCCACAAGTGCTTGTTGTTTTTCTCTCGCTCTCTCTCTCCTACCTGTCTGCCTGGGCGGAGCTCTGATTGGGCTCCCACCCTTGGCCCACGCACCTGCAGCTGATCTCGAGCAAATTGCAGTTCTCTGGCTCTTCTTAAGGCTGGGGCTCTGAGGTATTCGTCGCTGGAATATTGAGTAACTCTTGTTTACCTGGATCAGCCCTTTTGTGACCCCCAGACCCCGTGAGTGAGCGTGAGCTGCTTGTGTGGAGACTGTTTGGACGAGGAGCAGAGCGAGTGCGAAGAAGTGTGTCTCCCCAGCCTGTTGATCCCCGGGACCCTGGTGTTTCCCCCCACCCCTTCATGTGTATATAGCGCACCAGTGTGATTAATAAAGTGCTGTTGAACCGTGCTACCTCAGTCTGCGCCTGAGTCCGTTGCACTCCCGTGACATATTGTGTTGTTACCTATTGTTTGTTGTCCTGTTTTATTGTTTGTTTTAATTGTCTCGTGTTTTTACTGACTGTGAAGCACTATGGTCAACACTGTTGTTTTAATATGTGCTATATAAATAAATTTTGATTTGATTTTGATTTGATTTGAAAGGGGATTGCTCCTGAACAAACTGCCCTGGCTCCTTAACCTCCAGGGGTCCAGAATCAGCTGAGGAAGGTGGCTCAGCTTCTGGGGAGGCCCCGGCGGGGGTCTCAGTCCCTTGAAAAACAGGGCTAGCATATCCAATCCTAGAGTTAGTATTAACCGTTCTTTTTAAAGCATCCCTAGATTCAGAGGGTGCATGAAGAGAGCCCCTTAAATCCCTGGGACTGGAAAAAATGGTCCCTGAAACCACAGTCTTTAATTTTGCCGCTTCAGAATTAACTGAGACAGTGATATCTGATACTGAGTCCATAGAAACTTTTGATTCAGTTTCTGGTGTAACACTTTGCGGTTCGGAGAAAGCAGAAAGAAAGTCTTTACCACTCACCACAGGTGGCTGCGTCGAAATCTCAGAGTCCAGCTGAGGAGAGGAGCGCTGGCGGCGCATACGCCGTTTCTTGCGGGAGGAGGAGGCGGAGAAGACGACAGAGGTGGCTAGTGATGATGGGGAAAAGAAAGCTGGCTCCTCATCTTCTGACCACATAGCCGTGAGAAAAAAGGCAGGCGAGTAGTGGCCAGAGCGGGACGCGGAGGCTGAAGAATTCCTTGGCACCGGCACGGAAACAGCTCTCCGCGGTAATGTCTGCTGCTGCGTAGCGGAGAGCTCCGTCTGCTACTGCAGCGACTGTCCGGAAGAGATCTCCATCGGCTGCGACTGCAGCGAGGCCTTCCGGTAATCGATGCACTCTGACTGCTCCCGAGCCCGACACGCCTCCTGGCCTCGGCTTAATTCTCCCATGAAGTCTCCATAGCAGGAAAGCTCACGAAGGTAAGGATTTCCTTCGACGATCGCCTTAATAGTGTTTAGTCCAACACAAATTGTCCGTGGGTCCGTGGCGTGGGTTATTCGGCTCATCAGACACTGTACGCGGAGAATATCCTCCTCACGGGCGGAGCCTGCGGGGCCTATAGTATGATCGGATCGTACTGTCACAGCTGACGGGGTGAGCCGTGTGGTGTAGGAGGAAAAGGACCCAAAATGCAGGCAGTTGACTGGTGATGAGAGTGATGTTTTATTTACAGAAGTGGAGCGACAGAACAGGCAGTGAGGAATGACGAATGACTGAAAAAAACCTAGACTGGGAAAACTAAATGACAAACCTAAGCATGAGACGGAGAGTGGCGACTGCAGAGAGCCGTAGTTACACCGAAAAACACAGACGATCCGACGATGAACAGAAGCCAACACACACTATAAATACACACTACTGTAGGTAATGAGGAGATGACATGCAGGGGTGGACACAGCTGACACTAATGGACATGATGAGAAGCAGACCTACAAAGTAAAAAAGGAAACACACAGACTGTTTTACACCAAAAACGCAGGGACCTGAACGGAGCACAGAGGGGAGACACAGGTAGGGATAATAAACACGACAACCAACCCAAAGAATTAATACAGAATCAGAATAAACACCAAACACAAGATGAAACCAAAAGGAAACACAAAACGCTGGGTCAACGACCCAGGATCATGACAGAAAGAATTTAGACAGTTTTTAACTCTCAGTGATGCTGCAGTGTTCGTTTGACTTTGGGACCTGAAGAGAACGGCATTTAGGACCCGAAGAAACGGCATTTAGGACCCAGATTACTCCCAGATTTACGAGCACCTTAGTCCGACAAATACGGCAATAATGACGGCCCGCTTGCATGTTCTTTTTTTTTTTTTTTTTTTTTCGCCCCACAGAGTCCGCTTGCATGTTCTACAAATAAATGTGCTTTGTTGTGTATCTGATGGACAAACACCAAACCAGTTCCACATCACTGAAGTTGCACCATTTTTACAAACCAATTCTTGTTCATCTGTTTCACTCAACAATTGGCCATGTGCTATGAAAACAAAGGCACTGCGCATGCGCATTTTACCCACATTCTATCGCGATATTTCATTTACTTATCGTTGCCTAACATTGTACCGGTATTACCGTGAACGGTATAATATGGCCCAGTGCTACTGCCACGATCACAGTGCAGTCCGGGTGCGTTGTTAGCTGTTTATTAATGGAGCAATGGAGTAGCTCCATGGCTGACTTAGCATACAGCGGGACATAAACTGCTATTATTGTGATCGCTGTTAGCTCTCATTATCAATCAATCAGTCAATCAAGGCTTTATTCACCACATGCAGGTTGCCCTGCAGTGAAATGGGACACCCCCCCCCCCCCCCCAACCTTACACACACAAACATTACAGACATTACATGGGGATACAAGTCGGAGATCGGTAGCGTTACAGAAAAACACTGAAATATACACTACAGTGGGAAAGTACAAGAGGAAAAAAAGAGACCTCTGCTCATGCTGGACTCCTGGGAGGACAACATGAGAACAGGAAACAAAAAAACTCCTCTGCACAAAAAAGCACATAAATGTCCACAGCGCAACATTGTGAAAGACATCACAAGCCACACGGTTGGGTGGGGGGTGAGGAGCAGGGCCGTGCAGAGAGGTTTAATGGGGCGGGTGCTTAAAGCTAAAAAGGGGCACATTGAGCCAGGCTGAATAACAACAACACACATTCATCAAGAATCTAATATGGGCAACAAGGCAAAGCAAACGGAGCCGATGTTTTACCTGATGGGTACAATGTTGCTGTTGAGGGGTTGCTGTGGATAGTGCTGGAGGGCAGGGCTGTGTTGATCTGAGACTGTAGACATTAAAAAGTCCACAGGAGAGATGGTAGCTGATTAAACAAGTGTCATGAGATAATAACTAAATGCAAAGATTGGTGACAGCGCTTAGGCTCTGCCTGTGAATCACTCTTTACTTCTCTTCTTCCTTCCATCCCATCATTTCATATATCACTCTCCACTTGCTGTCTATGTGAGAACAAGGCACAACTTGCTATTGCAATAAACTATAATCTAATTATCCACACCTAACAACTCTTGCACTTAATCTATAATAAAATGATGACAGAAAAATGTTATAGCACTGCCTTTAGTAGCCTCACACAGCTCCTGCTGTTTCCTCCTCATGTCCTTACCAGGCATGTCTGCACAATGTTATATCATGAGTAATAATTTAAAATAATCCATATACATAAAACACACACATGCACACACAGTGACACTTTAGACCTTCTTCAGAATACTGTATATACTATGGGCATCACGGTGCTGATCCAGAATCCTTACATTATTATTTATTACTAGAGCTACAATAATAAAGCAATGAGGAGGGGGAAGTAATAAATATGAAATAATGTATTTATGATGATTCCATTTGTTTCACTATCCACTCTGTGCAGGGCAAAGCTTATTACATGTTTAAACTGTAGAGATACAATCATTTTACTGCTGTAACATCCAACTTTTGTCTTATTTAAAATATAAATCTAATATAATCTGCTTCTTAATGTATGTTCTTTAAAATACAGCGTGTTTTTAATATATTATAATTATAATAATTATTATGTGGACATGCATATTAGATCGTTTTTAGTGAAATATAATCCCTCCAGAAATTCCCTCCAGTTGCAACAAGACAGCTTACCAACGTGTACGTAATAAGCTAATACTCCTGTGTGCTACACACTACAGTGTGCGCTGTACACCTACTTACTGGTTTTGTCGCATCAGTCTGTGTCTCTGAGTTAACTTGTGTTTCTCCTACAGCTCCGGACCGCTAAAAATGCGCGTGCTCTTTGTGAGCTCGTTCCCGGCTCGTAACCAGCGCGTTCTGCCGTCAAGGGCGATCATTGGTTAAATGTGATCATGTGACTGATGCAAGCGAGATCCTTTTATTTAGCAAAACTGTGATTAATAGTTAAATATTATTGTTGAGGGGCACAGACAGGACTCCGCACACACACACACATTAAAAAAAAAAAATTTTTCTTTTAAAAAAGTTGCCTCAACAAAAGGGCACTTTGGGAAACCATCAGGAAAGGGGCGGGTGCTCAAGCCCCTCTAGCCCCCCCCTCTGCACGTGCCTGGTGAGGAGTAATCCGAAGCGAACACAGTAGCCACCCTGCACAGCGCTACCATTCCAGCGCGGCACACAGACCCGCCGTGTTCCCCCACAGGAAACAAGCATCGAAGGCGTTTGGAAAGGGAGGGGGATGAGTGTGTGCATATCAGTGTATGTGTGTGTCTGTGTGTCCAGAGTTCAGCTGAGACAGTGTTCTTCGCCCTGCCAGGCTAAGTAAACAGTCTTCCAGCCAACCCAGGTGGCCTTGCATGGAATGGGAAGGAACAGACTCAACACAGTCGTTATCAGGGAGTTGTTGTTCGGCTCCAGCCTTGAGCCCACAGCTGGCGCCGGAGGGATAGCCGTATTATGATGGTGATTTTCTTTGTGATTTTCTTTTACTACAACTCATGAGAATTGTGAGCTGTTTTTTAGCAGTCCGACACTGGTCTCTTGATCTCCCTTTGGATAGCTGCCAGTCTCTCCATGATGTTGTTTACCTTCAATTCCGTGGTCTTGTCACTCTTTTGCTCACAGAGCAGATTCTGAGCCCTCACGACCGCAGCCAACTGATCCGTGATGTTTTCCAGCTTCCGCCCATAGGTGTTGAACAGAGCGGATTCTTCCCTGATGTGTCCCATCATCCGCTCAGAGGTATTATTCTGAGTATTCACTGCAGCCGCAAGTGCTTCCAAGCTCTTTACCATGCTGCCATCCATGAGCCCTTTCTGAGAAACTGCACCTTGTCCCATCGTTTCAATCCCAGCGGGCAGCCTTGAGGGGGTTTGAACAGCCGGATCCGCTGTCTTAATTCTCCGATAAGTCAGGGCCAAGCCAGCTCCAATCAGCAAGAACCCTGTTATCATGGTTCCGAATAGGTAGATATCTTCAGCGTCCTCGATCGACAGTCCCGCCAGGCACACGATCCTCTGCCACCCGTCCGTCGTGTATCCGGCAGGGAAAGTCCCTCCAGGGCACTCGGGCTCTCCCGAGCCCAGACCTCTCGTTGAGAAAAGGGTGTCAATAGCATTCAGAGACCAGTTGATCAAATCCATAATTCTCTTTAGGTTTTAGACACAGACTGTGAGAGAGTGTTCAAGGGAAGTGAAAAGAACACATGAGACGAGACAAGGACATAAGAAGCTAAGCAGGGAAGATAAGGGAGAGGAGAGGAGAAAAGTGCGACCGCCTTCGCTGAGAGCCAAAGTAGCAAGTAGTAGTGTGTTTCCGGTTTTATTGTGATCGCTGTTAGCTCTCTCGGCAAGTAGAAGGCTCTAGATTGAATTATCATGTACTCTATGTCCGGGGAGCAGTGGAGACTTTAACTGTGTTGTTGGTGCACCAGTTATTGTTTACAAACACTAGCAGACCTCCTCCGCGTTTCTCTTTGTTTCTCTCCGCTCTGAATGTAGCATGGCCCGCAAGCTCAATCACAGTGTCTGGGGTGAAAGAGCTCAGCCAAGTCTCTGTGAGTCCCAGTAATTGTCAGCGAAGGTGTGCAGGTTTTTCTGGTTTAAAACTGCAAGCAGTTCAGTTTTGCTATACTGCATATGTGCTCCTGCATGTCTGAGGAAAAGTGAAACAAAAATACACAAAATAAAAAGAAAGCCGCTAAGGTCACTGGCACCAAGTATTAAATCCAGTTCTTTGTATTCTTTACGGCAAAGAAAGACACGGCTCAAAGTGGTCTAACTCAAAAAATTATCTTTAATTTTACATTTTCCAGAAAATGGAGACTGAGCACACACAGAAACGCCAGCTCAAGTCTGGGGCATCAGGAGCCTGTCTCGCTATATATTTGCAGCACGTCACCCATAGTTTCGGTAAAAACAAACCCTTATATGGAACAAGTTCCTCTTTTTGTCTGGCTTCCTGTATTTATTAATATGCTTGTACAGCTCTACACTAAATTCCTGTTTCTCAGTCTGGCTGAGCACTTAGTTTGTGAGTCAAAAGTAGCCTTGCTTTACAAGCTTCATTATTAAAGTACATAAAACAATATAAACAGAAAATAAGCACTAAGAATATATATTTAAATCTCAACATTGCGCCGCCATCTTGAAACCACATCCAACACAGTGGAACAGCTTCTAAAAGTTTGACATCAAAGCAAATCTAATGTCTGTCAGATTCCTCAACAGGACCCTTTGTGGTAGTTTTTAAGTTTCATACACACTAAAGTGATACACAACTCTTTACATGTTTCTAAGAGTTTGATAACTAAGCTGTTACCAACATCCTGCACCATGTTCTTGTTCAACATGGGAAAAACACAAGACTAGTTTAAAATGCAGAGTGAAGCCTTTGCTGTTTATTAGATCAGCCACATGCATTATGATCCCTCAATACAATCAGATTCTGCTTGAACTGCATTCAAAAATATTGAGCCAATATTTTCAGCTTATATGGCTGAAACATTTTCACATGATGAGCTTCCAACAATGAGTGAAACAGTGAGAGCATGTGGAGAGTTTGGAAACATCCCATTGAGAAAGAGAAATCAAACATTTGGATTCATTTTCATGAGCTCAGACTTCTTGAAAATGCAGAGGAGCTGGTTGTGAACTGAGCTTCAGAGAAACACAGCATACTGATATTCACTGTGAAGCTTTGAGTGGAAAAAGACAGAAAAACAACATGAGGATCCTGTAATAATGGGAGCTTTAATGGGACAAAATGTGTTTGTGAGTGAAAGAGACAGACATGTACAGACTGAACTATCTGTTCAACAGTCAGAGTGTTTCTGTAACAGGAGACACTCTTTACACTCCACTCAGCACAGGGACACTGAGGCACCACGAGACCTGACCATAAACCCAGGATAAAGAGTTTGAGTGAATGTGGTGTTGAAGGTGTGGAGGTGGATCAGAGTGTCAGAGGAGACTCTGTAGAAGGACAGAGTGCCAGCAGGACAGTCCACATACACTGCTGCTCTGTTAGAGACAGAGGAGGAGGAGGAGGAGGAGATGGATGTTGATCTGTTATTGTGCCAGACATGACGAGGACCATCATCAGAGCAGCTCAGACTCCAGGACTGATCATTGTATCCAAACCCACAGTCACTGTCTCCTTTCCTTCTGATGCTTCTGTAACTCACTGATATATAAACGACTCCTCTCCACTCGACCTCCCAGTAACAGCGACCAGTCAGACCATTTCTACACAGCAGCTGGTAACAAACATCAAATCTGTCTGGATGATCAGGATATGACTGAACCTCCTCCACACGTGCCACCTTCCTGTTGTTGTCAGACAGTTGGAGCTCTGTGTTCACTGTGTTTGTGTCGATTGTGAGTTGACAGGAATCTGATGGAGAGAACAAACACAATCCAGCTGCAGTTATTGATCCATCATCTGTTCATTGATTGACACTTTGATGATGACTCCTGACATGATGAAGATGGTTGAATGTGTGCTGCTTTGTTTTCATGAATCCCATTAAAAACACACTTACACTTCCTCAGACCTGGTCTCAACCATCGGACTCCAGCAGGCTCCACCCTGAAAGGAGGAGGGGGGTCAGAGCAGCACAGTCAGCATGCACACATGGACATTACATGGCTCTCAGACACACACTGTTACACACTGATAAAGGAACAGTCTAACATTTTCACAAATACACTTTAATCCATACATGGATCAAACTGCTGATGATTTGGACTGATCTTGGATCCGTCAGTACACCACTGTGTAGCCCTCTCAATCCACTGCTGTTGAAGACCGTTTTAAATATTTAATATATGTAGTACCAATTCTATCCAATAGAGGGCAGTGATGTCGCTATAGTTGTCCTTCACTGCGTTTGCGTACATAAGATTTTCTGGAGGAGGACAGACATTTGAACTGTCTGTCCTCCTCCAGAAAATCTTATGTACGCAAACACACCTGCGGACCACTTATGCGCACCCCTGGTTATAGGTGTTAAAGGTTTTTCAGTTACAGACTTATTGGGACTTTCTCACCATGCATCCCATTCTCCAGCTGTTTTTAACTTTTGTGTTTTTTTGTGTGTTGTGTTTTTACAGTTGCTGGATACTTCGACCAGCGTTTGGAAGGCAAATCCAGTGCAGTGTTTTTTCCAGAGACATATCGCTCCACCCAGGAGGACAGCAAAAGAGGATTCTACTAAACTTTGCAGATAAGCACTGGGCTTATCCACAAACACACGCACAAGCACACGCACTACCCGGGTAGATTGACAAAGTTTTTCTCTGAATTTCTTTTATAATCATTATTATTATTTATTCCTTTAACACCATATTTTCCTTTTCTTTCCTTCTTTTCCTTTCCTCACCAAATCAGAGTAGTTGGTGGAGGAAGAACTGTGACAAGAGAGAGAAAATGGACCAATATAGAAACTGAACTGAGGAGGGATTGTATTGGGCTTTGGTCACGGAAGTGTTTTTAACGTTCTGCATATCATTAGAGTTACTGATAAGACTATAATGTGTTGTGCTGTAATAAATGCCATAGAGTGTTCTCTATACAGGTTTATCCCTGTGCTGGTCTCCTCTGTCTTATAGTGGACACAAACTATTTTTTGCAGTGGCACAAATCATTTGTGTGCCTTCTTATTTGATGCAGAACACCTGATTGTTCTGTAAATAGATTGAAATTGGTATATAAAAAACGCCTGAGGCCTCAGTTGCATTTTAGGTAAGAAGTATTTATCCTGTTTTCCTTCTCTCACCCCAACCGGTCGCAGCAGATGGCCGCCCCTCCCTCCAAGAGTCCTGACAGGGACTAGAAAGAGAGAGCAGATTTCTCCTGTTTTGGCTTCCCTTCATTGGCTTCCTGTTAAATCCAGAATTCCTCACATACAAGGTCTTAAATAATCAGGCCTCATCTTATCTTAATGACCTTGTAGTACCATATCACCCTATTAGAGCACTTCGCTCTCGCTCTGCAGGCCTACTTGTTGTTCCTAGAGTATTTAAAAGTAGAATGGGAGGCAGAGCCTTCAGTTTTCAGGCCCCTCTTCTGTGGAACCAGCTTCCAGTTTGGATTCGGGAGACAGACACTATCTCTACTTTTAAGATTAGGCTTCAAACTTTCCTTTTTGCTAAAGCATATAGTTAGGGCTGGACCAGGTGACCCTGAATCCTCCCTTAGTTATGCTGCAATAGACGTAGGCTGCCGGGGATTCCCATGATGCATTGAGTTTTTCCTTTCCAGTCACCTTTCTCACTCACTATGTGTTAACAGACCTCTCTGCATTGAATCATATCTGTTATTAACCTCTGTCTCTCTTCCACAGCATGTCTTTATCCTGTCTTCCTTCTCTCACCCCAACCAATCACAGCAGATGGCCCCGCCCCTCCCTGAGCCTGGTTCTGCCGGAGGTTTCTTCCTGTTAAAAGGGGGTTTTTCCTTCCCGCTCTCGCCAACGTGCTTGCTCATAGGGGGTCATATGATTGTTGGGTTTTTCTCTGTATCTATGAAGCGCCTTGAGGCGACTTTTGTTGTGATTTGGCGCTATATAAATAAAATTGAATTGAATTGAAAATTGAATTGAATATAACTTTGTTGTTTGCAAAACTTGTGCATAATTTTTAGAAATGTACAATTTCTATTTCCATTTCAAGTAATGAAAATGATTCATTAAACATGTTTGTGGTTTTTACAGTAAAAATATAACTATTTTTACTTAGATTTTAAGTTTTTTGTCTGAATTTAGATCAATTTTGCTAATTTAGTATGCCATTATTTTTAATTAAATTCATACCATGGGGCAACATGACAGATACTATTGCTCACTAAAAAGAGTTCTTTTTCCATCCATCCATCTTCATCCGCTTTGTCCGGGGCCGGGTCGCGGGGGCAGCAGCCTAAGCAAAGAGGCCCAGACCTCCCTCTCCCCAGCCACCTCCTCCAGCTTATCCGGGGGAACACCAAGGCGTTCCCAGGCCAGCCGAGAGATATAATCTCTCCAGCGTGTCCTGGGTCTGCCCCGGGGCCTCCTCCCGGTGGGACATGCCTGGAACACCGCGCCCAGGGGGCATCCTTGTCAGATGCCCGAACCACCTCAGCTGGCTCCTTTCGATGTGGAGCAGCAGCGGCTCTACTCTGAGCCCCTCCTGGATGGCCGAACCTCTTACCCTATCTCTAAGGGAGAGGCCAGCCACCCTTCGGAGGAAGCTCATTTCTGCCGCTTGTATCCGCGATCTCGTTCTTTCGGTCACTACCCACAGCTCGTGGCCATAGGTGAGGGTAGGGACGTAGATCGACCGGTAAATTGAGAGCTTCGCTTTTACACTCAGCTCCCTCTTCACCACGACGGACCGGTGCAGCGTCCGCATTACTGCAGCTGCAGCCCCAATCCGTCTGTCGATCTCCGGCTCCCTTCTCCCATCACTCGCGAACAAGACCCCAAGATACTTGAACTCCTCCACTTGTGGCAGAGTGGAAGAGTTCTTTTTAAAATAGAAATTTCTGCTCCCTGATTTTTCAGCTGTCTCTTTATGTATGTTCATGATCCAAGATATTCTGTATCACTTTTTAACAGTTTTTCTGTTTAATTCTATTTCTCTGGTGTTCTTCAATTTTAAGGTTCATTTTAATTATTTATTCATTTTGTGTTCTATGTGTGCCATGTATTGGCTTTGCAAAGCACTCCATGACATTTTTCTGCAAAAAGTGCTATAAATAAAGTAAAAAATTAATAAACAAATCTAGCCAATAATTATTTTTTTCTTGATTTCGAAATATAGGCCAAAGGATAGGTCTTCTTAGTGCTAAGGTAGGTTAGATATGAGCTACTTTGTGCACTGGTGAGGAGTCATGTTGGAAAAGGAAGGGGCTATCTTTAAACTGTTCCTTCAATGTTGGGAGCACAAAATTGTCCAAAATGTCTTTGCATGCTGAAGCACTGAGAGTTCCTTTCACTGGAACTAAGAGGCGGCGCCCAGCTCTCGAAGAACATAACCCCCCACCCACCAACCAAACTTAACACTGTGCACTACACCTCAGCATTCATTGGGACAACTCTGTGAGTTTAAGTGGACTACTACTTCATGGCTGAGGTCCTATTATTACCAGTCACCTCCGCTCTATTGCAATTCCAATGACAGCTGACTTTTTAATATTTCTTAGTGTGGAAATTGTACAGCTGAACTTGTATCCATACCACACTGGGATTCACTGAACTCCTGAGACCAACCACAAATGTTAGTAGAAGTAGTCTTCATGCCTAGATGCTTGATGTTATCTACCTGTGACCATGACAGTGATTATGACACCTGAATTTACTGATTTGGAGGGGTAATTAAATGCTTTTCACAATATTGTTTATGTTCTGGACCTGTGGCTATAAAGGGAGTGCAGAATTATTAGGCAAATGAGTATTTTGTCCACATCATCCTCTTCATGCATGTTGTCTTACTCCAAGCTGTATAGGCTCGAAAGCCTACTACCAATTAAGCATATTAGGTGATGTGCATCTCTGTAATGAGAAGGGGTGTGGTCTAATGACATCAACACCCTATATCAGGTGTGCATAATTATTAGGCAACGTCCTTTCCTTTGGCAAAATGGGTCAAAAGAAGGACTTGACAGGTTCAGAAAAGTCAAAAATAGTGAGATATCTTGCAGAGGGATGCAGCAGTCTCAAAATTGCAAAGCTTCTGAAGCGTGATCATCGAACAATCAAGCGTTTCATTCAAAATAGTCAACAGGGTCGCAAGAAGCGTGTGGAAAAACCAAGGCGCAAAATAAGTGCCCATGAACTGAGAAAAGTCAAGCGTGCAGCTGCCAAGATGCCACTTGCCACCAGTTTGGCCATATTTCAGAGCTGCAACATCACTGGAGTGCCCAAAAGCACAAGGTGTGCAATACTCAGAGACATGGCCAAGGTAAGAAAGGCTGAAAGACGACCACCACTGAACAAGACACACAAGCTGAAACGTCAAGACTGGGCCAAGAAATATCTCAAGACTGGTTTTCCTAAGGTTTTATGGACTGATGAAATGAGAGTGAGTCTTGATGGGCCAGATGGATGGGCCCGTGGCTGGATTGGTAAAGGGCAGAGAGCTCCAGTCCCACTCAGACGCCAGCAAGGTGGAGGTGGAGTACTGGTTTGGGCTGGTATCATCAAAGATGAGCTTGTGGGGCCTTTTCGGGTTGAGGGTGGAGTCAAGCTCAACTCCCAGTCCTACTGCCAGTTTCTGGAAGACACCTTCTTCAAGCAGTGGTACAGGAAGAAGTCTGCATCCTTCAAGAAAAACATGATTTTCATGCAGGACAATGCTCCATCACACGCGTCCAAGTACTCCACAGCGTGGCTGGCAAGAAAGGGTATAAAAGAAGAAAAACTAATGACATGGCCTCCTTGTTCACCTGATCTGAACCCCATTGAGAACCTGTGGTCCATCATCAAATGTGAGATTTACAAGGAGGGAAAACAGTACACCTCTCTGAACAGTGTCTGGGAGGCTGTGGTTGCTGCTGCACGCAATGTTGATGGTGAACAAATCAAAACCCTGACAGAATCCATGGATGGCAGGCTTTTGAGTGTCCTTGCAAAGAAAGGTGGCTATATTGGTCGCTGATTTGTTTTTGTTTTGTTTTTGAATGTCAGAAATGTATATTTGTGAATGTGGAGATGTTATATTGGTTTCACTGGTAAAAATAAATCATTGAAATGGGTATATATTTGTTTTTTGTTAAGTTGCCTAATAATTCTGCACAGTAATAGTCACCTGCACACACAGATACCCCCCTAAAATAGCTAAAACTAAAAACAAACTAAAAACTACTTCCAAAAACATTCAGCTTTGATATTAATGAGTTTTTTGGGTTCATTGAGAACATGGTTGTTGTTCAGTAATAACATTATTCCTCAAAAATACAACTCGCCTAATAATTCTGCACTCCCTGTATAGAGATTTATATGAATCAAAGTCAAAGTGAAAAAACATTTAAAATCAGTGTACATGTACGATGGTGGCAAAAGGCAATTTTGTGTACTTTTTTTGTGTACTCATCGATAAATAACTCATAAATATTCAATTTGAATTTAATTGTATTTATATAGTGCCAAATCACACCAACAGTATCTTCAAGGCCCTTTTTAGTGTAAGGTAAAGACTCCAAATAATCATATTACCTCCTATAAGCAAGCACTTTGGTCACAATGGAGAAGAAAGAAATAACCAACTTTTAACAGGAAGAAACCTCTGGCAGATCCAGAGAAAGGCAGCTATCTGCCACAACCAGTAATGGTGAGGGGAGGAAGACAGATCAAAAGGCAGACAGTGGAAGAGAGCCGGAGAATAATAAGACCTCATGATTAAATGCAGAAAGGTGTATAAACACAATGAGTGAAAGAGGTGAAAGAAGGAGAAACAGTTCAACAGATAGAAGTTTCCTGTGCGATTGTTTATGTCACTTCTACATTAAATAAACATCAATTAAAGAATTAAATTATTTAAAGGAAA
Organism: Copadichromis virginalis; assembly: GCF_057382275.1. Taxonomy (NCBI): domain Eukaryota; kingdom Metazoa; phylum Chordata; class Actinopteri; order Cichliformes; family Cichlidae; genus Copadichromis; species Copadichromis virginalis. The sequence continues at coordinate 443,803 of NC_140620.1, forward strand.
TGTTTCCAGCTCTTCCTCCTCTATCAGACATCCTCTCCATACCTGAGAGTGTCCAGTCTCCAGCCTGGATCCTTCAGTCCAGCCAAGAGCAGCTTCATTCCTGAGTCACCTGGATGATTGTAGCTCAGGTCCAGCTCTCTCAGATGGGAAGGGTTGGAGCTCAGAGCTGAGGCCAGAAAAGTACAGCCTTCCTCTGTGATCAGACAGCCTGACAGACTGCAGACACACAAAACAACAACAAAAAAAGATTTTGACCAGGTTTTCCCCAGAGACTCTTAATTATATAGGAAGCCAATGTTAGTTTCAAATTTGTTTCCATGCCAGCTGCTCTGGCCCCAGAAATACTGTAGAAACTGGAATGTCTACATTCATTTCTGAGGACAGATTGAGTAACCAGATTTTTTTTATTTATTATATTTTTTTCTGCTTGGCAGGTGTGTCACAGAACAGGGACAATTGAATTGTTTGGTGGTTTATCAGAAGTTTCTGTTTTAGGCTACACGTCCTACTTTTTCGGGAATATTTTCAGGACAGTAAAGTACCTTCAGTGTTGAGAGACACAGATGAACAAAAAAACATTTGACACTGAGCAGGAAAGCGGTGGTGACACAGTTCAAGAACCACAGACCATACTGCTAGTGACATACTAAGAATTTAATTTGCAGGTGATTCAAGAGAAAGTGTGCTCTGAAAAGCACATGTAGATTACAGTATAAAATAAGTCACTATGTAAAAGTTTGAAATCAACTGAGCTGAAAGGTTTAAGCTATACAAAAGACCACTGTGTGTTGTAACAGGAAGTGATACAATAACACAGTGAGAGCCAAAGTTTACAGCACGTAACTTATTAAAGCTTCCCCACCATAACAAAACATCTGTGGGAAAGCTGTAATTGTGTACTCTATTGATCGATCCATTTTCGTAACTGCTTTTCGAATCAAGATGACATGGTAACAGTAGTCTTTCCCAGGTATTATTTGGCAGGGGTGCACCTCAAAATCTCCCCGCTGTATCAAAGGACTTACACAGTAAGACATTAATTCATGCCACCATTTACACCTACAGCCAATTTCCAATCATCACATGACAAGAGTAGCTGGAGAGAATCCACACAGGAACAGGGAGAACATGCAAAATGGCTTTGTGGCACCAATGCACCTGAGGTAAATACATTTTGATTCTCAAGTGGGGACAAAAGAGATGAAAGAAGTAACCAATATATATGCTTGGATTCCTGCATAAACTGACACATAGCAATTAACCATAACCAATGGCCTATGTATCATAAACAGATAAACCGGACTAAATTCTGCAGCAGACAGTAGAGCACTTTTTCTGTTTCAACTTCACTGCCACAGGATCAGATATAGAAAATGTTTCCTTTATTATATTTAGTGCCTTCCTTTTTGCATTTTTTTTTACCTTTCAGAGCAATTTGTTTGTGTTACTGAATGTATCTGAATGAGTATATATTCAAAAACAGACCCCAAAATTTTTTATCCATTCTTAAAACTGATAGGTACTGTTGATTTTTTTCACTGCCTTAAGGTTTTGTCAACACACAGGTCATGTTTTTATTTTCCATATTAAAAACATCAGGTTTACATGTAATGGAATGTGCAATAGAAACAAAATTGCCACTGCCATTTTATTAATTCCTTTTCTTTATTTAGGTTTACAAAGTTACTTATGTATTATTTATTTAATTTTTTTTTTCAATTTAAGGAAGTCAAAACGGATGAATGAAGAGCTGTTTAAAATTCTCATCATTTATTCAATCAGAAATGATGAATTTTTACCAGGGTGTAAGTATTACCATACATAAATCAAACTTCAATATAAACATACTTTCTAAAAACCTACAGAATACAGAAAAGGAATCATACTGGAAAGTTTTGTTGATGGAAGTAAATAGTTTTGACTTATTGGACAAGATAAAAGTATAATTTGGAGAAACCATGCTATGTACTTCCTTTTAGCCTTTGCTGTTATCTCACAGTGTACCTTGACTTCTCTTTTAAACTAGCTCTTCCCATTAAATCAAAGGTCCATTATCTTCTGCTAGTCCTTTTCAGAGGTCGCGGGGGGCGCTGGAGCCTATCCCAGTTGCCATAGGGCGAGAGGCGGGGTACACCCTGGACAGCTCACCAGTCTCTCACAGAGCTAACACACATAGAGACAAACAACCATTCTGTCATTGTCTTGGGTCATTTGACCCAGCGTTCTGTATTTGTTATTATTATTACTAGTACCCTGGTTGTGGTTTTCTAGTTCTTTGGTTTTGGGTTCTGTTCTTCCTCGGTTTAGTGTTTAGTCATCCCTGCCCTTGTGTTCCCTCTGTTCTGTCAATGTTGTGTTTCTGAGTTCCGTCAGTGTATATTTCTGTTTTATTGTGAAGGTCCGTGTCTTATGTCAGTGTATTCAGTTTGTGTACTCCCTGTCTCGTCATGTCAATTAGGTTCAGCCGTGCTTCCCTCTTATTTGCCCTTCCGCGTCTCCCTCTGTGTGTATTTATAGTGTGTGTCCTCTTGTGCTCGTCACTGGTCCGTCTGTGTTTCCTCAGTACGTGTAAGGTTTCAGGTCTGTTTTGTTAGCTTCGCCAGTCTAGGTAATCCTTAGTTTCTGTTCATGCCCTCTCCGCCTGCGTTTATACTCTGCCTCCTGAATAAAGCTCACTCACATTTCAGCTGTGCCTGCATTTTGGGTCCTCTTGCACAACCTCCACACGTCTGCCACTGCAGCTATGACATAATATACATTTTGTAATTATCCTTATAATTACAAAATGTTTTATGTAAGATTTATGTTTTGTAATTTAAATCTGACATCACCAAAGTGTTTTGGAATTTGAATAATGTATTTTGTAACTGCAGTACACATAATACTAATTTTAAACAATTTTGTCCAGGTTCTTTGCTACCGGGGACTCCGTCAGGACCATCGCATTCAGTTTTCGAGTTGGTGTGTCCACGGTGTGCCAGATTATCCCCCAGGTAGCGACAGCCATCTGGGACTGTCTAGTGGATGATTTCATGGCTGTGCCTTCACCGGTCTTTTTACTCTCTTAAGTAACTTGTCTTCACTATGTTCCTATATACAGTGTGATGCAAAAGTTTGGGCAACCTTGTTAATAGTCATCATTTTCCTGTATGAATCGCTGTTACAATGAAAAATGTCACTTGCATATATCATATAGGAGACACACTCATTGATATACACTAAATATTTATTTCATTTCTCTTTTTTTTGTGTTGCCAATTTATGCACCTGCTTGATTTGGTTTACACAGTTATTGCACACTTTCTGTAAATCCAGTGAACTGCATTTCACTTCTCAAATATCACTGTGTGTCTCCTGTATGATGTATTTAACTGACAATTTTTATTGTGACAACCAACGATTTGTACAGGAAAATAATTACTTTTCACAATGTTGCCCAAACTTTTGCATCCCACTGTATTGGTATATTTTTTCATTAGTATAATATGAAATAAATTCTACTTGTGTCAAGTTGTGTGTCAACATTTGCTGTGTAGTAGAACACAGACATAAGTCATTACAAATGTTTATTGGAAAAAATATATAGATTCACTAACAAAAACATTAAACGTAAATAATAATAATATAATTTAACTATTTACAGAGAGACAGGAATAAAAAGGACCCAGCTTGGAGTGGAAGAGCCTCAGGGAGAAGGAGGAGAAAAATAACATTGTTTCTGCCCTGGAGAGCTGCTGCCTCATCAGAAAACTACTGATCATTAGGGTCCAATGTTTCCAAATTTAGCACAGCTGTGCTGTTTTCAAAAACTGATTTATAAATTTGAAATTTCACGAATTCTCCGTCTGAGGCGGCATGCTCTCCAGAGCAGGAACAAGGCTGAGGAGGAAATGCTCCTTTGGAGACTGGCGTGGCCTCTTTAGGGACTCCAGGATGGCCAGCTCCACCGCCGATGGACCGTCCTGGGACCCGTCCCTCGCCCGCCTTCGAGCTGTCCTCCTCTGTGGGCCTGTAAAACACAGCACAAAACAACACAAAGTAATGAGAAGGCTGCTACTAGATTTTTATTTTCAAAATTGAAAAGAAAAAAAAACAAAAAAAACAACAACAACAAAAAAAAAAAAAAAAAAACGGGATATAAACAGATTGGTTGTAGATATTTAGTAAAGGTGATCACAAGGGAATCCAAGCAAGTAGAAAGCTATCAGTGCTGCTGTACGTACCTGTGGGTGCAGCAGCAGGAGCTGAGGGACCAGGGACTGGGGAGCCAGGAGAAGCAACAGGGGATGCTCTGCTGCATAATCAGTTACTCTATCAAGACAATATTAAATGTTAACAAGTTGAAGACAATAGTCATAGAGAAATTATATCCAGTGGTCTCTCATTTATTGCAGCACATGAACAGTAGTCACAGTTCTCACAAGTTGATTCTCAAAGTGCAAACCTTTGTCGATTTTAAAACGTAAAAGTATTATGCCGCGCTTTTTCTCCGTCTGCGGCGCCACTTTTGTGCGCCTTTTTCCCCTCGCGGTGCAGGTGTGTATTTCCGAATGAGGGTCATAGTTATGAGTGTCTTTGTGCTGTTTTTTTTCTATTGGACGTGATGGTTATCAAAACCAAACATGATAAGTTTGGCAAGCACAGGAGACACGACACGGAGGAGATTTGTCAATTGGGTTGCAGAATGCAATGCGCATTGTTGAAAGCTGTACGGTGCAAAAAAAAAATAAATAAAAATCAGCGAAAAGGCGAGGCGGTGACGGATGAACAGCGGGACCACTGTGTGCTGTTTATTAATAAACACAATATATTCCTATATGACAACACGCATAAATTAACTGCCTACATTAATTCATTGTAAATATACCTTCTGACAAACTCCCCTGCTGCCTCTTCGGGCTGTCCCTGGTTTGGGGGGGGGGGGGGGGGGGGGGGGGGGGGAGTTCTCCACGGTCCGCACCATATTGCAAGTTGTCTCCTGCGGGGTGAGGAAGTGGTCCAGAAACCCCATGACCGCGAAGAACTTCCATCTCCTCCCCGAACCTGCTGCAGACCCACTCCTCTTCTCCTTCTCCATCCTCTTCTCCTTATTATACGTGTCCCTGAGGCTCTTCCACTTTCTCCTGCAGATGTCCTCTGAATAAACGCATTATCTTGTTAGCGGAAAGGTATTTGTACATCAGTGGGAAAATAGCGGGACAGTACGCGGGCTTGCTAGCTTTTGCGCGGCTTCATCGGGTCAGTCTGAAAATTAAAAAGAAGAATGAATGAACTTACCAGGTTGCCCGATCTCCTCACTTATGTGCCTCCAAGCTAGGTCCTTTTTATTCCTGTCTCGGTAGAAGTAGCAGCTAGCATCATATAGCTCTGGATGATTAGCCACGGCACTGATGAGCTTTTCCTCCAAACTGAATGAAGAATGAAGGGCTTTGGCTGGATCTGCCCCTTTGACCTAGGTCAGAGCCACGTCACCAGGCTCCTGATTGGTTGTCGCGGCGCGATTTGACGCTGGAGTTCAGATTTTTCCAACTCGAGCGGTAGACGCGAAACGCACGTATGCACAAAGTGCAACACAAAAACTGACGAGCGTGGTTTTTTTCGCGAGTCAAACGCGGCAGATGCGGTACACTGACGCGTGTGTCACGCGTTTTCGCGACACAAATCTGCTTCCGAATTTTCGCGGGACCCACAAACGCGTGTCATCGTACTTTTCCATTGACTTTACATGTAAACCTGACGCTCTTGCCGCCTCTATTGCGTTCGGTGTGAACACACCGTTACATTCACACCTGTGGGCAATGTAGAATGATCAGTTAACCTGACCCCACTAATTGCATGTCTTTGGACTGTTGGGAGGAAGCCAGAGTATCCGCAGAGAACCCTCGCAAAACAGGCAGAACATTCAAACTCCACACAGAAAGGACAAAGCAAGGTGGTGGAATTGAACTCAGGACCTACTAAGTGAAATCTCTCAACAGACCAGTCCTCAAATAGCAGCATATACATGCAGGATTGTGCTTGATGACTTTTTTTAATGGATATAAAAAGGAATAAATAAAAGTAGTAATTCAGAATAAAAGATCAATTTAGAATAGAATGTTTTTGTTTGATCAATAGTATAATCCAGATTATGAATATAAATGAATGAAAAAAAGCTTTCATGCTGACCTGATAGTTTCCAGGGGACATTTTGGACTCTTCAATCCAGCAGACAACAGCTTTACTCCTGAGTCTTGCAGGTCATTGTTACTCAGGTCCAGTTCTCTCAGTTTAAAAGATTTAGAGATGAAAACTGAGCACAGAGCATCACAGCTTCTTCTTGTGATGTTACAGGAAGACAGTCTGAAAATTAATTACATTTGTGATCAAATTGAATCAGTCATTTTCAACTTACCATAATAAAAAATATAATTCAATGTCTACTTCATAAATAAAAATACAACTTATAATTCAAACAAGGAAAAAAAGAAAATAAGGAATTTGGTTTGAAACAGCAGTTACACCTCTGTATCTGTGAAACAAGTTGGGAGCTAGTACTTCTAGTCATTATAGATCAATACCCAATTACACAGGCATTCATAATGTTTTATAAATGCTAAGAATTCCTGCTGCCAATAAACCATACATTGCATAAATATTGCAACAATAATAGTGTGCATAGATGCATACATACGAAGCTTTGTTGGAGGCTTTGACCACTGGCAGCAGCTTCACAAGAGCCTCCTCTGAAGCAGAGTATTTCTTCAGGTCAAACACATCCAGATCTTTTTCTGATGACAGTAAGATGAAGACCAGAGCTGACCACTGAGCAGGAGACAGTTTATCTGTGGAGAGACTTCCTGATCTCAGGGACTGTTGGATCTCCTCCACTAAAGAGCGATCATTCAGTTCATTCAGACAGTGGAACAGATTGATGCTTTTCTCTGCAGACAGATTCTCACTGAGCTTCTTCTTGATGTACTGGACTGTTTTCTTATTGGTCTGTGAGCTACTTCCTGTCTGTGTCAGCAGACCTCGTAGGAGAGTCTCACTGGTCTGGAGTGAAAGACCCAGGAGGAAGCGGAGGAACAAGTCCAAGTGCCCATTTGGACTCTGTAAGGCCTTGTCCACAGCACTCTGGTAGAAGTGTTTCTCTGCAGATTCTCCTGTTTCAGACTTCTGGGAGGTTTGTTGTTCTTCCAGCAGATTGAGTGCAGAGTTGATGAAGGTCAGATGGACATGAAGAGCAGCCAGAAACTCCTGAACACTCAGATGGATGAAGCAGAACACCTTGTCCTGGTACAGTCCTCTCTCCTCTTTAAAGATCTGTGTGAACACTCCTGAGTACACCGAGGCTGCTCTGATATCGATGCCACACTCTGTCAGGTCTGATTCATAGAAGATCAGGTTTCCTTTCTGCAGCTGATCAAAAGCCAGTTTTCCCAGAGACTCAATCATCTTCCTGCTCTCTGGACTCCAGTGTGGATCTGTCTCAGCTCCTCCATCATACTTGACCTTCTTCACTTTGGCCTGAACCACCAGGAAGTGGATGTACATCTCAGTCAGGGTCTTGGGCAGCTCTCCTCCCTCTCTGGTTTTCAGCACATCCTCCAGAACTGTAGCAGTGATCCAGCAGAAGACTGGGATGTGGCACATGATGTGGAGGCTTCGTGATATCTTGATGTGGGAGATGATCCTGCTGATCTGCTCCTTATCTCTGAATCTCTTTCTGAAGTACTCCACCTTCTGTGGGTCAGTGAACCCTCTGACCTCTGTCAACTTGCCAACAAAGTTAGGAGGGATCTGATTGGCTGCTGCAGGTCGTGTGGTTATCCAGAGGCGAGCAGAGGGAAGCAGTTTCCCCCTGATGAGGTTTATCAGCAGCACATCCACTGAGGTGGACTTTCTAGGGTCAGTTAGGATTGTAGTTTTGTGGAAGTCCAGAGGAAGTCGACACTCATCCAGACCATCAAAGATGAACACAACCTGGAAGTCTTCAAAGCTGCAGATTCCTGCTTCTTTGGTTTCAGTAAAGAAGCGATGAACAAGTCCCACCAAGCTGAACTTTTCCTCTTTCAGCACATTCAGCTCTCTGAAAGTGAATGGAAATATGAACTGGATGTCCTGGTTGGCTTTGTCTTCAGCCCAGTCCAGGGTGAACTTCTGTGTTAAAACTGTTTTCCCAATGCCAGCCACTCCTTTTGTCAGCACTGTTCTGATTGGTTCATCTCTTCCAGGTGAGGCTTTAAAGATGTCTTCTTGTCTGATTATTGCTTCTAGATTGTCTGGTTCCCTGGATGCTGTTTCAATCTGTCTGACCTCATGTTCATCATTGACCTCTGCAGTCCCTCCCTCTGTGATGTAGAGCTCTGTGTAGATCTGATTCAGGAGGGTTGGGTTTCCTGCTTTAGCGATCCCCTCAAATACACACTGGAACTTCTTCTTCAGTGCAGATTTGAATTCATGCTGATGCCACTGCAAGTTCCTAGTGCAAGTTCCTGAGTGACACACACACACACACACCTCAAGGATTTATCAGCACATAGAGCAGGGGTGTCAAACTCCAGGCCTTGAGGGCCGGTGTCTTGCAGGTTTTAGATCTCACCCTGGGTCAACACACCTGAATCAAATGATAAGTTCATTAGCTGGCATCTGGAGAACTTCGGGACATGTTGAGGCGGTCATTTTGCCATTTGAATCAGCTGTGTTGGATCAAGGACACATTTAAAACCTGCAGGACACCAGCCCTCGAGGCCTGGAGTTCAACACCTGTGACATGGAGTATTTTGAATGTATTTTCTTTTTATTTAGACTTTGTTTAAGTAAAATAAATGGGGAAAACTCTCACTTCTCAGCAAAAGTTCAGCGAACTTATTCTGCTTCATTCTCTTCAGGAAGTCCACTGTAATAGTCACAAATGCGTCTCTGCTGCTCTTACTCTGTTCTTCATCCACCCTCTGTAATACATCCTCACACTGAATCTTAAAACACTGTAGATCATCTGGATTTAGATCTGTCTGGATCTTCTTCAACTCGTTCTTCACAAAAGTGATGATTTTGTCCTCCAGTATCTGGAACAAGATATTTTTATGAATGACCCAAAAGGTATTCTCACACAAGAGAGAAAAGTAAAACATAGGATGAGGTATCTTTCTGGGAATCAGTTTAATTAAGTTAGTAAGAAAGCAAAATTTATTAATATAGCACTTTTCACAGATACAAATCACAAAGTGCTTCACAATAAAACCAGAAATATAAATAAAATAAAAATATAAAACAATGAGAAAAATTAATTAAAAGTTTGTTTGAATAGAAATATACTCAGCTGCTTTTTAAAAGAGTGAATGGAGTCAGTGTAGATGGAGACAGTGTAAAGAGAATTCCAGAGCCTTGGTGCCAGTGCCTGAAAAGCCTGATCTCCACGTGTTTTGAACCTAGTATGTGGGACCAACAGTGAGTTCTGACCTAAAGACCAAAGTGCTTGGGAAGAAGCATAAGGTTTCAACAGATCAGAGATATACTGGTGAGCTTCACCATGTAGAGCTCTATAAGTACAGACTAAAATTTTACAATGAACCCTAAAATTTACTGGCAACCAATGAAGAGAAACACAAACTGGAGTAATGTGTGACCTCTTGTTTGTGCCAGTTAAAATTCTTGCCCCAGCATTCTGTACAGATTGAAGGCGATCCAGAGCTGATTTGTTTAAGTAAAAAAAAAAAAAAAAAAAAAAAATCCAAGCGAGAAGAAATAAAAGCATGCATTATCATGTTCAAGCTCTGTCTTTGACACCAATAGTCTGAGTTTAGAAATGTTTCTTAGATGATAAAAAACATTTTCGAACCAGTTGCTTTGAGAGTTTCTCAAGAGACACTGAACTGTCAACTATGAGACCCATGTTTCTGAGACTCAACTGAACTGAAGGGCCTAAAAAACTGATAGGCTGCTTAATTACTGAAAACGTGATCGGGAACAATAATCAAAGTTTCTGTTTTATCTGTATTTAACTAGAGAAAGTTGTAATTTAATCATTGTTTAATTTCTGACAAACAATTACTTAAACAAGACAATTTATAAAACTCAGAAGCTTTGAAAGAACCGTATAACTGAATGTTATCAGCATAGAGAAATGCTGAGACCAATGCTGATAAGAAATATTATTGTAACGTCCGATAATTTGGCCTAGAGGGAGAATATAAAGCAAAAAGAGAATCAGACCGAAAATAGATCCTTGAGGTACCCCACAAGGCAGAACTAATGTTTCAGACAACTTGATTCATACAGACAGTAAAAAGATCTCTCAGATAGAACTGTGTACTCTCCAGAGTCTCCTGCAATCAAAATGTCACTAGACACTGTAAGTAAAGTGGTTTCAGTGGAGTGCAATTTGCAGAAACCAGAGCGGGAAAAGTCCACAACTTTTTGGAGAAAAACAATGTTAAGTTGTTTTGCTACCGTTTTTTCCAAGAGTTTAGACACAAACGGTCAATTTTGATATTGCTTGTCACTGTTTGGAAGAGATGGATCCAAATTTGGTGTCTGTAAAACTGGCTCAACGATAGCTTGTTTAAAAAAAAGCAAAAGAGGACCAGGTATCAGAGGTAAGCAAAGTGCAAGTGTGGTACTGAGAGGATGATGGAGAAATATTAGACCTGACAGAAATGACCTTATTTACAAAAATTGTTCAAAAATGAATTACAATCAGATTTAGTATAGATTGGTACATGAGGAGAAAGACAATATTCATAATTGTATCAAACAACACTTTAGGATTGTTCTTTTTTGAAGCTATAAGATTTGAAAAATATTCAGTTCTGTCATTTTTTAATCATGTCGTTAAATGAGAAAATTGATTCCTTGAGATGTACCCCATGAACCTCAAGCTTGGGAGCCTTCCATAAATGTATTAACTTGCGATAATATCTCCTAATATAATATTTTCATTAGCAGCTGGATAGTGTAGTGGTAAGACTACTCTGCATCTAAAGGTCAAAGGTCACTCTTGAGGACGCCAATGTTCACATTTTGGACAGAGAGGACAGATGGTTTGAAAGAGGAGTGAAAGAAGCATCTATGTCCACTGTGAGCGACCATCTTTGAACAGAGGCGGGGTTTACGACACCAACTGTCTGCCATCTATAATCCAGTTTTGAGATCCCTCCCCAGACGCCTTAACGCCCACTCACATCCTGGGCCATCTGACCTCAGGAAATCACATGATAGGGTGGGGCCAGGTTTCACAATGAGCTCACCCGAAACCCTGGCTGATTGTGACCCACACCCAGTTTCACACCTTGGCTCATGTGAGGTAGAGGATCATCAGGGGGTCCATTGTGCGTCTTTGGGGGGTTACTCCCACGGGGTTTAAACCTGGGACTCTCCACCATTTGACCCTAGAACTGAAGAAGCTTCTCGGATAAGAGGTGGAACGTCAAGCAACCTAAAGAAGTCCAGACGCTTTTCTTTCCAAGCTCCTTAGACTACGATGACCTGGATGACTGAGAACCTTCACAGACAAGACTATACACGTTTGGAGTGGGAGTTGCAAGTTCAATTCCCACCTGGTATCCAGTAAGGGTCCTGGCTAGACCCCCCATGCTAAAAAACCAAGCCCTGGGATGGCGCAGCTACATCTGCAGCTCGGACACAAGCATTTCACTACATGTTGTACTCTGTATAATTGTGTATGTGACAAATAAAGGTTGCTTTTTTTGTTTGTCCCTATCCAGGGACAGAAATTTGAAGAGTGGAGACAACACTCTTCAAAGTCAAAGTTATTTATATAGCACATTTAAAATAACAAATGTCGACCAAGGTGCTGTACAATTAAGATAATCAAAAAAAAAATAAAAACAAAAACATAGGGAGACATGATAAAAGTTAAGAAAAAGAATCATAAAATTTTAAGGTTTGAGTAAGAAGTAGGATAAATAAAAGTAATACAAACTCATTCTGATTGAAAAGCCATGAAGTAAAAGTGGGTTTTCAGACAGGTTTTAAAAGTGTCCAATGTTGGACAGGTCCTGATGTGAAGGGGCAGTTTGTTCTGAAATTTGGGAGGAGTCACAGCAAAGGTCTGATCTCCTCTGTGCTTTAATCTGTTCCTCGGAACAGCCAGGAGCAATTGATCCGCAGACCTCAGTGATCTTGCAGGAGTGTACCAATTTAAAAGATCAGGAAGGTATGAGGGTGCTAACCCGTGCAATGCCTTAAAAACAAATCATGAAATCTTAAAATTAGTTCTAAAATTAACTGGCAGCCAGTCTAATGATGCCAATATGGGAGATACAGTGGCTTGCAAAAGTATTCGGCCCCCTTGAACTTTCCCACATTTTGTCGCATTACAGCCACAAACATGAATCAATGTTATTGGACTTCCACATGAAAGACCAACACAAAGTGGTGCACACGTGAGAAGTGGAACGAAAATCATTTGTTACAAATAAATAACTGCAAAGTGGGGTGTGTGTAATTATTCAGCCACCTTTGGTCTGAGTGCAGCAGTTGTCCATAGACGTTGCCTGATGAGTGCTAATGACTAAATAGATGCACCTGTGTGTAATCTAATGTCAGTACAAACACAGCTGCTCTGTGACGGCCTCAGAGGTTGTCTAAGAGAATATTGCGAGCAACAACACCATGAAGTCCAAAGAACACAGCAGACAGGTCAGGGATAAAGTTATTGAGAAATTTAGGCTTAGGCTACAAAAAGATTTCCCAAGCCTTGAACATCCCACGGAGCACTGTTCAAGCCATCATTCAGAAATGGAAGGAGTATGGCACAACTGTAAACCTAGCAAGACAAGGCCGTCCACCTAAACTCACAGGCCGAACAAGGAGAGCGCTGATCAGAAATGCAGCCAAGAGGCCCATGGTGACTCTGGACGAGCTGCAGAGATCTACAGCTCAGGTGGGGGAATCTGTCCATAGGACAACTATTAGTCGAGCACTGCACAAAGTTGGCCTTTATGGAAGAGTGGCAAGAAGAAAGCCATTGTTAACAGAAAACCATAAGAAGTCCCGTTTGCAGTTTGGGGGACACAGCAAACATGTGGAAGAAGCTGCTCTGGTCAGATGAGACCAAAATGCAAAACGCTATGTGTGGCGGAAAACTAACACTGCACATCACTCTGAACACACCATCCCCACTGTCAAATATGGTGGTGGCAGCATCATGCTCTGGGGGGGGGGGGCTTCTCTTCAGCAGGGACAGGGAAGCTGGTCAGAGTTGATGGGAAGATGGATGGAGCCAAATACAGGGCGATCTTGGAAGAAAACCTCTTGGAGTCTGCAGAAGACTTGAGACTGGGGCGGAGGTTCAGCTTCCAGCAGGACAACGACCCTAAACATAAAGCCAGGGCAACAATGGAGTGGTTTAAAACAAAACATATCCATGTGTTAGAACGGCCCAGTCAAAGTCCAGATCTAAATCCAATCGAGAATCTGTGGCAAGATCTGAAAACTGCTGTTCACAAACGCTGTCCATCTAATCTGACTGAGCTGGAGCTGTTTTGCAAAGAAGAATGGGCAAAGATTCAGTCTGTAGATGTGCAAAGCTGGTAGAGACAGACCCTAAAAGACTGGCAGCTGGAACTGCAGCAAAAGCTGGTTCTACAAAGTATTGACTCAGGGGCTGAATAATTACGCACACCCCACTTTGCAGTTATTTATTTGTAAAGAAAGTTTGGAATCATGTCTGATTTTCGTTCCACTTCTCACGTGTACACCACTTTGTTGGTCTTTCACATGGAATTCCAATAAAACTGATTCATGTTTGTGGCTGTAATGTGCTAGATTGTGGGAAAGTTTAAGGGGGCCGAATACTTTTGCAAGCCGCTGTATACGTTTTCGCTTGCATGTGCCAGTTAGTAACCGTGATGCAGCGTTTTGGACCAGCTGCAGTCGGCTAAGTGACGACAGACTAACACCAGAGTAAAGACCATTACAGTAGTCGAGGCGAGATGAAATGAAAGCAACCCTAACCCCTAACCCTAACCCATGCCAGTGGCGGACTCCCTCAGACATCGGTGCGTTGGTGGTTCTTTGTGTCTGGGGATGGGCGTCCAGGTACACGCCGGCTCACTCCTTGGCGGCCGCTTATCGGGGCCTGGAGCCTGGGGCTCGCTCGGGCCACTTCGGAGGTGGGGTGCCCTCAGCCTCTCGGCCTGGGGCTCGGTCACTCGGGCACAGCTGGCTGCCGGCGGAGCACACGGGCGCGTCACTGCAACTCCCCCTGGCTTCTGCTCCGCGGCTGCTGGGTGAACCCTCATCTGGGACTCTCCTCAGCTCTTTCTGGGACAGTGGTGCGGCTGCCCCTCTGTTAGTCTTCCTTGGTCTCTTGTGTTCTGGGGGCCTCTGGATGTCTGGAGTTTTGATCTCCTCCATACCTGCTTCATGCCCTGGAGGACGGGGCTGTGGCCCCCCCACACCCTCTAGCAGATCATTACATGAAGGAACCTTTTAAAAAAACAAGCGCGTCCATGCTCACAGGTGTACACACGGGTGATCACACCCACAAACTACACCCTTTTTGGCTCCTACCTCAAAGCACACTGTTCTGTTGATCTTATGTGCTGCACAATAATGTTTAATATTTAGTATTTACTGTCATATTCCCATATATCATTGTGATGTTGTTTATTCTATTACTCTTGTTCTCTTCTGCTTGTTTTCTTTTTCCTTTCTCAACAGGTGATCCAGGTGATTGATATATGCATTTTTTCTTTTTTCCTGCCCATTCTGTTGGTTTTTGGTTTTTGCCCTTCTCCCCCGTCCCTCTTCTCAGCTGTTTCTCTTTCCCTCTTTCTTTCTCCCCTTCTTTCCTCCAGTCAAGTCTGTCCCGTATACAGCAAGTGAAAATAAAATAAACAATAAAAGGTGAATCAAATGGACCATTATGGCAAGGCTGGGATGGTCAATTTGGTAAAGTAAATCCGTTGGGCATCTTTCTTTGCCTTTAGACAATAATTCTGATGGCAAAAGAGCCAAACGGGACAGGCAAAAAAAAAAAAAAAAAAAGAAAAAAAAAAAAAGAAATGAAAGCATGGATAGCTCTCTCAAAGTCTCTAAAACAGAGAAATGGCTTCACTTTAGCAAGTAGCTGAAGATGAAAGAAACTGGTCTTGATTACAGCATTAATCTGTTTGTCAAACATTAGAGTCAAAAAGCACTCCTAGGTTCCTCGCATAAGGATTTTTAGAAATTTCTAAGGGGCCAAAGTCGCAGTAGTCACAGAGACCAAACACAATCACCTCTGAGTCTTTGAGTCAGCTGCATAACAATGGAATGAGATTCCATGTTTTTTTTTGTTTGTTTGTTTTTTTTTGTTTTTTTAAATTGAACCCATAGAGAGCATATAAATTGAAAAGAGAACTGGGCCAAGAATGGACCCCTGGGGGACCCCACAAAAAGTGAGGTTTTTGAGGATGATTTATCCCCCAAAAATAAATGTATTATTATTAATAATAAAGTAGTTGTTGTACATGTACAGACCATAAATATGGAGTCCAGCTGTGTTTGATGCTGCTGGGCAGACTGACCACTGGGAACCTCTGAGCTCTGCTGGTCCACTCTGTGGAGGAACCAAAAAGAGTCAGAATAATACAACAAAAACTTTAAAACTTAAAATGCAACCTTCTGGTCCTCTGCAAACATTAAAACACATAAAAAATTAAAAAAAAAAAACTCCCACTTGATAATGCCTGTGATGGAACCACATCTGACACAAAGACGTTCATTTCTCTTATTGTCAATAGAAAATTGTACTTAGTAGTCAGTATAATATTTTAATGATATAAGTTTGTATATGGTAGAATAGTGCATGTTGACCTTTTGATGACTTAGGCTGTTGTTCACTACAAGACTTGTTATAAATTTCTTCCCACAGTAATAGTGACAGCTGGACACTCTTATCTTCACTTCGCACCTTGTTTTATTGTTTGTGATAAACTATGTCTATTTTAGGCTAAGTGGCTTTTGTTTAGATGAACGTTTGGACTTCCAGACAAGCAGGTTTAGGGAAGTCTTTATGGGGTCACACTCTGACCCCCCCCACACACACACACGTATACACATCCACATTCCAATGTAATGAACAAACGCACGCATTGATGTACAATGGGGCAAAAAAGTATTTAGTCAGCCACCGATTGTGCAAGTTCCCCCACTTAAAATGATGACAGAGGTCAGTAATTTGCACCAGAGGTACACTTCAACTGTGAGAGACAGAATGTGAAAAAAAAAAAAATCCATGAATCCACATGGTAGGATTTGTAAAGAATTTATTCGTAAATTAGGGTGGAAAATAAGTATTTGGTCACCTCAAACAAGGAAAATCTCTGGCTCTCACAGACCTGTAACGTCTTCTGTAAGAAGCTTTTCTGTCCCCCACTCGTTACCTGTATGAATGGCACCTGTTTGAACTCATCATCTGTATAAAAGACACCTGTCCACAGCCTCAAACAGTCAGACTCCAAACTCCGCCATGGCCAAGACCAAAGAGCTTTCGAAGGACACCAGGAAAAGTATTGTAGACCTGCACCAGACTGGGAAGAGTGAATCTACAATAGGCAAGCAGCTTGGTGTGAAAAAATCAACTGTGGGAGCAATCATCAGAAAATGGAAGACATACAAGACCACTGATAATCTCCCTCGATCTGGGGCTCCACGCAAGATCTCATCCCGTGGGGTCAAAATGATCATGAGAACGGTGAGCAAAGATCCCAGAACCACACGGGGGGACCTGGTGAATGACCTGCAGAGAGCTGGGACCAAAGTAACAAAGGTCACCATCAGTAACACACTACAACGGCAGGGAATCAAATCCCGCAGTGCCAGACGTGTTCCGCTGCTGAAGCCAGTGCATGTCCAGGCCCGTCTGAAGTTTGCCAGAGAGCACATGGATGATACAGCAGAGGATTGGGAGAATGTCATGTGGTCAGATGAAACCAAAGTAGAACTTTTTGGTATAAACTCAACTCGTCGTGTTTGGAGGAAGAAGAATACTGAGTTGCATCCCAAGAACACCATACCTACTGTGAAGCATGGGGGTGGAAACATCATGCTATGGGGCTGTTTTTCTGCCAAGGGGACAGGACGACTGATCCGTGTTAAGGACAGAATGAATGGGGCCATGTATCGTGAGATTTTGAGCCAAAACCTCCTTCCATCAGTGAGAACTTTGAAGATGAAACGAGGCTGGGTCTTCCAACATGACAATGATCCAAAACACACCGCCCGGGCAACAAAGGAGTGGCTCCGTAAGAAGCATTTGAAAGTCCTGGAGTGGCCTAGCCAGTCTCCAGACCTCAACCCCATAGAAAATCTGTGGCGGGAGTTGAAAGTCCGTGTTGCTCGGCGACAGCCCCAAAACATCACTGCTCTCGAGAAGATCTGCATGGAGGAATGGGCCAAAATACCAGCTACTGTGTGTGCAAACCTGGTAAAGACCTATAGTAAACGTTTGACCTCTGTTATTGCCAACAAAGGTTATGTTACAAAGTATTGAGTTGTATTTTTGTTATTGACCAAATACTTATTTTCCACCCTGATTTACGAATAAATTCTTTACAAATCCTACCATGTGGATTCATGGATTTTTTTTTCACATTCTGTCTCTCACAGTTGAAGTGTACCTCTGGTGCAAATTACTGACCTCTGTCATCATTTTAGGTGGGGGAACTTGCACAATCGGTGGCTGACTAAATACTTTTTTGCCCCACTGTATATAAATAAAGACCAGGGCAGTGGCAGGGTGCGAGTCTCGGAGCCCTCACTCCCGTGCGAGTGCTCTGTGACTCCCCTTGCTGCAAGTAAAACTGTGTGTTTCTCCTCTCTGATTCTCAGCTGAAGAAGTGTTTTAGAATACATCTCTTGACACTTATCTTAACATTCTCTTCACTGTGTACATCCAAGCCCTGATAACAAAAGCTGAACAGTGATTTTTGGCTTTGTAAAAATACTTTTAACACAAAATGGCTATTAAAAAATATGAACAGCTAAAGATTCAGTATCCTCAGAGACTTTGCAATAAAACTATTAAATCTTTTGCAGATATTATAGAGAACATCAGCAGTCAAAGATAGCAAGAAGAGTACCACTGATTTCAGTCCCCAAAAGGTTGATTCTGTTCATCTGGACGTTTTCAGTGGGAGAAACGTTTCGTCACTCATCCAAGTGACTTCTTCAGTCTCAGCTGACTGCAGGTTTCCCCAGTCTTATAAACAGTACATTTGCATAATGACTGAAACCAGCCCACTGAACGAACAATGGGCTGGGAGGTCAGTGCCTTAATCTTAATTATGCAAATTCTCATGGCCATTGATCAACAACCACTGATCAATGGCCATGAGTCCCATTCACAGAGAGTTGGGGAATGGCTGCAATCACAGCATTGTAAGATGGTGACAGATGTACCCTTAGGCCCCTCCTTGATTCAGAGATGGTCTTTCCCTTTTCACGTAAATGGCCTCCTTGACTCCACCCTCAAACCAGCGTTCCTCCCTGTCCAGGATGTTACATCCTCATCATTGAAAGAGTGTCCACTGGCCTGTAGGTGTAAACAGACTGCAGAGTCCTGGCCTGACGAGGTGGCTCTTCTGTGTTGTGCCATCCTCTTAGCCAGAGGTCGTTTAGTTTCCCCGATGTATAAATCCTGGCAATCCTCCTGCACTTAACAGCGTACACTATGTTACTCTGTTTGTGTCGGGGGACCCGATCCTTGGGGTGGACCAGTTTTTGGCGCAGCGTGTTTTGGGGTTTAAAAGCCACTTGGCATTGATACTTTAAACAGTAAAAAAAACAGAACATAAATGTTAAACTAAAAATCTGCAACAACCTGAAAACCCCCGGGCTGGGCCATCTCCGGCACACCTGCTCTCCATCGGGGTGATTACCTGAAGAGCTACTTAACCTGGCGCTGACGCATGCTCCACGCCAGTCCGTTAATCACCTCTCTGTGGTAACTAGACTCCCGTGAAAGCGTTGCATTAAGATCTTTGTTGTGGCTCCTCCAACCTATGGCCGCGGCAGGCTAAACATGAGGACACAGATGACTCACAACAATAAACGCATAAAATACACTTCTGTACCATTTGCTCCTTTTATTCCACATGCAACTGTCACATATACAAATCAGCACATGGGATTAACTATTAAACAAATGCACAGATTGCACAAACAAATAACTGCAACTCACCAATAACTGCACTAACTACTATGCCAACTTACAACCTGGTCTATGGCATCAATTAGTGCACAAATATACAAAAACCATCAAGTTCCAGTTAAAATACATCAAAATCATTCAAGCTGCGGTCAACAGAAAGTTTTGCCTCATGCTCACCCTACCTTTCTGCTCATCAACATCAGGTGCCGTGAACAGGTGAGTGCAACCACATTTATCATCTACCACACCCATGAGACACGCCCCACACCCGTGCACCAATACAGTGAGTCCATTTAAACCAACCCACTTAGTCAGAAGAACAACTCATATGGCTCCTACATACCGGCCCCTAATTATTTTAGAGCAATAATTACATCATACTTACCATGTAGGAGACATATTGATAAACATGCTCAATCCTTTATCAAACATTCAAAGATACAATTTTAATGCAAAATAAACAAATATACATTAATACAAATAGACATTTGAAAAAAGTCGATCTTCATGACTCTTCTGTTTCCTGTAGAAGACACTTTAGTGATCGGCCTGTCCAAACAACCAGTCTTTGTTTTAACACGAACCCGACGTACAAGTCCTTTACTGTCAGAAATTGCTTCCACAATCCTTCCAGTCACCCAAGAGTTACGAGGCGCAGAAGCATCGACAACGATAACCACATCCCCAGGAATGAAGTTCCGTCCGATTCTCTGCCACTTCTGACACTCTTGAAGCTGGGGCAGGTACTCCTTAACCCAGCGCTTCCAAAACAGGTCAGACATGTACTGTACTGGCCTCCATCGACGTCGTCCATACACGTCCCCCTTCTGAAACACTCCTGGTGGTATCAATGGCTTGGTCTTAAGCAGCAACAGATGGTTAGGAGTCAAGGCCTCCAAATCATTAGGATCAGTAGAGGCTTTGGTTATTGGTCTACTGTTCACAATAGCCTCTGCCTCACAAAGAACTGTACAAAGGCCTTCTTCGTCCAAATTCTGCACTTTCAAAATGGAATTTAACACCTTCCTGACAGACCTTATGAGACGTTCCCAAACACCGCCATGATGGGAACCAGCAGGAGGATGAAAAATCCACTTTGTGCCCTTTTGCAGCAGCATCTCATGAAGCTGTGCCTGATTCCATCCTTCCACTGCCTCTCTCAACTCACGTTCACCACCCACAAAGTTCACAGAGCACACTTCTTCCAGTGTAACCTCCTGGTCCAGTATTATGTCATTTCCTCTGGGAATATTCTTGTCCATTTGCTGTCGGTTGCCACCAAACATGAACCCAAAGTCACCAAAGAAACTGGAGAAGACATCGCTGTGAAAGCTGTGGTGACCCTCTTTGAGCCCGTACTCTCCATACACGTCATACAGTTTCCTTTTCTCCTTATCTGAGAGGACCTCATAGGCTGCCCCCAAGTCTGCAAACTTGTCCAGGGCTTGCGGGTCGTCTTGCTTTCTGTCGGGGTGTAACTGCAAAGCCAGCTTTCTGTAGGCCTTCTTGATGTCCCTGATTAATGCACTCTTGTATTCATTTGCATCAACAGCATTAACTAAAACGGCCATTTTAATCTCTGGATTTAATCTCATTTAAAGAGATCGTTCCAAAATCAAGGTTCACTGGCCAATTAATTTCTGGTTCAGCAAGAAACTTTGGCCCTGACAACCAGGAATCATCCTTGACAAACATCTGTTTAAGGCTCATAGCTCGCTGTTCTACAGCCTTCCTATTATTTGGCATGTTTACCTGATTGCACCTAAAAGGTAAACCAATGGTGTAATGACCATCAACCAACTTAGCAGAGTCCATCACTGACTTCATAAACTGCTGGTCTTCACTAGACAAAGCCAACTGCTCATCCTGAATACATTCTGGAAAATCAGCCTTTATTTGACATTCCCACAGCTCATCCAATCTTGCCACGGAAATCCTATTGACACTCACATCAAAAACGTCAGTCTTACGATCCTCTGAGAGGA
Source organism: Copadichromis virginalis (assembly GCF_057382275.1). Lineage (NCBI taxonomy): Eukaryota > Metazoa > Chordata > Actinopteri > Cichliformes > Cichlidae > Copadichromis > Copadichromis virginalis. The sequence goes on from NC_140620.1 coordinate 464,932, forward strand.
CCACTCACCATCCAACCCAGCATAGTTTTTACTGCATTGACCTCCATCTTGACTTCTAACAACCTCCCATGGCTCTAAAGCCTTGGGCACATTGGTCCCGATCAACAGGTCTATCCCGGAATTTATCTCCAGTATGTTAATATGGTGCAAATGTGGCCATCTGTCGAGATCTTCCTGTCGGGGAATATTATGTTGATGGACAGGCATGCTTTTCTGAGTAAATAAGTCAGGCAAGTCACAGTAGTGATCTAAATCCAAACCAGCTACTTCCAAATCTGAAGCAACATAACTACTGACCATTTTCTCCTGACCCATTGTCCGCAAAAGAATGCCAGTTTTCCTTCCTGAAAGATTTAGCCTATTCATGAGCGCTTCAGTACAAAATGAAGCTGAACTCCCAGGATCTAGAAAAGCATAGGTTATCAGTGACTGATTACCTTTCTTGGCCTTCACTCTAACTGGTATTACGGATAGAGCACTATTTTGCTCACCGGCCCCAGTAACACCACTGCTTTGCACCGCACATGAAGGACCTTCATCTGGTGGTTCTCCCCCTCCTATAGTTTGCACTGCAACACTTCCCCTCTGCTTAGAGTAGATATGTAAGAGCGTGGGGTGTTTCTGATTACAGACTTTACACAAGAGACGTTTCCTACAGTCCCTGCTTCTGTGCCCAATGCGCAGACAACCATAACACACGCCATTCTCTTTCAAAAAAGATAATCTTTCAAAGTGCAACTTTCTTTCAAATGAAGGACACAAATCCAACATATGCCCTGCTCCACAAAACAAGCAAACCTTGGTCACAACTGAACCATTCTCTCGCCTCAATGCTGGCTCAATCTTCCCTTCCACCTTGGCCACTGTAGTAGCAAAACTACTCCGCTTAGCCTTAGGGTAAAACTGAGACTTACTATTCCTCGCATCTTTTCTGGTGGCTGTCGGAGGATCCTGTATATCTCCAAACAATGGATCACTTGCAATCTTAACTTGCCTTTCGACAAACTCAACATCGCAAAAAACCACTTTACGTTGAAACCTCTCCTGCAGATCGCAGACAACATTCCTCCACTTATCCCTGAGCTTATAAGGCAACTTTTTTATAACTGCTTGCATATTAGCAGAGACATCCAACTCATGCAAGAACTCAACGTCTCCCATTGCATTACAACATTGCCTTAATAAAAACCCATATTCCTGCAAAGCCTTCACATCATCAGATTTTATAGGTGGCCATTTACTGACCCTTTCAATGTAGGCAGCAGCAATTTTCAGTGAATTGCCAAAGTTCTCTTGGAGCAAAGATTTAGCTTTAGCATATCCATATTCAGCAGGCATATACTGACAGCTTCTGACCATTTCTCTTGGATGGCCTCTAGTATATTGCTCGAGAAAATATAAACAATCCTTAGCACTGTGAGCTTGACTCTCCACCATGTGCTCAAAAGCTCTCATAAATGTTTGATATTGCAAAGGATCGCCATCAAATAACTGAATGTCACGCCTTGGTAACAAAAACAGAGACTGCTGCTCAGCTAATAAAGTTGTAATTTCATTTTGTTTCTTCAAAACTGTGACTAGATGATCATGACCCTCACCACCTTGCACTGTATGTGTAAGAGGTTTTGATTGTGCGTGAGACTGCGAAATCATCTGAGTAGTTGAAACTGCACCTGGAAATACTTGATGTAACTTCGTCTCTGACTGTTCCAACGAAACGACCTTAGGCTGAGAAATATTTTTAACCTCGGGCCTCACATCCAATACATGTGCTTGATGATCACTTGCATCAACACCCTGATATGGTCGCTCTGGTAACACAGGTTAGAACGTCGGAGCATTAGGATTTAAAATGCCTAAACTCTCCTGTTCTCGTTCTAAATATGAATTCATTCCATCAGATTTACCATTAACAGCACTTGAGACTCGGGACATTTCAGAAGCTTTTAAAACATTCACCTTTGCTGCTGAGGCTGCTATTTCAGTTTCTAAGTCAAGCAGCTCCTTTCTTTTCTTAAGCTGTATTTCTTGTTCTTCCAAAGCATGCTTTTCTTTCAACAACCTCTGTCGAACAAGAAGGGCAGCCATGTCAGCTTCTGCCATTATGCGTGCTGACAAGGCAGATGAAACCATTGAGCTACTGAGTGATGATTTGCTTTTCCTACTTTTGTTTCCAACATTAGAGACGCTATCACTTGGATTAACATCATCTATCGCAGCACCTTTACCAACATTCCCGGCGTGCCTAGAAGCACCAGAACCATTTCCAGCAGGTAATACATCAGAGGAATCAACACCAGGTGGATTTAAATGTGGCAAATCAAGCTCAGACACCTGATTTTTACTCTGAGGGTTTCCCTTTGCATCATGAAGCCATTTCTTTATTTCTTCCATAAACTCAGTATTATGTGCTCGCACACTTATGAACCAAGCAGTTTGTTTCTCTTGCTCTTCTTGAGGAAGCAAAGGAAGCAAGGTTTCATGCAGATGAGTCGCCTCATTAAGCAACACAGACAAATTCTCTAACTGAGCCTGAACAGTGGAAACATTATCCTCAGATTGCTTTAACTCTTTAATAATCTTTATGACATTTTTAATTTTATTAATCTTAGTGTGACGTTCTGTTTGAAGCCTTTCAATCTGATTCTCCAAAGCCTTAGCAGTCGGTTTCGGCTGTCTTTTCTTTCCATCCACATCACCACATTGTGTTAATTGGTGTGTCTCCATTTTTTTTCAAAACATTACAAAATCCAAACACTGAACTGCACCTATGCCACACAGCTTCATTCCAACACATCAACTTGATGACATTCCCCTCATAAAACCTTGGACACACAATTAACAGGAGCAATATCCCCCACTATCTGCCTATTAAACCTAACTAACTCAACCTAGTCTTCCGTACATACTAGCGGTGGGTATTTATGTACCTCCATACCGTCAGCTGTGAGGAAGACAAACTGTCTTAAACACAAACTGCGGTGGTACTCCCAAGCCAATGGCTTCAGCCGCCTGATGCACAATAACTAGAAAGCAAATCAGTACAACGCCTTGTGCAGCTGTACTGCTGAAACCTAACAGGGGAACAAAACTCCTGAAAGAAATCTGTTCTGTGTAGCCAAAGGCTTCATCTAAAAGCGGGTGGACAAAGGCAACAGCAAACTATAAAACTCTCACCAATAAAACTCATCTATATATAAATAATCCAATAAAACCTCCAAACTTTTCTGTTGACAATTTATTACGGCTCTTCCAAACTGTGGCCGCGGCAGGCTAAACATGAGGACACAGATGACGCGCAACAATAAACGCATAAAACACACTTCTGTACCATTTGCTCCTTTTATTCCACATGCAACTGTCACATATACAAATCAGCACACGGGATTAACTATTAAACAAATGCACAGATTGCACAAACAAATAACTGCAACTCACCAATAACTGCACTAACTACTATGTCAAATTACAACTTAGTCTATGGTATCAATTAGTGCACAAATATACAAAAACCATCAAGTTCCAGTTAAAATACATCAAAATCATTCAAGCTGCGTTCAACAGAAAGTTTTGCCTCATGCTCACCCTACCTTTCTGCTCATCAACATCAGGTGCCGTGAACAGGTGAGTGCAACCACATTTATCATCTACCACACCCATGAGACACGCCCCACACCCGTGCACCAATACAGTGAGTCCATTTAAACCAACCCACTTAGTCAGAAACAACTCATATGGCTCCTACAATCTTATTTGAGCTGCGTTAAATCTGCCTACTTGTGTCTAGGTTTCGATTCGGCGTCCAGTGTCTGCCACCTGCTCAATTGGATCACCCAGTGCATCATCTGGCCCCTTCACTAACTCCACGGATTCCCTTCTCACGGACTTCCACACTTCCCTCCCGAGCTCCCACGGTCCCGCTCTAATCTTAAGCCAACTATTCTAACTCAGTCTTGATGTGTTTTCCCCGCTTCCCGGCTCCCTAGTAATCTTCTCCACTTTCTGTTGCAGCCTCCCCGGGTTTTTTAGTTCCTCGTTTTGCTCCTTTGGTTTTCCCGGGTCGCCTTTTGTTATTATAATAAAGTGTCCTTTTCTGCTAGCGCTCGAGTCTGCGTCTGGATCCTTTTTGTGCACGCACGCCGCGGCGCATGACAAATATACAGTATCTCAAAATTGAATTCAAAGATAAAGTTAATAACCAAAGAGATACGAGAAAATAGCTCAGGTAGATTAAATAATTGGTTGTTGCGTTTATATTTTACAGATTAATATCTGAAGTTGGTAGTCCAACTTGTCCATTTCACAGATATCTAAAAAGATATCTCTGAAGATCTGAATATTATATACATCTCATACTATATATCATCTCAAAACTTTTATCCAGAGTTTAGCTTTTTCAGGGTGCAATCTTGTCCGTTTACTGAGAAATCTTACTGTCGGCATTCTTACTGTCCGTATCTGTGATGGGGTGAAGGTATTACTACCTTGGATATTTTATTCCTAAAATATATTTACAGTTTATAATCTCATCTATGAAAATAAAAGTCAAAGAAATGTTTATCGTCTAGAACTAAAAAGCAATGAGGAATCACTGAAGGAAAACACTTCGGACTGCACAGTCAAGGGGACAACTAGATGAAGTGCAGGGGGAGAACTACAAGAAGTAATGAGGAAAACAGCAACATTGTTGAAACTACTTGTGAAAAATCAGAAAAGTTGACTAAATACCAAACACACGTGACAACAGGTTACCAAAATAAACAAACTGATGGAGACTTAAAACGAGATGACAGACCACTGAGCAAAAGACAACTGATGGAAAAGTATTCCTAACAAAATCATTATAATAAAATTAATGATGTGATAACTCTTTCCATGGGGATACACTGAGGAGAAGAAAACTTTGATAAAATTTAAAGTAGTCAGTGTACAGCTTGTAAAGTTGACGTCTCCTCAAAATAACACAACAGACAGCCATTAATGTCTAAACTGTTGGCAACAAACCTCTAAGTGAAAATGTCCAAACTGTCAATATTTTGTGTGAATTCCACCATTATTTTGCAACACTGCCTTAACTCACTTGGGTGTGGAGTTCAGGTGAGCTTCACAGTCATACATTGTATCAAAGTGTCATATTGTCAGGGTATCCCCTAGAGATGGCACGATACCACTTTTTTATGTCCGATACCAATATCATAAATTTGGATATCTGCCGATACCGATATGAATCCGATATAGTGTGTTTTTAATCAACAAAACTGTTTTTTAAAATATCTTGCTGCATTTTGTATAAGTTCATACTCAAGTTTAAAACAACAACAACACTAAAGCTATTCTGTTATACCTGTATGCAAAAAAGATATTTCATAGTTCAGCAATACTGATCAATCTAATAAACTTAAACCTACACCATCCTCCCTATTCTGGTATTTTAAAGAGTACTTAGCATAAATATTAAGCAACCTAACTAATAGGGTTCCAACTCCCAGCAACAACAAAAATAAATAAATAAAAAATAGGGAACCACCCCTCACGCTCCACCTCATGATGCTTAATCGACGTAATCAACCTTAATTTGATGCAGTGTGAAAAAAAATGCACAGAAATCAATTATTTTTCAAGAAATATTAAATAGATTCAACATCTTTCTTCAACAAAATTGCAGACTGCACAGATGGTACCTTCCCAAAGTAAAAAGTACTATAGCTTACTAGGGTATATATATTAGACTTAATAGTTACTATATACAGTAATTGACTTCTATTCATTTTACATCAAATTAAAACTTTGGGTGTCAGATAATTATTTATTAAAAGCTCGACATTTTAAATGAGAATAAGAAAGAAAAGTCTGTCTTTGTGCCCCCTTTTCCCTGTTAATGCCCTATCGGCCCCCCTGGCTAAACTTTGCTAGATCCGCCCCTGCACAGTTACCAGCCGTCAGCTACGTAGAAAAAGATCCTGGTGTAGAAAGTAATATTAAATAAATTCTAACAACAGCTTATCAAGCTTAAACGTGCTGCTGTTGTTCAGCCGCTGGTTTCCTCTTTCTGGTGCAAAGTGGGCCAAAAGCAAACAAGAGACACGGACTCACGACAGAAAAGCCGATCAGCTGATCAGTTTCACGATTGAAGTAGCAGCCGGAGAGCAAGAGGCAGTCGCTCGTTAAGCTTAACGCAGGAATGCTTTACAAACATTCAGAGATGGACTTACACACTTGCTTTACTTCTCTCGGGGATAACTTTGTCGGAGATGAAATGCCGGGTTGCTAGCGAAGCTCCAAATGCTATCCAGACCACCGACAGGTCCCGCATGCCACAGCTGCTCTATCACGTGATGCATACTGCTCCGAGTGCTAACGTTCTGAGGTGAGTTACGGTGTGTTGCAAGTTTTGTGAGGTGCTTTCGTGATATTTAATGGATCGGATTACATTTTTTATTTTTCTCCGATATCCGATCCAGTAATTTAGGTCAGTATCGGACCGATACCGATACGTAATATCGGATCGGTCCATCTCTAGTATCCCCATAGAAAGATATAACAAAATATTTACAAAAATGTGAGGGCTGTACTCACTTTTGTGAGATATGGTAAATGTATATCAGCTGACCTTACATTCACACACAGGCTAGAACTGAGATGTTCACCCTACAACAGTGTGGAAGTTCCCACCTACACTGTGTTTGAAGCAAAGCACAAAGGAGACGCCTGCTGGAGCAGCTGGAGTCCTACAGACACTCAGCCTCTTCACTTCAGAAACAACTCCTACAACACAAATTCTTTACACTCTGACTGCTGTGTTTGTGGAAACACTCCAACACACACCGCTGCACATATGAACATAGAAATGTGTGTGAAACAGAGCTGAGCTGACATTAAACATGATGGAGGGTTTATTCACAAACACTGAGTCACAACAACATTTACACACACATTACCTCTCTGCAGGACGACACATGCCTGATTTAAAGTCAATGAGTTTCTTTGACTGGTGTTTAAATAAAAAGCAAAAATTTGTTTATATTCTAACATGTTTTTTTTCTCTGATTTTATGTAGTGTTAATACTTGTGATGTGTTTTCTCACCAAATAAATCTCCTCAGCAGCATTTCAGAGATTTGGTATTCACCACTTTGCAGGAGACCAAATAATCTTTCATTCAATTCCTTTCTGCTGTAGTTCATATTAGAATAAAATGGTTTTTACATGTTTCACTTCCTGTTTGCTAAAGTGGATTTTCAGTTCTTTGGAAATCAAAGATTTGTTTTAAAGAGGCAATTTAAATGGGATTGAGGGAATGAAGTGTTTGCACTGCAGTTTATATCCAACAACATCAAGCAGTTAAATCAAAGAGTTCATGTTACTAACAGCTCACCTCTCTGCAGCAGACACAGGCCAGACTTTAAAATTAAGAGGGGGCTCTTTAGACCGGTCACTCTGTAAGGACCCAGAGCTGGGTGGAGGTCCAGGCTGGTTCCTGTGAATAATGATGGAGCAGTGATGTGAGTGCTGAGCTGTGACATGGAGAAGAGTCATGGACAGTTAGAGATGGTCATCTCACCTCTGAGCTTTGGTCTGGCTCTCATGTTCCCCACACAGAGTGCTTTTAGAGGGAGGGGCTCCCTCCTCTCTGTCCTCACACTGATCCATGCTGCTCAGCTCACACACACTTTCTACCTGCAGAGGAAACACAAATCATTCATGTGCACTGACCCCTGGACTAGGTCATTGAATGTCTGTTGTGAGTCGCAAGTAAGTTGCCTGCAATGATACTTAAGGTCCAGCAGGTGTCAGTATGGAATGTGCTGAAACGCTTCACGAGGCCTCATCTACCCATCACTACTTAATTGTGTGCTGCGCATCATGTAGTACACATGGGGTAATGAGAAGCGATTAACACCTTATGACCAGCTCCTGACCAGCAATCGGTCACAAGAAAATCGAATCTGTTTGAAATCCTGGTCGCCGCTCGTGAGGGTATCGCACTGTTGAAGCAGTGCCAAGAGACAATTTAACAAAACCTCACACATTGCGCATGCGCAAACTCTGAAATGGAAATGAAAAAAACGGAGCAGCGGCAGTGCAACGTGTGATCTAGACACACTGATGGAGGCCCAACTTGTAGAACTTTGGCAAGCTCATCCGAGCTTTTTCCAATGTGGCCTCACAAATTATCACAACTGCAACAACCGTGAACAGAGTTGGATGGGCATTGCTGCTCAATGTTTTTCATTGGCAATTTAGCAAAGTTGATGGTGGTGTTTGTGCTGGAACTAAGCTGCACACAGCTGATGTTAGCCAGGAAAGCATTACACACTGACTTTAATACAAACACACACAGTTTGTTGTGTGAAGAACTCAAACACGAGCTGAACAAACAGTAAAGTTCCTAAAGACAAACTGTTAAAGGAGGAAACAAAGCAAACTTACAGTTTCTTCACACACCAACAACAAGCTCCACTCCACGAAGCTCAGGAAAGAAGGAAACACCCAGAGAGGCGTTTGAGGACACTCAGGAGCATGAAAATCTGTGTGCTGCGTTCAGGTGCACCTCGGAATATCCGAAATCTCTGGCAGGTTGTGATTTATTCCTGCTGGTTTTCCTGTTTGAAACACAACCATGTGTCATCACTTTGTTGTTCTTCCTGCAGCGTTTGAATGTTTCAGCACTAAACTGATGTTTCTTCAAAGATCATTTCAACTTGTTGAAGTCATGAATGGAAGTGCAGACTGAGTGTGAGAGCCAAAGTGAATGTTTATGATTTATTTATTATGGTGGCACAGGTTTAGATTTTTCTGCACCTCAGGTGATTGCATGGGGGTGTGGTCACATGTTATTTACCTTATGCTGGCGTTCTCAACAGAGAAGTTGGGTGAGCGGGTTTTTACACGTCATTTGACGTCACCTTTCAGTCAATTTCTCAAATGATAAAAGTTCATAGAGGGGCTATTTGCTTTGAATGAAGTGAAAAGTTTGTTGTTTTTGTTTTGAAATAAATACACAAACACAAGTGGGGCTCAGTTTGGCTTATTGCAGACGAGTCACAGCTCAAACCAACTCAGCCAGCAGCAGCTTTATTTGTGGATTGAAGTCGCAACACTGAGAGTGGATCACATGATGTTTAAGGTGTGTCATGTGACATGTTCAGTATCGTCACACATGTTTAGACTGTCCCTGATATCATAGCTGCTCAAACACTGATGATTATATTTGAAGAATTATTCCTGATGGCAGCAAAGTTTGAATGGAGCTCTCTGTCTGTGCTGATTTGTCGCCCTCTGGAGGTCAAAACACAAACTGCATGATGTCACTGTAACCACCACAGTGACAGGAAGTGTTTTTAAATGATGAAACATGTCAGTGATGCTGATAGTGTGTTCATCACAGACGCTCAGGAATCAAAGTGAAAGCAGAGAAACTGGAATGAATCAGGTGTTGTAGAATATGGAGAAACAGGGTGGAGAGAGGATGCTGCTCCTTCTTTGAGATCAAACATGTCGTGTTGTTCACGTGCTGTCAGCGTGACGCACAGAAACCATGGAAACAAAGTGTGAGTGAAATCAGTCCAAAGTAACAGAGTGAAGAGCAGCAGATGAAGCACTTAGGACACAAAAAGGAAGGAAAGAAGGAGACAAGGTCCATCTGTGTCCTTTCAAACAAACAAGCTTCAACGTCCAGGACTGAAACACGAGTCCACATATTTATACACATATTTATTTAATGAGAATAAAACAAGAATATTTATAATACATCAGCAATAATCAGGCCTGGGATCCTCCTGGTTACAAACAGGGTCCAGGACTGGGACACTCAGGTGGATCCTGCAGGGTCTGGTTCAGGAAAAGGTTTTAGTAGAAAGGTATGATTTCATTTATTTGAAGAGATCAGAGCATCATTCTGATTATTAAGCTTAAGTCAAACATACTAATGCGCACGGCGCCGTGACACTTAATGATCTGTTACTGTACATTTGTCACGTGTGTGTATTTGTTGTTGTATTGTTGCTGCCATGATGCATCACATGGGACCATCACACTACCACCACCATATGTGACTGTTGCTATGAGGCTCCTTTTCATTGATGCTGTGTTAGTTTCAGATGTAACAGGACTCAAAGCTTTTGTCTCATCAGTCCACAGAGTCTTTCCCAAACGGGATCATCAACATGTTGTTGGACGATGTGAGACCATCCTTTGTGTTCTTCTTGCTCTGCAGTGGTTTTCTCCTTGGATTCTCTTTCTTATTGTTCAGTGATGACCTTAACTGAGGCCTGCAGCTCTTTCATGTTGTTCTGGGCTCTTTGTGAGCTCCTGGATGTCGATGTGCTCTTGGAGTCATTTTGGTGCCCCTGGCTCCTGGGAAGGTTCCCACTGTTCCTCACTTTCAGCATTTGTATCTAATGGCTCTCACCGTGGTTCAACAGAGTCCCAAAGCCTTAGAAATGGCTTTGAACCCTGTGCAGACTGACAGCTGGGACTCTGTCAGCTGATTGTGTAGATGGTGGCCTTATGTGTTGCTGTTTGACATCTTTCAGCCTGTTCACTTTCTCACACGGGTTCTGTAGAAGTTGAAGAGTCTGTTGATCCAACAGGTCTTCTTCAGGCTGAGTGTGTTTGTCAGACTGAACTCAGCTTTAGAAACAAATGTGCTTCATTACAGCTCATCCATGATTGAAGCAGAGGGGCAGTTACTTTTGCACACAGCTCAGGTAGGTTGGGCTCACCTTTGTGCCTTAATCAGTGACATCATCATTTATTTACTTGTGTTATCTTTGTCCAACAGGAACATTTGTGTGATAAAAACAGTCAGAAATGACTGAGTGAAAAGACTTTTTCACACCACTGTGTGTGATCGTCGCCCCTGGGAGAGTTCACTTATCTGCAATGAGAGGTGTGATCAACACGAGTGCACGAGTGTCACATGACTCACAGCTGTGCATGCAGTGGCAAAAGGCTGAGTGTGTGCCATCAGTCTGTACTCAGTCCTCACTCTGAGCCTCACATCTTCCTGCTGCTTCATGAGAGCAGAGCTGAACTTCCTGGCTGTGGGAGAGACGAGGAGGATCCTGGTGCAAGAAGCACAAATGATGCAGTTTGTTTCCTGTTCACACTCAAAGTGACTAAAACCAGATTTATGAAAGTGTCATTTCTCTGAGTCACTGATGGAAACATCAGCTTGTATGAACTGTTCAGTCTGATCCTCTGAAGTGTGTCAGTGTGCTGTTGGAGTAAAGCTTAGTTAGACTTGGACCTGGTTGGTAGTAGTCATAGATCTTGACCACGGCTGGCTTCAGGTTGTCCACTGGGAGCTCCTGGATGATCTCTAAGCTGTGGCTGATGGGTGTGTCCTTTGATAACTGGACGAGACAGAAACAATCGCAGACACAGTTTGTCCCAAAGATCATCATCTGGTGTCCCCACTGTGGACTTCTCTGACCTCCTCTAAGGACACCAGAACAGGATCTTCCTTTGGTTCAACACGACTCACCAGGAGGCCACGTTTGAGCTGTGAGGAGATGACATCATCACAGTGATCACATGACGTGTTGGTAGCGTCTGTCTAATTACTCACACTCTGGGAACATCCAGGACCTCCATGTTTGTAGTTTTCTCCTTCCCACTGTAGCTGTGTTTGAACAGTGTGTGCACACATGCTCTTCATCACCCACAGTGACTCCACGCTGGTACAGAGCTCTCCTCTAACCTGTCACATACTTACAGGGATGTATTTCCACAGTCAGTCTGGCAGATCCACCTGTGGGCTCCACCTCTGTGTGGACTTTCACACTGAGAGTGGGGACATCAGCAGGTGTTGGGATGTTGTAGGTGGCACAAATCTGGGAAACAAACAGAACCAATCACAGCTCAGTGCAGCCTGCTGTCACTTTTGTACACCGTGACACTTTTATATTTATATCTCTATATTTATCTATTTATCTTAATATTTATCAGAGTACTTGATTGAGTTACTTACTTACTTACTTACTTACTTACTTACTTGAGTTATTGAGTACTTGGAGGATTTTGTCAAAAGCCTAGCTGCAGCGTTTTGCACAACCTGCAGACGATCCAGAGAACCTTTGCTTAGACACACCAGGTGACACCAGGAGATGCCGGACTAGAGCAGATACTGAAGGACCCGTCCCATCCTGGCAACAAACTGTTCCAACTTCTGCAATCTGGTAGAAGGTTCCGCATCTTCCGGGCAAGGACGGAGAGACTCAAGAGGAGCTTCTATCCCCAAGCCATCCGTGCCCTAAACACACACACCCGCCCTCTCACATCATCTATAACTGACTGAGACAGGACTCTCTTCCAGACACTCTAAACCCAGGCACAATGTACATTTCAAATGTACATTTGAAGTGTACATTGTGTACCCCCCCCCCCCCCCCCCCCATTTTTGCACATGTCGAGGAGCGTGTCAGGCTACATTTCACTGTGTGTTATACTTGTATAACTATGCATGTGACAAATAAAGAACCTTGAACATAAACAGCAAATTACAATAATCCAAGCGTGACGAAATAAATGCATGTATAGCAATCTCCAGTTCAGAGCGAGATAAAATCGGGCTTAGCTTAACCACATTTCTTAAATGATAAAAACAAGACCGAACCAGAGATTTCACATGCCCATCCAATGTGAGACTCGAGTCAAAGGTGACACCTAAATTCCTGATAGAGGATTTAACACAGAGTGAGAGAGGACCGAGGGCTTTCACTATCTGCGATAGAAACCTATCAGGGGCGCATACGAGGACTTCGGGTTTCCCCTCGCTGAGTTGGAGGAAATTTGCAGCCATCCAACGTTTGATCGAATCTAAGCAATCCTTCAGATGCTGAAGCTTAGATAAATCCTGGGGCTTAAAAGAAACGTACAACTGTGTTTGGGGAGTGCGACTGTCTGTGCAGTGTCTATTTGTGTCTGTCTACACGTTGGGTGAGTGCCGAGTATTTGGTGGTGCATACGGGGTGGGAATGCACGTCTGTGTCCGCGTGTGCCTGTTCGTCTGTGTCTATATGTCAGGTTGGGTCTCAGACTCAACCTCTCTGGATACATCTCAGGCCCTCTAAAGTACGGAGGCCTATCTCCCCTCACCACACTCCCTGCCGGTGGCTGATGCCCTCAGACGTTGGTGTGTTGGTGGTCCTTGTCGTCTGGGGCTGGGCGCTCATGTATGTACCGGCTCACTTCTGGTGGCCGATTGGCGGGGCCTGGGGGCTGTGGCCCGGCTGGGCCCCTTCCGGGGGGTGGGATGCCCTCAGGCCTCTGGCCTCTGGGCCTGAAGCTCGGTCCTCTCTGGCACAGCTGGCTGCTGGCAGAGCCCGCGGGCACGCCACTGCAACCCCCTCTGGCCTCTGCTCCGTAGCTGCTGGGTGACCTCTCGTTTGGAGCTCTACTCAGCTCTTCCTAGTAGGGTGGCACGGTTCCCCCCCTTTTGGTGGTCCTCCTCGGGTCCTTGTACTCTGGGGCCTCTGGATATCTGGGGCCTGGATCTCCTCCATACCTGCTTCATACCCTGGTGGACGGGGCTATGGCCCCCCCACACTCCCTAGCAGATCATTACATGGAGAAACCTTTGGAATACAAGCATGCTGATCCACACAGGTATGCACACAGGTGTACACATGGGTGTTCACAGACGCGGACTAAAGCTTTCTTGGCTGCTGCCTCAAAGCACACTGTGCGCTGTCTATCTTGCGTGCTGCACAATATTGTTTAATATTTAGTATCTACTGCTAGCTAGTTTATTGTGATGGTCCTGTTTTTTTATTATGTTGCTCTTTGTTGTTTGCTTTCTCTTCTGTTTTTTTTCTCCATACAGGTGACCCAGGAGTTTTGTTTCTTTTTCTTTCTTTCTTCCCCTCCTTCTCACCGTCTCTTCTCCCCTTTGGTTTTCTTTCTTTCTCTCCCTCTCTTTCTTTCATTCTTTCTCCCTGTCCTATCCCACAGTCATGTCTGTCCCGTTTGTAGCAACTGAAAATAAAATAAATTCATAATTATAATAAAGGTCAATCAAATGGACCAATATGGCAAGGCCATGATGATCCACTCGGTAAAATAAATCCGCTTGGCATCTTTCTTGGCCTTAAGACAACAATTCTGATGCTAAAGATCCAAACGGGACACAAAAAGAAATAAAATAAAATAAAAAAGAAACGTACAAGTGAATATCATCAGCATAACAGTGATAAGAAATGTCCTCAAAAGAGCCCATTATATGCTGGAGGCGGAGAAGATAAATTAAAAACAATAAAGGCCCCAAAACTGACCCTTGAGGGACACCATAAGTAAGGGAGGTAGAGGATGACCTAAAATCGGAGACCGCCACAGAAAAGGATCGGTGATGGAGATAAGAGGAGAACCACTCTAAGGCAGTTCCAGATACACCCACCCAATTTTTCAGCCTTTCAATGAGGATGTGATGGTCAACTGTGTCGAAAGCTGATGTGAGGTCCAACATGAGTAGAACAGAGCATTTACCTGCATCATTATTCATCAAGATATTGCTTGAGACCCTAAGAAGGGCTGTCTCCGTGGAGTGAAATCGACGAAAACCGGACTGAAACCATGTTTATGTAGAGCTGCCATAAGTTGCTGAGCCACAACCTTTTCTAGAAGCTTAGTAATTAACGGTAACTTAGAGATAGGTCTGTAGCTGCTCCAAAGAGAGGGGTCAAGCTGAGGTTGTTTTAAAAGTGGGAGAATAGCAGCGTTTTTAAAATAAACCGGAACTATACCAGATGCCAGTGAAGAGTTGATTAAAGTGAGCACACATGGGCCAATAGACTGGAAGACATTTTTGAATAATGATGCAGGTATAATGTCAAGTAAACAGGAGGATGCTTTCACTGAATTCACTAATTTTACCAGCTCAGGTAGTGAAACAGGAGAGAAAGTATCCAAGATAACGGGCCGGGATGGGGTAGAGATCGAGATAACAGGTGCTGAGTGTGTAAAATTCATTCTCACGTTATGAATTTTTGCGGGTCGTCCAGCCCTGGCCGTGAGGTGTCCCTTATTTATTTTTCAGGGAGTTGGCAACCGTAGATGAACATCATTCAGAGAACAGCTTCCAGCTTCTTTTGTTCTGCTACAGTTTGGATGGATTTGCATTGCAAAGAGACTGAAGTGGATAGGGTCAGGAGGTCAAAGGTCAGAGCTCCTGTGGGTCTGAGGGCGGCCTCACGCTGGAGAAGGATGAAGGAGTCTGACCTGAGCCAGTGTTGGACATGAACACATCAGCACTGCTGTCAGTGAGCCTAACGACAGCCGTTAGCATCATTTCAGTGTTTCAGTCATAAAAACACTTCCTGTCTCTGTGGTGGTTACAGTGACATCATGCAGTTTGTGCTTTGACCTCCAGAGGGCCTCTCTGTTGCTGTGTGCAGCAGCCTGTGTCACTCATGCAGTCATGCACTGCGGTCTCATAAGGAAACTCAGCTTTTTGATATAAAGTTTTTCTTGTTCATATATACATACATACATACATACATTGGGTGAATGTGCAGTAGTAGCAGCCAGCAGGTGAATTCTGTACCTTGTCTGGACTGTTGTAGGAAGGACTCTGTCCTTAGTCTATGGTGTTTAACACTTTTGCACCACAAGGAAAAGGCCGGACGGTGAACGCGCTTGTCCACAAAGCTGAGGTCAGCAGTACAGCCACCTCCGGGTGGTCCGGGCAAATCCAGGTTTTGATTGCATGATTTTTTTCTATGAAGTGTGTAGAAACTGAGGAATGCAGTAAAGAGAAGTGTGTGTGTAAGAAGTGCTGTGGGTGTGTGTATAACCGAGAGTGATGGAAAGAGATGTGTTAAAATGTGGACAGAAGAATAAGAGAGGGAAAGTGTTAATGAGCAGTGATGAAAATGATATTAAATAAATGTTTTAGTGTGTTAGCACAGGTGGCTGCGGAACTGGATCAGCGTCCTCCACAAGCACAGCGGCCGGAGCAAAATGATAGATCAACATAATTGGAACCACACCAGCCTGTGTTTTGGCTGAATATTACACAGCTTCACTCCATGTACACCTCACGATGAAGAACAAGCTTCGAGGGCAATCAATCTCTCCCTGAAGACAAAATGCAGTTCGAGAGCAACTGCGTCGACTTCAAGACTCAACAATGTGAACACACAGCAACACTGCCCTAAACCTTACAGGGTTCAGCAGCATGTACACATGCCATAGTGGATGGAAGCATGCGCTCCCAATCACAAGCTGGGAGGTTCACCAGCGACATCAATGTGTGTGAATGGACTTGAGAAGACTGTCTGAGTTTCACATTTGCTATACTGGGAACTGAAATGGCAGAGACTGAAAAGAGTGAAAGACAAAAGGCAAAGCTGAAGAAGAACGGCCCACTGGGCCTCTGACACGCCACCACCGTGAACTGCTGCCGATGCAGGAGAGAGACAGAAGCTGTGAGAAGTGGGGAGAAGAGAGCATGGAGGTCTGTTGCTGTTAATGTGAGAACACATGAACATTGGGCTGGAAAACTGTGGCCGGCTGTCTTGTGGAGGTTGAGTCTGTAGGATCGCAACAAAGGTAAAACTAGAACACACAAACACACATAAACAGAGAAATGTGAAGGAAAGGCAGCTCTAAGGACAAAGCCCTGCTGAACCTGCAGCTCCACTGCACACACAGCCATTGAACCTGCCTACTAACACACACACACACACACACACACACATGCAATGAAGATCAGCTTGTTATCTGTCGTCAGTGTTAAAATTGAGCAAATTTCACAGACACTTGTTATCAAACGCTGAGTGTATCCACTGCTGACAGTTAACTCTCTGGGTTACAGGACAACAGTTTAACTTTTGTGGGAAAAAATTCTGGTTTGACCAACCAGTGATCAGACAATAAGTTTAGTTGTTAATATAGTAAATTGTCAAATACTTTCTGCTTGATTGGTGCAGCACAAGTAATTTACTGTATGAAGTAAATTCTCTTTTGTCATAATATTTTGAACACGCATCTCTGTTGTCCTGTCAACTTGGTGGGTTAATAGCTGATATGCAAATTAGCTGATTGTTACTAGATCAGGGAAGGATGGGGCACAGGCCACCCCCACAAGCAGACTGGCCACCCCAGGTGCCACCCCGAAGCTAAAACAATAAAATTCAATCAAATATCAAGTGTCCGATTATGTTTTCACAGTGAAGCTCAGATATCCGAGTGCAAGTGAATGCAGCATCGGCTTCTGCACTATGAGCATCACGTTAGCAAAGGTAGGAGAGCCAAGCAGAAAGATGGCACCGCAGGAAACAGTTTTTCGGAGAAAGATTAACAGGTTAAGATAGCTGGACAGGCCATCGGACATACCGGGTGTGCTGATGACTTATTTTTTTTTATTTTTTTTGTAACGGCATGAACAATGAGAGGTGGTGGATTGGCCAGATGCAGGCAGATGTGTAAAAATAAGTCAGTTGTTGTTTGGTGGTGGCTATGGCGGAGCTTCCACAGAGGCCAGCAGGTGGATGAGGGAAGGGGAGGCAGGAGGAGAGCCCCGAGGCAGCCGCCAGTCCGAGTGTCAGGTGAACTGAACTTCAGGTAAGAAGTTATGAGCTGCAGTCTATCTGGGTCAGATATAAACCAAGTTTAGGTGGAGTTTATTTTCATGTTGCTGACTTTTTACTGTCAGTTGCAATAACTCATACTGCGTTCTAGCCAGCTTGATGGAGTTTTTATACAGCTGTTCGGTTGCTATGATGTTACTGATAGTGAACTTTATTTTATTCATAAGGTTAGTTAGTAGAGTTGCCAACGGCTCCTTAAAAAAATGGAATGGTCCCTCAATCAGAGAAAATATTACGCGTTTCGTATTGAGCTGAGAAGAGACGCAGTTTGTCCCGGACTTTAGCTAGAATGGAAAAAGACACAAAGCTGGATTTATTCTGTCGTTACGCTGCACAGCTGCCTCTTCTTCTCTCATTCTCTCCCCCTCCTGTTGCTACTTCAATCATGAAACTGATCAATGATCAGCTGATCGGCTTTTCTCTCTTGTTTATTTATCGTCCACTTTGCACCAGAAAGAGGAAACCAGCAGATGTCGCGCTAAACAACAGCAGCACGTTTGATCAGCTGTTGTTAGAATTTATTTAATATTAATTTCTAGTATCAGCTGATGTTTGCTGGAGCCACAGCTGTAAAGCTGCTGGTCATGATGTCGGTTTGGATATGTGGTGAGAGGGAAACATGAAGATGAAACCAGGAGATGTCCTTACTGAACCATCAGAGCTGAACAGGTGATGGAGAAACAGGTTTACCTTTTAGGTGACATGGATGAGTTGAAGTTATGAACTGTTTCTGAGAGACAAATAACACCAGGATCCTTTTTTATGTAGCTGACAGCTGGTAACTGTGGGTCTAGCAAAGTGTTGCCAGGGGGCCAGGTAGGGCATTAACAGGGAGAGGGGGGCACAAAGAAATACTTTTCTTTCTTATTCTCATTTAAAATGTCTCACTTTTATTAAATAATTATCTGAATCTTACAACCAAAGTTTTTATCTGATGTAAAATGTATAGAAATCATACATATACCAACAAGACTGTACATCAGTGTCACAACAGGGTTTGTTTTCATTCAAAGGCTTTATGGCTTTACTACCTGGTGGGTCGGTCTGTAGTGAAAATGCCCGATTTTCTGTCCCAGTCCAGCCCTGCAGGTTAATACTGGCAGTGTCACCATGCCAGCTGACTGTATTTTATCATCAGCCAGTGTTGTTCTTTATCAATATTACTAAAGTTTACCATAAGGCAGCATAGAAAGTATTTACTTGCTTTCAGGTTTTATTCAAATGTTAGTCTTTTCAGTTGTTTCTCCACTTTTTTCCTGTTTCAAAATCAAACACCAGTTTGTGAGAAGATTATCTTCTTTTTTTAACAGGCAGAGAAAGTTTTACATTGGCTAATTTGTCAATTGTTTGTTACAAATGTTCGTATTTTAATATTCAAAAATGTTTTTGCCCAAAACATATGTGCACTACATGTCAGTAAAAATACTATGCAAATATTGCTGTCCTTGAATGCTGAGTAAACACTGACTGATTGTATCTCTTGTACTTTATCAACGCAGTATCTAAAAACTTTGCACCGTAGTGGTTAAAATCTCATTCTAATAAGAGTTAAAAGCGCATTTGGTTATTAGGTTTACAGGATTATTGAATTATGGTGAACGGTTGGTAGATTTGTTTTTAACATTATCTGCCAATTACATCTACCACCCTTCTCCAAATCTGTGCCCCTACCTGGCCCCCCCAACAAACATTTCTAGACACGCCACTGGCAGCAGCCAGAGTATTGCTGGAAGAAATCATCCCAAGGGTGGAATCTCCAGACTGGGATTGAGACTGGGTGCTGATCAGAAGTCTTCAGAGACCCAGCAAGAACTAGGAAACACTCGTGCCAAGCTCCAACTCAGCGACAGCAGAGCAGACTCTGTGTCAGGGATCAGCGAATGAATGCAGATAACACCTGCTTAAACAACCAATCAGTTTCCCTGGAAAGCTTAGTATGTTTTTAGGTTAAGGAGGTCGTTGGTGTGACGTTAATAATCATTTTATAAATGATATGCATTCACATAACTCTCCGAACATCACAAACTCTGAGCCTGAGTAGAAGTGATTGGAGTAATTATAGCATGCACGTTTTACAGCAACTTGTGCGCGTTTTGTAGGGTAGGTAGACTGATTATCTAGCATGTCAGTTCCTGATGCGTAAGTGCATTAGGCCCTCATTGTCTGAGTAAACATAGTAACAATAGTTGTGAGTTATTTTGACATGTGTACTCAGCTCTGACATGTTGTTTGACACTGTAAAGTAGGATTTTGGGTTCATCACATTTCAACGATTGATTTTGATAGGTCTCAAACATGCTGGAAGCACCTAAAAAATGCGGTTGTTCTTCTAGAGTTAAATGTGGTTGTTTTGGTTTCCCCAATCACTGCTGTGGGCACAGTAAAGATGATTGTAAATGCCTTTGAGAGGGTTTACACTGTGTAAATGGGTCTACAGTAGTAACGAGTACAGCACAATGTACTGACTGATAGAGAGGAAAGATCGATCTCTCTGTTGTAAATGTAGCTCAGAAGTGTTTGATATATGTTGGCTGTGTGGAAATTCATGGCTACTTCTGGGTTTTACCCCAGACTTTGGGAAGCACTAACTTTGAAGTTAGTTTAGGTTTGTGGTATTCACTTAGGTTATAGTCACTGTCCTTGATGGCAAACATCTGGACAGGGCAAAGCAAATGGCACAAAGGAGTGTGTGATGTTTGGTCGGGCATGTGTGCCTCAATCCCTAATAACACTGGGGATGGGGGTCTTTTACAGAAACCGTTAATAAATTGGGAAACATGGGTTGATTTAATGATAAAGTGGAAAATATATCACACACTGAAAGACTTCCTTATCTGAACAACAGGTTCTTATGAAAGAGCAGCTTGATGTAACTAAGGGTAAAGTTTTCTTTGCAGATGAACAACAGAGGCTGTTTCATTTTGTATATGGTCTCATATTGTGTTTTCTTTTATGGTATCTGCCATCCTTCAAACAAAGGGTGGAGACTCAGATGGAGCGAAGATGACCATAAAGTGTGAATTTGTTTTTTTCCTTCTGACTATAGGGAGGATGCACATTATGGAATTTCTTTGAGTACGTAATTGTGCTGATGTTCAGTAGTTAGAAAAGAAATCTCCATGTTTTTATGTGATTCTTAATTGTGGTATCACAAAGGGTGGAGTGTGGTGGCGGATTTCTTTTCTCATGTATTAATCACATATTTAATCACATCTCATTAGTTATAGTAATATCACTTTCTCACTTTACCATAGTGAGAGCACTCCTGTCACTAGTTTACATGCACGTGGAAAGTTACCACAGTGAGGCCGTTGTAATGGGAGACGTTAAACAGATAGTGGGACTCCTGCTTATCAGGGATGTAACTCTTTAGGTGACGGCCAAGCAGAAAACAAGGTCATAATTCTCTCTGTGAGGGAGGAGGTACAGCCCCCTGTGAGAGGGGGGGCTATACCAACATGTGAGAGTCTGTGGATGTTCTTTGTCTGTGTGTCTGTATAGAAGATGTGAGGGCGGTGGCCACAGAGATGGTCCTGGTGTTTCACTGGGATGCTCTCTCCACATTGCAGTGTGTTTATTAAACCCACAAATCAAGCTCACTGACTGTGTTGCAGGTTATTGTTAAATTTTCCATAACAACATCAACTAAAGAAGGATTTTAATTAATTTTTGAATATGATGGAATATTTCAGTTAACCCTTAATGGCTTTGAGGATAAGTGTCCTTTAATTTATGAGGAACATTATCTGTCTCGCTCATGTCTGCGGTGGGCTCGCTTAACAAGGGTCGAACCTTAGGACCCTTACTGGATACAGACGCCCCAGAATGAAGAGAATATCTATGGTTTTGTAGTTTTTCTCAGGAAATCCTCCTTCAGTCTTCCTCAGTTTCTTTAAGTCACCAACTGGACCTGCTTGCTGAGATTTGGTCAAACCTGCAAAAACTGAAGTTTATGTGAGACGTCGTGGCCCTTTTTACACATGAGCTCTGGTTTCCATTTTATCAACATATTTGCTAATAAATAACTTTTACTGTCAGCTGACCAGGAGGGCAAAGTGGTAGCAATCATGTACAACAATGTGTATAACCTCACACATTTTTCCCAAACTGAAACCAGATCAATGAAGTAGATGAGATGTCAGTGAATAAAGCACAGGGGCAAGTTAAAGTAAAGTCTAATTTATTTATTGGTTTAGGGCTCAGAAAACAAAGAATCACATGTTGAAATTAATGCACAGGAAACATCAAATTAGTATTTTGTCATGGCTGTGTGCAGGCTGGCAGGGAAAAGGACCCAAAATGCAGGACTCAAAGGCAGACGTAAACTCGAAAACACTCAGCTTTGTTGCTGATAGCAACAGAACAGGAACTTTACTAAATTGAGACAAAAACAAACTAAGCAGGCAGGCAGAACACACAGTAACGTGAGAGTACGATGCAACAGGGAGCACAGGAAAACACAGGGCTTAAATACACAGGGAGTAATCAGGGAATGGAAACAGGAGGGGAACACAGCTGGAAGAAACCACACCCGACGAGACAGGCGAAACGTGACCTGAACCCACAGAACCAGCAAAAGATTATTAAATCCTTGAAAGCTTCCTTCCTCAAAGGTTAGTGATGATTTTCTAAAAAACACTTGGTGGAGCGTTTCAGTCTGATTTCATCAATAATCCAACTCAGTACATCCCATCCACGCAAGCATGTGTTACCTGCTCAGCTGATCTTTAATGATTCGATGTTAAAACTTTATTTTTAAACAACTAAAGCTTTTAACTCCAGAGAATTTTGCTCATTCGGGTTACTTCAGGGTTAACCCTGAGTTTTCTGTCCTACGGAGCTGGTTCACAATCTCAAACAGCTGCAGCTGAGAGAACATAAACTCAAACTGTCAGGAGCAGGTTATGTCTTTTAAAGCATGCTTTCAGTGACATATTGATTATCTGCTGGGTGAAATGTGTTCATGTGATCAGAAAATGATTCTGCTCTGCTGATGAGTCTGTTCCACTGCCACAAACATGAAACACACACCTCGATACCTGTTCAACCAACCACACCTGTGAAATAAACAGCCATACTTTTTACAACAGGATTGTATTTTACTGGTATTTCTTTTATACTCCTTTTTCATCACTATTCCTAATGTCTGTTGTGTTGTAAGGACCGTTTTCTGTGGAAGATGGGGAAACCCTGGGTTAACTCAAGTTTATATCTGTTTATCCTGATAAGTAAAAATAATACTAATGAAGGGTGATCAGGCCTTTCCTCAAGATCTGCCCCAAAAACAATCAGAGCTCATATTTGCATAATTACTTTATTTTTTATTCAATTACTTTATTGTGTACTTCAACTTTCAGCGTTGCAACGCTGAAGTTTGTCATGCTGGATTTAATGGTGACATTAAAATCTGTGTGAGTCAGATCATAGCCATCAGCTTTTCCTCTGACAAACCGTCTCTCAGGACTGTAATACATCTTATGATAAAGAGCACTATCACTGTTTGTTTCCCCGTCAAAGACTCCGACGGCGCACCAGTTAGAGTACAGGCCGTAGTCAAAAGGAACCGAGAACATGACGGCTATTTTCTTATCAGCTCTGTCTGCAGCTGTATCGTAGAGATCGTAGGTGAAGACTCCAACAGATCCTCGCGCTGTGCCGCCAGTCTTAGAGAACAGAGCGCTGCCACATTCAGAAGGCCCAAGTTTTGTTGGCAAAGGGATTTGGCAGAGTCCGCTAACAAGATGCAGACTAGTGAGGAAAAAGAAAAACATGAATTAATATTCTTATTCCAACAGGACCCGAACTCTCATAATGAGTCAGGTGGATGAGTTTGTTTAGAGAAAGAAACATGGACAGGGCTATTGCTGCTGAGATGACAACATCATGTCAGTGTTCAGAAGAAATTTACTGCTCGTCTGATTCCTTCTGTTACTTTTATCAGTGAGGTGTCAGGTGATGTGCAGGCAGCATCTCAGTCACAGTAAGAAGTGTGGTCACCTGGGGTTTTGAAGGGTGTAGCCCTCAGTCTTGTTCGTAATATGAATGACGGACTGCCGAGCGCCCATGGTGTCCGCAAACTAAAGAACAAAAAGAGAGAAGAACGTGTTCCTGTCTGTGGGAGCATCTCTGTTCGTAAGACAGTAAACGTGATACAAACACCATCATGTCGTCCACTGTTACAGCCCCAGTGCTCCACCCTGTGGGACTTTTCCAATAAGAGAGACTTTACCTAAAAAGTTTCCTTCAAAAGGCTCTGCAGCTTTATTATTTATTAAAAAACAGTTTGAACATGGAGCACCGTGTGTGTGAGCAGCTGTGACTCACGTTTCCACAGCGAGCGCTCCGAACGAAACGATGACAAACAGATTCTGAACACGTCAGAGAAAGGAACATCTTTGTCTGTGTTTCAGTCAAATAAACAAGCTCGGACTCACAGTGATGAGATGAATTCAGGTGATCGGTCACCAGTGTTCGTGTGCAGTCCTTGCAGTCTGACTGAGACCAAACAATCCTCGGTTTGTACCCTGAAAGTGAAGCAGAACGTCTGTTCATGAACTAAAGGAGATTTGTAGAGAGATTTTTTTGCCTTTCCAGAAAAAAATACTACCTCATTTTTTTTCTGGAGATTTGAGAAAAATGTTTTTTTACTCTGACACGTTTTGGTTTATTTCTTTTTGATTGGTCACTAAGATATTTAAAGCAAATCCCCCTCTCGCCCCTGTGGGCTGTCTTTATTGTTCAAGCTCGTATTTGATAGCTAAAGGCTCCACACTAAAACTGGTGATTATTCACTCTGAATTATTCTTATAGGTCGTCCAACTATAAGGTTGCTTTGAAGGTAACATTGTGGTGTTTATCCAGTTGGATTAAGTTTGCAAATGTGCAAAGGGCTGATTATGTTTGCAAGCAGCGTATTCCATTAATATTAATTGCAAATCACTGAATGCAGGACATTATGATCGGGAGCTGAATGAAAGCGCAGCTCACTCAACACAAGCTGAACAGCAGAGAGGGAGGAGAGCAGTGAAGAGTAACCCATCTGGCTACACTAAGTAACAGTTACTGTGGAATAGCTCAGGCCGCATTCAGTGTGTTTAGTCTGATTCCTGGACTCTGATCACGCACTAACAGGTCATGGCGGACACGCTCGGCCTCGTTGGGCCAGCTGTGAGTCCGTTACCGTGAACTATGGTTTGTGCTGGAACTGAGCTGCACACAGCTGATGCTGATGTGTGCATCGGAGACCATTCAGATGGAAACCTGCAGACCCACAGAGCTGAGAACTGTCTCTGCACATCTGCCTGTGTTAGAACAGGAAGTAGTTTCTAATTTCATCAAGCTTGTCAACTTCCTGTGGTCGCAGCGATGTTAAAAACAGGAAGTGTGGTTGCTAAGCTGTTGCTATGTGTGCTGATGTCACACAGACTAGGATGAGGTGCAATATATTGGACAATTCACACAATTCACAGTATATCGGTTTAGTATTCACCTCTCTCGAATAAAACACCACCAAAAATGTGTTTTCCTATTAAAGGTGACGAATTTTGTAATGTAATGTGATGCGTTACACACAAACAAGCCTTACTGCTCGTATTTATCAGGTTTTCTCCTCGTGCATTTAACAAAATAGAAATACAGGTGTAGTTTAACAGAATAAAGTTCATTACCCCGTCTGCTTTTTGTAAAGATTACTTTATTCTGATGTCATTATTTGATAGAAACACGTCTGTCACTGTTTTAGGACATTTAAATGCAAAAATGAGTTCTTGGGCACATTTTAATGTCCGGTAAAGTTAGCGTTGTAATAGCAAACAAGTATTTTTGATGCAATTGCATTTAAAAACAAAAGTGACATTTTTTTCTCCCCTCTGAGGTCAGTGGGAGGAGGCACAGACCCACCATTTAAACTGAACCCCTTTTGGTTACACACTTTTTGTTGTGAAGTCACAACAGTCCAATGGGCTTGTACAGGGCGATGGCTGTGTAGATTTTTACCAGAGGTAGAACGTGAAATATTTGACTCTTTCTATCACTGAAACTGATCCTGTGACTACTGCTGTTTCACACTAATGGATTCAGAGGACTCGCCAAGAAAAGAAAAGCAGCCCAGTCAAGAAGAGCAATGGAAAAACAAGAGAAAAACAAAGCAAAGTATAAGAAAGATTATAGGAAAGTACTTGACAAATCACTCAAGAAACAAGACACATTGCTAATTACATTATCGTATTTATTCAATTTACACTGAAATATTGATCCAATTTTTAAATACATTCAATGAGTTAAAGAAAACTAAATTCCTGCACGATTGATTTTTCACAAGGTGCCCCTGTGTGTCTACCATCCTCTCAGTGTTGGGATGGTGAATGAAGGAGTTTTGTGCAGTTCCAGCAGAGACACTAAAACACAGCAGTGATTGTGTCCAAACAGACAAAGATGAACTAAATGCAGTGAAGCTGCTGTTTGTCTGAGTGCATCAAATGTCTGAGGGAGCTCACTGCACAGGAACGTTTACTTTTATTTCACTGTGAAGGCTGAACCCTCTCTGAAGGCAGCAGCATCATTTCAGAGTTTTAGAGTCGAACATTTCTAACAGGAAGTGATCAGAAGTCTACAAAAGGCTCTGAATCCTCAAACACTGAGAGGAAATCTGCTGTTCAAGCTGCTGATCGTGTTGTTAACATTTCAACACGCCTCACTAACTCCAGATGTTTCCAGTTGCACATTCATCACATCAGGGAAGTTCTGGCAGCAAAAACTGATCAAAGGCTGAAAACACTCATTTATCTGTGAGCAGCATCAACTTTTAGACAACAGGAAACATCAGAAAACATTTTTACATCAGTCCCAAAATGAACAGAGTTGCTGCCTCCATCTACAAACTGCCCCACATGCTGAACCACAAACTCCACCCTGCACTGAGAACTGAAAAAGTCTTCACTGTTACTTTTCTACAGATCATCACTGAAAATATTATGACTGACTCATCATGGAGTCTTTTTTCCTTCAAACTACAAACATCCTGGACATTAAATGTTTCTGTAAACAGCAGCAGAAACTTCCAGGAACTGAAGACAAAACTTCAGACTTCAACACAAACAAATGTATGAACCCGGTCTCTGCCGCCATCTTTTATATACAAGCTATAGATAGTCTACAGTGGAAATAATAATTGAAACCAGCAAACACACGATCACGAAAAAGCAGAAGTTATACTGATGTTAGCCAGGGAAACATTACAGACTGCTTCCATTACCTTCACAGCGTCAGTCACAAACATTTACTTCAGGAAAGTGAAATTAAAGTTTGAACAGGAAGGAAACACCCACAGAGGCATCTGAGGACACCGAAACAAACACACTCTGTGCTGCATTCTAGTGCATCTTGGAAACTCCCAAATCTCTGGCAGGTTGTCCAAAAGTGATTTATTTCTGCTGGTTTTCCTGTTTGAAACACAAACATCTGTCCCCACTTTGTTGTTCTTCTTCCTGCAGCGTTTAAATATTTAAACACTGAACTGATGTTGGTTCAAAGCTCATTTCAACCTGTTGAAGTCATGAATGAAAGTGCAGACTGAGAGTGGATCACATGATGTTTAAGGTGTGTCATGTGACATGTTCAGTATTGTCACACATGTCTAGATTGTCCCTGATATCATAACTGCTCAAACACTGATGATTATATTTGAAGAATTATTCCTGATGGCAGCAAAGTTTGAATGGAGCTCTCTGTCTGTGCTGATTTGTCGCCCTCTGGAGGTCAAAACACAGTTTGTACGTGTTTTGGATTTTGTAGGTGTTTTGGAGTTTGCATGTGTTTTGGATTTTGTACGTGTTTTGGAGTTTGTACGTGTTTTGGAGTTTGCATGTGTTTTGGAGTTTGTACGTGTTTTGGAGTTTGTAAGTGTTTTGGAGTTTGCAAGTGTTTTGGAGTTTGTAAGTGTTTTGGATTTTGTACGTGTTTTGGAGTTTGCATATGTTTTGGATTTTGTAAGTGTTTTGGAGTTTGCACGTGTTTTGGAGTTTGCAAGTGTTTTGGAGTTTGTACGTGTTTTGGATTTTGTACGTGTTTTGGAGTTTGCATATGTTTTGGATTTTGTAAGTGTTTTGGAGTTTGCACGTGTTTTGGAGTTTGCACGTGTTTTGGAGTTTGTACGTGTTTTGGATTTTGTACGTGTTTTGGAGTTTGTACGTGTTTTGGAGTTTGCAAGTGTTTTGGAGTTTGTACGTGTTTTGGATTTTGTACGTGTTTTGGAGTTTGCATATGTTTTGGATTTTGTAAGTGTTTTGGAGTTTGCACGTGTTTTGGAGTTTGCACGTGTTTTGGAGTTTGCATGTGTTTTGGATTTTGTATGTGTTTTGGAGTTTGTACGTGTTTTGGAGTTTGTACGTGTTTTGGAGTTTGTACGTGTTTTGGATTTTGTACGTGTTTTGGAGTTTGCATGTGTTTTGGATTTTGTAAGTGTTTTGGATTTTGTACGTGTTTTGGAGTTTGCATGTGTTTTGGAGTTTGCATGTGTTTTGGATTTTGTACATGTTTTGGAGTTTGCACGTGTTTTGGAGTTTGCATGTGTTTTGGATTTTGTACGTGTTTTGGATTTTGTACGTGTTTTGGATTTTGTACGTGTTTTGGAGTTTGCACGTGTTTTGGAGTTTGCACGTGTTTTGGAGTTTGCATGTGTTTTGGATTTTGTACGTGTTTTGGATTTTGTACGTGTTTTGGATTTTGTACGTGTTTTGGAGTTTGTACGTGTTTTGGATTTTGTACGTGTTTTGGATTTTGTACGTGTTTTGGAGTTTGTACGTGTTTTGGAGTTTGTAAGTGGTTCAGTCTGGGTTTAGATCTCATGTTAGCGCAAACATTATTGCATGTTACCCACAATTCATGTGAAACTTTTACAGTGGAATCATTCACATGTTAGCTGTTGTACTGCTGGAGTATTTCTAATGTGCATTTAACTGTATGATCTCTAATCAATGATCCAAATCATTGATTCAACTCATCAAAGCCCCAAAAATGGACTTTAAATACTCGATTTGTGACATTTGAAGTCAAATGTGAAGAAATGATTTCTGTCATTACTGCTGCAGACAGACAAATATCAAAGCTGAGTTTTTGTCAAAGTACAGGCATGATGAAAAATGTGTATTTCATTGTTTTCCATGTTCTAATAAACATACATCACCAGTTCTTGATTGAGTCTTTGTGTTACTGTTTGTGTGCACAGTCCATCAATGGGCATTATTAGCAGTTATCAGCCCCATAACTGTGGCTCAGATTGGCCCTCCTGCACCTGCTAGCAGGCTCAGTAGGTCGTTATCACCAATTGGTGAGCCGGATCGCTGTGTCACTGTTGGAGGGACGATGATGAATCCAGATCCAGTACAGAGAGACTTCACTTCACACTGAGACGGGTGCATAGCAGCTTACTACTGAAAATGTCTATTTAATCAGTTTGAATATGATTTCCTGATGAACAGAAACAGATTTCATAATGAAAAGACTCTTTTGCCACGAGCATCATCTGTATGATGGAAGTTGAGCCTGGCAATAGTTTTTTGCTAGTATATTACTTAACCTGAGGCTAACTTCAAAGCACGCCATGAGAGTGTTAATAACGTTACTAATGTTCAGTTACACTTTACTAGGTCACATCTGTGACACACGTCACTTAAATAAAGAAGGAAATATTGGCTCTGTTTTATCTGCTGGGCCCAAAAGTGACTCCTGTATTTAAACTGCTATGAATAACTTGTTGGTCTATAATATGTGAAACATGTGTCAAATGTATCCATCATGAAAGATATCAGGTCATCTTGAGCCACAAAAACATTCCTATCATGAGGTACACAGCAAATTCAAAAGTGTTAAATGTTTTGGTGTTAATAGTCTTCTTGCAAAAGTAGAGTTAATTTTACTCTAAGCAGAGTCACATTCTTTTAATGTAACTCTGAGGTGTAAAATGATAGTAGTTAAAATCGAGTGTTAAAAATGAGTGTTTCTATGTCAAATCTGGAGGTGTTACAATGGAAACATTAACTCTTGACCTCTTAACTCTGAACTCCTAGAGGGGCTATGACACCAACAGAGTAAATTCACAGACTCCGCCCCCAGCACGGCTCCAATCGAAGCTGAAGTGAAGCCGTTTCAGAACATTTTGCTCTACATATTTGAGTTGTTTTTTTAAAGATTGTTTCAATTATTATTATTAGCTTTTACTTAGCTTTTACTTCTGTGGCTCTTTGGAGTTGAGACAAAGCTGTGTGAAAGGCATTAGCCATGTTGCTCGGTGATAGCACAATATTCTGTTTTAGCTAGCTGAAAGGTATTGTTTGCGGGCAAATACCACAGCCTTGAAAAAAGCTTGCATGTGAATTTTCAGTCAAACTTTTGGTCAAATACACCTAAAACAATGTGTAGAATGTGAAATGTTGGTATAATGGTGCTACTTGAAGCCTGAAAACGATCGCCCATAAAAGAAAAACGAGCAAACAGCAGTAGCAGGCGTCCTGACTGGATTCTACGTTAGCATAGATCCCTCCAGAGTTTTGTGCACACGGTTTAGGTAAAAATTAAAAAGGTTGAGGTTTTACATTTAGTTCAGTATTACCTGTTGCCTGTGTCCTTGTCTTTTGGGAAAATACTTTACACAAGTAATGGCTCAAAGAGGATTCCTTTTTTTTACTGTGCTGCAATTGTTTACTGGATTATTTGTGCCATTAATTAGTGTCAACTAATTTTTATTCAATCTCCGCACAGGATATGCTTGTGAAGATGGAATATGGGGGAGAGCAGAAGTGCGTTGAAGTTCCACAAAGGGATGAATGAAGGACATGCATATTGTATTGAAGAAATAAGTGATGAGAACGCTGTTATTTGCATTTACCAGCTCACCTATGTCAGACCTTTTGATAAACACAATTCTAATGAAAGTGAGAACATGTACACTGTTACATCTTTCAGAAAATGTTTTGAAATTGTGGTGCACAGTTCAGAATAAATGTTTTTCAAAAACCATTGCGTCTTTTTAGTAAATGTTTATTTCCAAAAGAAATTTCCAGAAGTTCAGAACAGTAAAATTCCCGCTTTTTAGAATGAATTAGAAGATAACTCTTACGTAGTTAAACTAAAATACTCTTTGAGAGTTAATATATAAACTCTTAACACCAAGTGTTAAATTATCAACTCCAGACAGATTTGGTGTTTAACACTAAATCAGAGTTAACGTACCAACTCTCCAAAAAGAGTTAAATTAACACTCTCTGGTGTGGACCCATATAGACACTTTAATAGTGCTTCTCTCAATGACTATCGCCCTGTAGCCCTCACCTCAGTAGTGATGAAGTGCTTTGAACGCCTGGTCAGAGACTTCATCATTTCTTCACTACCAGACACACTGGACCCACTACAGTTCGCTTACCGTCCAAATCGTTCCACAGACGATGCCATCTCTCATCTCCTCCACACATCACTCACTCACTTGGACACTAGAAGGGGGAATTATGTTAAAATGCTCTTCATAGACTACAGCTCTGCATTTAACACCATAATTCCCTCCACACTCACCACCAAGCTGGAGCATCTGGGACTCAGCTCATCTATGTGTCAGTGGATCTCCAACTTCCTAACTGGCAGACCACAGGCAGTAAGGATGGGCGGACATGTCTCAGCCTCCACCACTCTCAGCACTGGAGCCCCCCAGGGGTGTGTTCTGAGCCCCCTGCTGTACTCTCTGTACACATATGACTGCGTGGCCACTACCAGCTCCACCACCATCATCAAGTTTGCTGACGACACCGTCGTGGTGGGCCTGATCTCTGATAACAACGAGACGGCCTACCTGAAGGAGATTAGGAATCTGGAGAACTGGTGCAAGAGGAACAACCTCCTTCTAAACGTCAGTAAGACAAAGGAGCTGATAGCGGACTTCAGCACTAAGCAGGAGAGGAACTACCAGACCCCCGTCATCAACGAGTGCCCAGTGGAGAGAGTGGACAGCTTCAAATACCTCGGAGTTCACATCACGCAGGACCTGTCATGGTCCTGTCACATCAACACCGTGGTGAAAAAGGCCCGACAGCGTCTCTACCACCTCAGACGCTTGAGAGACTTCCAACTGCCCTCCAAGGTGCTCAGGAACTTTTACTCGTGCACCATAGAGAGCATCCTGACGGGAAACATCTTAACCTGGTTCGGGAACAGCACCATGCAGGACAGACGAGCTCTACAGAGGGTTGTGCGGTCAGCTGAGCACACCATCCGCTCAGAGCTCCCTGACCTGCACTCAATCTACAGCAGGCGGTGCTGGACCAAGGCCAGGAAGATCGTGAAGGACCTCAGCCATCCCAACAACAGACTGTTCTCTCTGCTGAGGTCAGGAAAGCGATTCCGCTCCCTGAAGACCAACACAGAGAGACTGAGGAGGAGCTTCTTCCCGCAGGCGATACGGTCTCTCAATCACAATCACTCCACCACACAGTACTGACCCACACATATGGTTCTTACACACACACTGGACATTCTGGACATTGTTATCACTTAAATCACTTTAAGCATATTTGCACTGCACAAGACATAATGTGGATTGCACAACACTGGTCACTATATTCTTCATTTCCAGTTAATGCTTGTACAGCTGCTGTTATTGTGTGTGTGTGTGTGTGTGTGTGCATATATATATTTATTTATTTATTTAGATTTCTTCATACATTCTTATATAGTTCTATATTGTGTATTGTGTATTTTGTTGTACAGTTATTTTATTTTCAACTTTAATTTATATATTTTATCTTATTCTTTCCCAGTTAAATTTACCCTTCATTCTAATTTGTGTTGTACAGTTATTTCATTTTTAACCTTAATTTTTTATATTTTATTCCTTCCTAGTTAAATTTACACTTTAATTCTTCATATTTTTTCCCTATCTTATTCATAGCCCCTTTTTTTTTTTTTTTTTTTTTCCCCCTCTTTAGGTCACGAGCAGTTGTCTAAGCATTTCACTGCATATCGTACTGTGTATGACTGTGTACGTGACAAATAAAAAATTTGAATTTGAATTTGAAAATCAAATCCGACAGTGTTAATTTGGACATGCTGGATTTGCTGTGTAGAAGCTGGAATCAGTTTGTTGCAGACGTTTATATATCTGATATTTATCCAGTTAAAAGCTGAAATTCAAAAATGTTTTTTCCAGAGTCGTCTGTCCAAGAGGAGCAGAAGCTGCAACAAATATAACAACAGTTATTTAAGGCTGTTTTAAACGGCCACAAAGGAGCAGATTGGTTATAATGCAGCTGCTTCAGAGGAATAAACACTGTTTTTATTTCATGTGTAACACCTTTCAATAATGTGTTGACTAAAGTCTATTGACCAGTTTAAGTAAAGACATCACACACACACACACACATGGAAACACTGAAACCTGTTTGTGGTGCAGCAGTGGTCCCAGCTGCTCGCCTTTATCTAGACTGGGTCGGCTGCTGATCTCAATATAATCAATGTTTAAAGTTCTCAGTGTTCCTGTGTTGCTGCGTATAGGATCTCCCAGCATCATCACTGTGCTGTCCAATCATTGTGTGCGAGGTTAGCCTTATAGTGCGATGTGTGTTTGCACAAAGAGAAGCATGTGTGTCAAATATAAATAAGCACAGAACAGAAACAGCTGCTCGTTTCTTCTGTTTAGAGTCAAGTTAGTGTTTTGTGTCTTTGTTTGAGGCCTGATGTCGAGCAGAGGTGTGTGTAACTGCACTGGTCTGTTATATGTGTGAAGTGTGTGCTTCTCTTCAGCATCATCTTTGTCACTGCTGATTCCTTTGTGTCATCATGTGTTGAGAAGAGAGAACAGTTATAACTGAGGAGCAAAAGGAAGCCCTGAAATCTGCATCAACAAGGAAGTGTTGGCTCACCAGTGATCCCAGCAGAGCCACTGGTTTGGCTCCAGTTGTTCTAGATTCAATGATGTTGTTGCTACAGATACATGTCAGCATCTTTATTGTAGTAAAGTCTTGTAATGTGAAGATAGAAACAAGGCAGCAAACAGCTCCATGATCTGATCTTAATGATGTTGTTTTTATTCCTGTCTGTCAGAACTGGATTGGAAACTATCAAAGGTCTAAAAACAGCCTCGACCCTCCCACAGAGCAAACTTTACACACGTCATCTTTCAGCTACAATCTTTGTTGCAGGGATCTTCTGCCAAACAAGGCTGAGAGAAGATTTCTTACAGCTGTCATGTTGATGCTGTTTCAGTCTTTGGGCAAACACACTCATATATTAGGGCTGATATCAGGGCTGCACAAGTTCTTTGTGTTTGTGATCATGAATAATAGAAGTGTGCCTGTTGAAGATCATGTTTCTACATTATTATATGTCCTGTTATTGTTCTGTATTATATTCAGCTTCCAGCATCCTTTCCCAGCCCCCTGTTACACCATCCATACAAAGCCAATCTGACTGTGAGCCAATGTGTTTGTTTGTGTTGGATCAATAGATTTGACAGACTTGGTTCATCCAGAGGGAAACAGTCCAAATTCAGATCTAATGAAATGATGGAGGCTGTTTCCTACCACGGTGCTGATGTGTGACTAACAAGGCTCATGGTCTCCAGCAGACCAGCGCCTGGAATGAGGTGAGCTGAGTGTTGCTTTGGTGGGTCTGTGCCCACGTCATGCATCAGGATTCATGTTGGCAATAGTTCATATCTCTGTTCTTCAGCCTTCATCACAAAGCTGTGAAGGAAAAACAAACATCTAACAGGATCTGATGGATGCAAAGTCCACTGAGCTCTTTGTCATTTAGAAACTTGTCCAACCAACAAGAGCACAGATGAGAAACACAGTGACAGTCAAAGGATTTTGCCATATATGAGCATAGATGACTTTCATATAGATTTTCAATGCAGGCTTTTGGTGAGCCGCTGGGTTCTGTCTAATAATCATCTCAGCATTTTACAATAGAACAGCTCTTTATTAGCTCTGCATTTATTGTTATTGGACATGAAACAAGGAAGCTGTTTCTCATTGGATGTTAGTTTCATGTTCATCAGGATCATTTTCTAAAGAGCTGATATTGAGACCATTTACTGCACTGGCTGCACATCCTGTCTACATTTCTCTGTATGTGCTGTGTTTGTCTTTTCATATTTCTCCATATTGACACAAACAGTGAACAGCAGTAGATCTACTCTTCATCTGTTTTAGGCCCAGTGAAAGATATGAAGCAGAAATGGTGTCATT
The DNA here is from genome assembly GCF_057382275.1 of Copadichromis virginalis. Taxonomy (NCBI): domain Eukaryota; kingdom Metazoa; phylum Chordata; class Actinopteri; order Cichliformes; family Cichlidae; genus Copadichromis; species Copadichromis virginalis. Next base: position 499,753 of record NC_140620.1, read on the forward strand.
AGGAGAAGAAGAGGAGAACAGGGACGGCGAGGAGGCAGCAGCTCTTAAAGATGAAACAGCAGCTCAGCCCTGAGCTCAGAGAGCTGCACATGAAAAAGCTCCTCAAGCAGATCATGTCAGAGGGTCATCAACAGGAGGAACTGTTCATATCATAGGATGAAGGATGCTGTCAGCTGGATGAAGAAGGTTATTTAATGGCAAACATTCACATTGAAGTCAAATTGTTGTCGTTGACACAAAACAGGGACTCATTTGTTACCACAGCCAGATGCTGAGAGCCATTTCCTTGATTATCTGATGGGCTGACGGTGAAAAAGTCGTCGGACTTGGGAAGGAAACAGAAGATATTTCAGAGGCTGCAGCAGATTTCTTTGATTCGGGGCCTTTTTCAGCTTTATTGGACAGAGCAGTGAAGATAAGTGACAGCAAAGCAGAGGGAGAGAGAAAGGGGGCGTGGCCCGGGTCAGAATCAAACCAGGCCAGCTGCTCTCCACCTCGTGGTCACCTGCTCATCCTAGTGAGCTCCACCAGCAGCCCTTTCACACACTTTACACTGTCAAACACTGTGTGTGGACCTCAGCTAACAACAGGCTACATTTAAGTCTGGACTACATGCTTTTATATTGAGGAGATTTTTCACTGTTTTTATTCCATCAGCAGCTCAACATCATGAGCAGCTTTGACATAAAGACATCAAACTCAAGCTGACTTTAAGCTACTTTTAATACAGGGGCTCAAAAACAACAACATCTTTATTATAGCGCTCGGAGTCTGATGTTGGCTCATGTGTTGTCACCAACATGACGTTCTACTAGTCAAGGCCTCACCTTAACCCACTGATGCTGATCACACAGACCCACTAATAGAACTGTTTCATCAGGTTTCTGCAGCGTCACCATTAATGTCACATTTAATCAGACACATTTACATTACAAGCCCACTACAACCATTATCAACATTTAAATTACATTACACATCTGCACTGATTTAAAGTATTTTAACCTGGGTCATTGTTTCAGATTTCCATCAAACATTCTGATTCAGATCAAACTAACAATCCAAAGCAGCAACTTTCAAATCACTGGATTCTTCTTGGTGGCTTTCAGGTGAGCTCGTGTTACAATCAGCTGCTGTGTGTGTTGTTGTTGTGTAGCCGAAGCTCTGACTCACATTTCACATGTGACCAAAGGAAACTTGGTGCTGTGTGACACACTTTAGATTCTCTGCTGCTGCTTTGAACTCTTCAAACCAAAGAGCCAAACTGATGATTGACTGTGCAGCTCTGACATGGCACCAAATGTCCCTGTTATCAGCTGCTGGATGGACGTTATCAGAGCTTTTTAGTGCCACACGGATCACCAGGAGCTCCTCCTCTGTCTGCAAACAGGCTCAGCAGCTCTGATCATTGGAGTCAGCACAGAGTGTGGAGACATCTAGTGGTCGTGGAGAGTAGCGCCATCAAAGCTCTGCTGGTGAATGTAGTTACTGTAAGGTCTCTGATGGAGCTCTGTGATTGGTGGATTGTCCAAACTAAATCAAGTTATCAAGTTTCTTTGTCCTCTGATAAACCATGAAAGGACGATCAGCTGATCAGCAGTCAGGACGTAAGTATCGTGACCAGTGATGGGAATAACGGCTTTACAAGTAACGGCGTTACTAACGGCGTTACTAGCGGCATTACTTTTTTCAGTAACGAGTAATCTAACTAATTACTATTCCTATTGTTACAACGCCGTTACCGTTACTAACAAGAAAATGCGGTCCGTTATTTTTTCAACAAACAGACGGTTGAAGCTGTGTTCAGCTTACTGCAGCTTATATCAGCTGCAGGAAGTAGCTGTAAGTAATCTGGATGCTACAGCTTTAAGCAGCTGTGCTCCCGTGGACGGTGATCACGGTCACTGTCTAACACAACACCTGGAGCTCAGGGGGCAAAACAATCGCATGAGTGCTGCTGTTTGACTGAGGAAGAATAAAGTAGTCGTGGTAAGCCAATCACATGACCACTTCAAGACAAAGCAACAAGGTGATATATACCAGTTTATAAACTGTGTTGATAGGCCACGTAAAACCAGAGTCATGATAAACAATATATACGCCTGTTTTTCCTCAATAGTTACGTCACGTTTACTGTCTAAGGACAGCGCAGCGAGACCTCTCTGCTTATGAGAGAAAAGAACGAAGTTTTAGGAGTGACTGCGAGAGAGAGAGAGAGAGCGAGCAGAAAAAGAGAGAGGGAGTTTTGAGATGTGAGAGATTTGTGACGTTTAGCGTGTTTGGAGTGTGTAGTTAATGTGTTGTCTTGTGTAGTTAGTGTGTGGTGTTGTGGATAGTTTTGTGTTGTGTGTCAGAACAATGAGGCGACTGCTGTCTCCAGGTAGAAACAGGAGTGATACACCTGCTGCTGTCAGACCTGCAGGTATCAGGCTGTGATGTTTCCTTTATAGTGGACAGAAATATTTGCAGTGGCACAAACAATTTCTGTGACATCTTATTGAAGAACAGCTGATTGTCCTGTAAATAGTTTGAAATGGTTATTTAAAAAAATCAAGGTAAAAGGTAAATGGATGCAAATAACTTTGTTTGCAAAACTTGTGCATATGATTTTAAAATTGACAATTAATATTTGCATTTAAAGTTATGAAATATGATTCATTAAACATGTTTGTGGTTGTTACAGTAAAAATATAACTTTTTCTACTCTGATTTTATGTTTTTTGTCCCAGTATCCCAGTAACGATTCACGCGTTTCTGATTTTGGCATAATAACTAGTTACCGTGCTCGTTATCACAATAATAACGTAGTTACTGTAATGCGTTACTTAATAACGCATTAGCCCCTACACTGGTAAGAAGTATAATGGTTTAATATTAGTCACATATGTATTCCCCCATACTTCAACACAATAACTCAGATAGGGTAAAAATAATGAAAAATATAATATTCGCATTGCCTTGTAATCCAATATATATCTAACATTACCCAGGATATAAATACTTTTAGCCTACTTTTTTTTTTAATATGTTCAATATTAGATTTCCATGTTAACTTGTCATCCACTATTACACCCAGAAAATGCAATTCTGTCACTCTTTCAATTAATACTCCCTCTATAGATAATACTATCTCTTACACCTTTACACAATTTCCGAATATCATAAACTTAGTTTCTTTTTTCCAAATTCAGCGATAACTTACTGACATCAAATCCTTTTTTTTTTTTTTCATTGCAATAACCATAATTTTAGCCAGTATTTTCAAGTTTTCTCCAGAATTTGTGTCGTCTGCAAACAAAACAAAATTTAACATTTTCGATACATCACAAATGTTGTTTATATATAAATTAAAAGGTTTTGTTCCTAAAACAGAACCTTGAGGGACCCCACATTTCATTCTTTCAGATGAATTACCTAAACACTGCACATACTGAAACCTATTATCTAAGTAACTGCTTAACCAGTTCAATACAATTCCTCTCACACCATAAGTACTTAACTTGGAAATCAAAATAGAGTGTTTCAGAGTGTAAAAAGCTTTTTTTTAGATCAATGAATACCCCTATAGTATATTTATTATTATGTGTTCTGATGAAATGTCTTCAATAGTATTCGTTAATGCAGTGGTTCCCAAACCTCTTTGCTGGGCCCCCCTTGTTTTACAAGAAAAATGTTCACCCCCCCCCCCCATGTGCACATGCACAAAAACATCCTCCAACCACACACACACATATTTTGCTCCATTGCAGTTTATTTCACACCTCAAACATTTAGTGAACAATTAAGCAAATACAAGTAATCTGCAATAAATTACAGGTAGTAATAAAATAAACTACTAACTCTTTTACGCTACGTCCGCACCTACACGGGTATTTTTAAAAACTGAGATTTTTTAAAACTCCTTTTTTGCGTTTACCTGTGGACGAGGAATACAGAGTTCGTCACGCAACGTCAAAGGTATGTGCCTTTTTTCACGTCACGCTATTGTTTACATGAGATGAATTGCAGAATAGCAGATAGAGACGAAATACTGTTAATCTGACTATCTTCAGGTTTTACACGCTTAAATATACACACACAGCTACTGTCCCTCTATTTAGAAAGGCAGAGGAGTCACGGTGTGATTATTTTACGTGTAGTTGTTTTTTTCCTGTGTAATAATGTTCAACATTGCTATCAATACATTTTTAAATCCCTCTGCAAAATGGGTTCAAAAACATAAACAGCTGTGGGATATTGTTTGTCCGTGATTTGAACTGGGGGAAAAAATTGTGGCAGGATCAGCCTGATATTATTTGTATCCCACTGTACCTTTACTGTATAAAGAGCTAACATCTCCAACATGTCAGGAGTAGTTAGTCATTACAACAAGTGTTTGTGAACTAAAAATCAAGAATGTGGGATACTGTTTGTCCGTGATTTGAACAGCCCAGCGCTGCTCCCAACGAAGGGGAAAACAATTCTGCAGGGAGACCTACCTCGGCACTTGTGCAGGTGAAGCCAAAGGGAAGACATGCTTCACCATATTTTCTAGTCTTTGGCTTAGAATGAAGTTGGTTTGGAAACATCTCATGCTTTTCGTTTGTGTAGGCGCCCGTGCCAGCAGTGCCCAAGCGTTGTTTTTTTTTTCCCTTTTCATGCCGCGCCCCCCCTGCAATGGCTCTGCGCCCCCCCTAGGGGGCGGGCCCCACACTTTGGGAAGGTCTGCATTAATGCTGTTGCCGTTGATCTGTTTCATTGAAATCCGAACTGACTTTCACTTAAAAGTTGATGTTTTTCAGTAAAACTATCAAATCTTTGTGCAAAGAGTTTTTCAAGCACTTTAGAAAACTGTGATACCAATGATACCGGTCTATAATTGTTAAAACTATGTCTGTCTCCTGATTTATAAAGGGGGATAATGTTTGCCACTTTCATTCGGTCAGGAAATAAACCTGTATAAAACAAAAGATTAAAAATATAACAGATAGGTTTGATTATACAATCCAAGGTCTTTTTTACTATAACCATGTCTAACCCATCACAGTCAGTGGATGTCTTATTTTTAGATTTTACTGCAATAGCTATAATTTCTTTTTCAGTGATATCCCCTCAAAACATAGACTTTACCACTCTATCTCCTTTCCATTTGTCATTCTGAATCATCCTGTTTTGTAATTAAGTTTGCCAGATTTCTCATAATTAATACTAACTTATTTTTATAAACTTTATATTTCATTTCAGCAGGCTTTGTTCTAAGTTTTATATAATCTCTATACAGTTTATTTTTCTTTTTACACACATTTTTTAGCCCTTTTGTTATCCATGGTTTACCAGTAGTTTTCTTTTTCTTTTGCTTATATAATACCAGTGGACACACAAATAACATCAGCTTAATTTTCTCTTCTTCAGTAAGTCTGGCCCATTAGCAAGCAGACTTCTACCATCCTCCTGAAGAACTGTGAAGCAGGTTTGTCATTCCAAAATGAATAAATGCTGCTTTTACAATCACCTGGAATTGCTCTGTTTTGGCTTTCAGCTCATGTGCACCATTGATAAGCTGCAATCAAGATCAGCAGCTTTTTAGCATCTATTTTTATCAAGACTTGATTCTTCCTTTCACTCATTTTGTTTTCTCTCTGATCCTTATTTATCTTATCCTGCTTTTGCACAACTTCATCCGTTTCGATTTTCACTTTTTGCACTTGTGCTTACTTCTTTGAAATGACAGTGTTTTTCCCGTACAGCTCCACGCCTTGGTGTTCCCCTGGACAAGCTGGATGAGGTGACCAGGGAGAGGGAGGTCTGGGCTTCTCTGCTTCAGCTGCTGCCCCCCCATAAACACAAGAAAATGGATGGATGTATATTTCTGAGTGAAATGATGGCTGAAGTTAGATAAAGTTCTTATCTGCCTGCTAGTGAAATGGTGATTATTTTGGACTCAAAATTACATGTGTAATAAGTTAATAAGAAAAGTTAATAAGAAAAGACTTTTCAAATGGCTGCTGCAACTTTGCTATTTATTAGATAAATCAGATGCATACAATAATATTATGACTGCATTAGATATTGTCAGCTCATATGGCTGAAGGTATACAGAACAGTTTCAAACATCAACTGATTGAATCCATGAATTTGAAAACGTGCTTCTAAGTGAAAGATACAGACATGTACAGACTGTTCAACAGTCAGAGTAAAGTATTTGAATTGGAGAGTTACAAGTATTTACTTGACCATAAACTGTGTTTTGAACGTCATGCTGATGTTGCTACTAAAAAAGTTCAGCAAAGACTGCTCTTTGAGCTCATCTGAGATGTTGTCCTTGTTTTACACACGTTTTATTGAATCTGTTGTGTCTTTCTGTATTGCTGCTTGGTTTTGTAACATGACTGTGAAGAACAAGGATCGGCTGGGACTTTTGGTAAAAACTGCGAGCACAATCTCAGGGCATTGGCAAGATGGACCTTTGGCCATTTATAGCAAAAATATGCTTATGACGACTCATTATATTATTAATAGTTTTAAACACCTAATTCCAAGTGAGTTTGACTTGTTGCCCTCTGGATATAATTTTATAAAACCTTTGAGGAAGACCAAAAGATTTCCCCTTGTGGGACGATAAAGTATTTGAATTGAGTTGAATTGCTTCTCTAACAGGACACTATTTACACTCAACTCAGCACAGACACACTGAGGACCCAAACCAGACTCTGAACCCAGGATAAAGAGGTTCAGTGAATGTGGTGTTGAAGGTGTGGAGGTGGATCAGAGTGTCAGAGGAGACTCTGTAGAAGGACAGAGTGCCAGCAGGACAGTCCACATACACTGCTACTCTCTTAGAGCCAAAGGAGGAGGAGATGGCTGATGTTTCGTTATTGTGCCAGACAGAACGAGGACCATCATCAGAGCAGTTCAGACTCCAGGACTGATCATTAAATCCAAACTCAGCATCTTTACTGCCTCCTTTCCTTCTAATGCTTCTGTAACTCACTGATATATAAACGTCTCCTCTCCACTCGACCTCCCAGTAACAGCGACCAGTCAGACCATTTCTACACAGCAGCTGAGGCCAATAATCAAATCTGTCTGGATGATCAGGATATGACTGAACCTCCTCCACATGTGTCACCTTCCTGTTGTTGTCAGACAGTTGGAGCTTTGTGTGCACTGTGTTTGTGTCGATTGTGAGTTGACAGGAATCTGATGGAGAGAACAAACACAATCCAGCTGCAGTTATTGATCCATCATCTGTTCATTGATTGACACTTTGATGATGACTCCTGACATGATGAAGATGGTTGAATGTGTGCTGCTTTGTTTTCATGAATCCCATTAAAAACACACTTACACTTCCTCAGACCTGGTCTCAACCATCGGACTCCAGCAGGCTCCACCCTGAAAGGAGGAGGGGGGTCAGAGCAGCACAGTCAGCATGCACACATGGACAATACATGGCTCTCACACACACACTGTTAGACACTGATAAAGGAACAGTCCAACATTTTCACAAATACACTTTAATCCATACATGGATCAAACTGCTGATGATTTGGACTGATCCTGGATCTGTCAGTACACCACTGTATTTAATGAAGTTGTCAGGTTTCATGGGTGAGTTCAAGGTTGAGGGTGAATTCATGATTTGGTTTTGTTTTATGAAAAATGTATCCCTAGCTTTTCTTGATTATCATTTCGTTTCCCTTTCTAATCCCTCTCTAAAAGCGCTATACAAATACAGGCCATTTACCATTTACTTCCTTTTGAGTTATGGTCAGTTTTTTTTCCCCATTTTCCCATTAATTAGATTTTGTTCAGCTGTGATCCCCGCCTTTCCACTTTGCCCTCTTTTACATTATTATATGTATATTTAAGTTCTTGGTTTTCATCCCCTCATGCTGTGTGGTCTTGCCCTGTTTGATTTTCTCATTTGTGAATATCAGCAATTAGTGAAGCCTTGAAGCTTGTATTGAAAAAAGATTAATTACTCAATGGTTTTCAACACAGTCCTCTTTGGTGGCATTTGGTAGAAAATATGAAGAGTAGCTTTAATCTGGAAATGAAAACAAACTGTTTCACTATGATCACTCTGTCTGCAGAGCTCAGTTCATAAATTCTATTTAATATCAAGTGAAAATTCTGTGTGATATCAGGCTGCCATTGTGGTGCTTTGAACATTTAATTTTGGGGGTGAAAACATAATGTTGTGACTATTTGATTAATAAATAATTTTGATGATGGTGTCTTCTTGCAGATTCATTGTCACTTTCTGTCAGGTAGTCACACTGTCATGACATTCTTATGGCAAAGGCAAAAAACTTTCCCTTTTTAAACGTGGTCGGGTTGTTGAACTGCATAAGCAGGGTCTTTCACAGCACGCCATCGCTGCTGACGTGTGATGGAGTAAGACAGTCATTTGGAATTTCTTAAATGATTCTGAGGGTTATGGAACAAAACTGTCAAGTGGAAGATGCAAAAAACATTTCACCAGCACTGAGCCAGAGGATCCAATTGGTTGTCCATCAAGACAGTGGACGATCCTCAACTCAAATTAAGGCCATTACTGGTGCCAACTGCAGCCCTATAACCATCTGACGGCACCTGAGAGTGAAAGGCTTCATAAACAAATAACGTCTTCAAAGGCCTCGTCTCCTTGAATGCAACATAACTGAACTTTTAGACTTTGCAAGAAAGCATCAAACATGGGACACTGAAAGGTGGAAGAAAGTTTTATTCTCTGATGAGAAAAAAATTTACTTGGTTCTGGTGGTATCCAATGTTACTAGCATGACAAGCAGATCCCATGTAAGAGGTTTTGTACGCGCCACAGTAGAGGGGACACCATAATTGTCTGGGGTGCTTTTTCCTAGTGAAACAATGTGCTCCAGGACAGATTTAAAAACACAGACTGGAATATGTTCACCCACACAGACCTGGACCAGTACGCCTCATCTGTACTGGATTACATCTCCGAAACCACAGACAGTGTCACCACCCAGAAACGGATCACCATGTACCCCAACCAGAAGCCTTGGATGAACCGGGATGTTCGTCTCCTCCTGAAGGCCCGCAACACCGCCTTTAGGTCAGGAGATGCACACGCCTACAGTACAGCCAGGGCTAATCTAAAGAAGGGCATCAAAAAAGCCAAACACCATTACAAAAAGAAGGTAGAAGAACACTTCTCCAACTCCAACCCCCGACGCATGTGGCAAAGACTCCAGACCATTACAGACTACAGGACCACCAAACCCTCCCCCGCATCCTCTGATGTCCCCTTCCTCAACGAGCTCAACAACTTTTATGCTCGTTTTGAGCGAGGGAACCCCACAACCACAACCAAAGCAGACATGACGCCAGACCACCAACCTCTGACTCTCTCCCCCACCGATGTAGGAGCGGTGCTGAGCAGGATCAATGTCCACAAGGCTGCAGGTCCTGATGGCATCCCCGGGCGTGTTCTCAGAGCATGTTCTGGGGAGCTTGCAGGAGTGCTCACAGACATATTCAACCTGTCCTTGGCCCACGCTGTGGTACCGGCCTGCTTCAAATCCACCTCCATCGTCCCGATACCCAAAAACTCCAACCCATCTTGCCTCAATGACTACCGCCCAGTAGCACTCACCCCCATCATCACTAAGTGCTTAGAGCAGCTGGTCCTAGCACACTTCAAATCCTGTCTCCCCCCCACCCTGGACCCCCACCAATTCGCATACCGCCAGAACAGGAGCACAGAGGATGCAGTCTCCATCGCACTGCACTCTGTCCTCTCACACCTGGACAACAACAACACCTACGCCAGAATGCTGTTTATAGACTTCAGTTCAGCGTTCAATACAATCCACCCCTCACAACTCATCAGGAAACTGACAGACCTGGGTATCAGTTCCCTCATCTGCAAATGGTTACTGGACTTCCTGACCAACCGCCCCCAACATGTCTGGCTGGATAACCGCTGCTCATCTACCATCACAATGAACACCGGTGTACCACAAGGCTGTGTGATGAGCCCTTTCCTCTACTCCCTCTTCACCCACGACTGCAGACCTGCTGATGGTTCCAACACCATCATTAAGTTTGCAGATGACACCACGGTGATTGGCCTCATCAGTGACAACGATGAGGCCGCCTACAGGGAGGAGGTGGATCGTCTGGCTGAGTGGTGCGACAGAAACAACCTGCTGCTTAACACCGAGAAGACCAAGGAGCTCATCGTGGACTACAGGAGGAATGCTGACCCACATCCACCCATCCACATTAAGGGGACGGCTGTGGAGCGTGTGAGCAGCTTCAAGTTCCTGGGAGTCCACATCTCCGAGGATCTCACCTGGACGACCAACTGCTCCAAGCTGGTCAAGAAGGCTCACCAGCGCCTCTTCTTCTTGAGGACTCTGAGGAAGAACCACCTGTCCTCAGACATCCTGGTGAACTTCTATCGCTGCACCATCGAGAGCATCCTGACCAACTGTATAACAGTCTGGTACGGGAACTGCTCTGCCTCGGACCGGAAGGCGTTGCAGAGGGTCGTGAAAACTGCCCAGCGCATCGCCGGAGCACCACTTCCTGCCATAAAAGACATCTACAGGAAGCGGTGTCTGAAAAGGGCTGGGAAAATCATCAGAGACCCCAGTCACCCATCACATGGACTCTTCACCCTCCTGCCCTCTGGGAGGCGCTACAGGAGCCTCCGGACTAAGACCACCAGGTACCGGAACAGCTTCTTCCCCACAGCTGTCAGACTCCTGAACTCTGCCTCCTGACATCTGACCCACGTTAAACTCATGGACTGAACATACACACACCCACAATGGACAACTGTACCCTCAAACACAATAATAACATGGACTGAACCACCACTCACAACCACTAGCACTTTATATACCTCTGTAGAAACTATCTACACCCTCACTTATCTTAACTGCACTACTGTATAGCTCTGTGTAAATAATCATTCTGTACATTCAATAATCTTTAATCCTACAACTGTTTACAACTTGCATAGTTCCCATTTCTGTATAGCTGTATATCTCAGATTCCTGTAAAGTTATTTATTTCATATTCTGTATAGTTTTTCATATTTATATCCTGTCCATATCCTGTACATAGCTTGTACTCACTACAGCCTGTACATACTTATAGTTATAGAATATTCACAACATACTTCATACCGTGTACATTATAACATAATAGACCCATTTCTGTAATATACTTACATATCTATATTATTGCTAATATATATTGTAATATATCTATATCACTAAAGCACTTCTGGATGGATGCAAACTGCATTTCGTTGCCCTGTACCTGTGCATGTGCAATGACAATAAAGTTGAATTCTATTCTATTCTATTCTTTGTCTCACTCCCATTTCTTCTTGTTGCATGTTTTTCTGTCATTTCTCAAGTGGTCTTAAACTTTTGTTCTGGAGTGTATAATAATGTACAACACACTGTGGTAGGCTGGGAGTAATGCTTGCCCTCCACAAAAGCATGTGGAGGTCAAGCCTCAACATTTTGGAATTGAACACTGGACAGCTGGTAAGAATTCTTTCATTTAGAAAATCCAAAATCAGAGTGATTTGATATGAGCTAGTGATCTGAGTGACTTGATATTGAGTGAGTGACACTGTGAGTAACACTGAAGGGAAATTAGTATGTGGAAAGAGTAAATTTCTTTGGAATGGCTTTAGAAACTTCTAAAATTTGAATTGAAATGACATATCAACTACGACAGTCCTACAACATCCAGAGCCTGAAGGAGCTCAGTGTAAACCTCATCCACCCTAGACGTCCAGTCACCAAGAAGTTGTTAAACTATCTCAGTGACCTTGCCGCCAGTAATGGCGAGTCATCTCCCTTGTCCCTATACTTTGCTTCCTCTAACAACAGTGTGGTTGCAAGATTAAGTAGGTGCTCTAAGTATTCCTTTCATCACCCAACTATATAACGATTTGGGAACACAGCTGAATTTAATTATAAATGACTCGAGAGGAAGCTTAATAATATCCTATCTGCAAGTCAAGTTAATTTTGTGGACCTTCTCATCTTTGAGGTCTTTGTAATTGTAAAGGTAAAATTTGTGTATGAGTATTAACAGCCACTTTTTTGAAGTCCTTATACATTATTCCAGACTTTAAAAATCGACAGGTCCCTGGGATTTATTTTCCAGCTCTCTAAAGTAAATCCCAGCAAATTCCCAAGTGCCATAGAGCAATAGATGCTATGGGCTTATCACGTTTGCAGAGAAGTACACTGAACACAGTATTTTTTAGAGTGAATTGTTAAATGGTGTCATTTTTATGCTTACCATCTCTACATTGTTTTAACTCTGTGATGAAAGGAATTCCTTTGTCCCCCTCCCCAGCCTCTCGAGGTTCTGGGGGGGGGGGGGGGGGGGGGGGGATGTAGTGTTTTATCACAAGCACATTCTTGTGAAGGTCTGTTTGATGTTTGGTAAGCTTCCTGCCCTTTGTATGGCTTCACTGTGTTATCTATGGTAAACCATACATTGGGTGTAGGGGAGACTACCCTCTTTATGACCAAGGATGTTGCTTCCTGCTTTTATGACTCTTTTGGTCAGCAGGAGCACACACACACACACACACACACACACACACACACACTGCCTTGTCTTAGAACCATGTGGGCTTTGCTTTGCTGTGATGTGTATTGTGTGTGTTTTCCCAATAAAAGTCAGCGAGAGGAGGCCGTCGTTGGGGTCATTTTGTGGTAGATACCAACGAGGCCTCCCTTACAAGTAAATCGATCGATCGCTGACTGTCTTGTTTTCTTCATGATGAATAAGTCTCTAAACCAGCGGGGCTTGTGGAAACACAGACCCAATCAAAGTTCAAGCAAAGATGTTAATCTCGAGAAACACTATGGTCAGAAACGACCTCCCCTCCTATTCATTATTTCTCACTTTCTGACCATGGTGTCCAGTATTTCTTCATGTAAGTGATCACAGAGCTTGCCGTCATCAGCTTGGTTAATGTTTTTGTTTTCCTAGTGGCTTTGATGAACCAAAGGGATTGGAAATGCTAGAATTAGCTCATCTTGAATGAGCCCTTGATTTTTGATCTATTTTTAGTTATTTTGTCCCTATTGGCTGCTGTAGCCTATCACAGTTATCATAGAGCAAGCGGTGGGGTACACCCTGGACAAGTCACCTAACTGTTGCAGAGCTAACACAGGGAGACAAATAACCATTTACACTCACACCTGTGGGCAATTTATAATCACCAATTGTCCTAACCCCACTGACTTCACATTTTTGAACTGTGGGAGGAACATACATGGATCTATTTACATTTTTATCTAGACTTTATGAACAGATAGATTTATGAATAGATTTGGCAAAAGGCACTGTTCCCCCAGACAATATCTTATTTTTATATTTGACTGTTGGTTTTATTGCGAGCAAAGAAAAAAATGTTCTTAAAGAAAGTGTAACAGTTTCCAGCTCTTCCTCCTCTATCAGACATTCTCTCCATACCTGAGAGTGTCCAGTCTCCAGCCTGAATCCTTCAGTCCAGCCGACAGCAGCTTCATTCCTGAGTCACCTGGATGATTGTAGCTCAGATCCAGCTCTCTCAGATGGGAGGGGTTGGAGCTCAGAGCTGAGGCTAGACAAGTAAAGCCTTCCTCTGTGATCAGACAGCCTGACAGACTGCACACATAAAGCAGCTATTACTATGTGAAGATGTTAAATAATATGTATTTTTCTTTCAAGATTAGATTTATATAATTGAATGTACTGATGGTTCACAACAAATAGCATTAGTGATCGCAGGTAGTGTCTACATCTGCTTTTGGAAACTATAGAAACCACAAAATGAACCTGTAGTGTGAGGGATTTTAAAGGCTATGAAAAAGAGAGACATCATGATTTGTACACATTTCAAGCAAGGATTTGTACACATTTGTTTTACACTGGGACTTAAATGCAGCTTAAATTTGTGGATCAGTGGAAAGCTGGCAGCATTAAATCTGTCTCAAAACTCCACATGGGCATGCAACATGATCTGTGCGGATCATATTGTACACATTTGCAACATTTTTGATACAGATTTCTCTCCTTATTTTACAATTCTGTCCATCTTGGGATACACATATGTATGGGAGCAGGTTTTTTCGAACATGAACTACATGAAGACACGCTGCAGTTCTGCATTAATATTAAACTTACCTTTTGCAGCCATAAGCATGTACGTATGTATGAAATATGGAGGAGCTCTGCAGTGATGTTCAAAAACAGAAATTAGACTAAAAAGTGAGAACAGTATCATTTAATATATTTAAAATGTACTGAAGTCATAACTACACATAAATAGTTGTCATTACTATTCTATTTTAAAATTATTGGCCTACTGCTATGATCTATTTATTTGAAAGTAGGCTATAGTTTTCCACAAGTGTGAACTCAAATAAACCTGCAAAATTATTTTAAATTTAAAAGTAGCCCTGAGAGTGGGTTTTTTTCTCTTCTTTAAAGTGTGTGTTAAACAGTTTTAAAAGAATAAAAGGTCTTCTTATTAAGACATCTTATTATTCTTCTATCAAGTATATGTATCATCCTCTCTGAATTCTGAAATATGTCCATTTGTCACTCCCCCACCCACACCATGAACAGAGAAAGAAATGCACATTTAAATTCAGGAAAATCGATTCAATTTAATTAAATTGTTATAGTGCTAAATCACAACTGTTTTTGTTATTTCACAACAATTTCAGACTCAGCTTTATTTGAGGCTATCCACATTGAAATTTGATTAAAGGTTCCAGCTTCTTAACTGTACCATTCTCTTTTTAAAGGGACCAAAAGTAATTGGACAATGCACACAAAGGCTATTCATGGGTTTGTGTAGGCAATTCCTTTTTTATGTCATTATTAGTTAAGTAGATAAAAGGTCTGGAGTTGATTTGAGGTGCGGTGCTTGCATTTGTAAGATTTTGCTGTGAACAGACAACAGTGGTCGAAGGAGCTCTCCATGCTGGTGAAACAAGCCATACTTAAGCTGCAAAAAAAGAAAAAATCCATCCAAGAAATTGCTACAATAACAGGAGCGGCAAAATCTACAGTTTCATACATGCTGAGAAGGAGAGCACTGGGAACTCAGCAGAGCAAAATCACCCGGATGTCCATGAAGACAGTGGTGGGTGATCACAGTATCATTTCCATGGTGAACAGAAACCCCTTTTCACAATAGCCAACTAAGTGAATAACACTCTTCAGGAGGTAGACATATTGATATCCACGTCTATATCCAAGGAACTATATCTATATTGTGACTATTGGATATAACCATATCCAATAGTCGATATCCAAGAAAAAAGAAAACAGAAATAGGACAAATGGAAATAGGAAAAAAAAAAAAAAAACGAAACAGGAAAAAAGGAAAATGGAAATAGGAAAAAGCACTTCCCTTGTGTTTCTTCCCAGAAACACTTCCCTTGTGTTTCTGGGAAGACAATAACCCGACGGACCAGTTGCAGGAACCAAAATATGGTAAGAATTGCATTGTGAGACAATTAAAAGAAGTAGAGGATCTATCGGTTTCATTAGAAAAGAAAAGATGAGAGCTAAGTGTGTTAGCTTAACTATTAGCCTAAAAATCCATCATCAGTATCATATGAATCGTAACATCAAAACACGCTTACCTAGCATTTTCTGGTTCATGTCTAATCAATTTAATTGATTTGACATTATTAGGTATATTCCAATCAATGTACATTTGTATTATTGTGTAGTTGGTTATTTGAATTGAATATAAGGGAGTAGATCATAATTTTTCTGACCATCTGTTTAATGACAAAAGGATCCAGGTTCTCATTATGGATACTGAAAGTCGATTAAAAGGAGGCAGACCAAAAGAAATTAAATGATTTGGGGTGGAACATAATTTGTTTTCAAGAATACTTTCTGAACCCACTTTCCGAATAAAAAACAAAGCAGCGTCATTCCTGAAATCTTGCAAAAAATAATAGTTTAACAAATCCAATTGCTAACTGTCTGACAAGCAGTAAAGCAGAAGAAAGGATTTGACTAAAAATGGATGGAAAAAAAAAAAAAAAAAACTACACAAAGGTTGAACAGGTAAGACCACAGACGATTGCAGATTTCAAATATCTAAGCTTCCCATGTTGAGCTTTGTCTTTTGACTTGGTATTCTAACTTAGTTTAGGTTCTCTTTTTATTCAGTCTTTCCTCAACCAGAATCCTAAATTCACAAAAAAACCCAAAAAATACAAACCTTGAAACAGAAGTCTATTTTTATGAAACTATTCTAAATTTATAAAATGGTAATATGAACAAGAAAAATACAAGAAAGAGAAAATAGTGCCACCTGACAACTCTTTAAGAGTCAGTTGTCTATGCAATAAAAAAAAATTTAAATGTCAGTGATCAGTGAGAAAGTCTTAATTCTGACCTGAGAGCTTCCAGTGAACATTTTGGACTTGCTAGTCCTGCAGACAGGAGTTTCACACCTGAATCCTCCAGGTTGTTGTTAGTCAGGTCCAGCTCAGTTACACTGGCGGACGGGCAGCCGAGGACCGAGGACAGGGCTTTGCAGCTTCTCTCTGAGAGGTTACAGCCACTAAGTCTGAAAAACAAAATTGTTAAACAATATTTGCAATGAGTTAACTGGTTGGAGATTTTTATTTTAAAAATAAAAGCATTTTTAAAGTAAAAACTAGACCAGAAAAAAATAATATAATTAATATGAAATATCTAAAAAAAAAAATGCATTTAATTAATATTCCATGTTTAACTTTGCGTCATTTGCACATTATCTCTAAAATTAGAAACATCCTTTTTCAAAGTGATGCTAAAAAAATACATCTCTTACTTATACACTTGACTGCTATAAATAAATATTATGATGTTGTCCTAAAAACTTCCTTTAAAGCCTTTAGTTGATCCAAAATTCTGCAACAAGATACTGACAGGAGCTAGAAAAAGAGAGCTTATTTCTACCTGTTAAAAGGGAGCTGTTCATTGACATTGACAATCATTCGCACTTACATTTACACCTGCATTCACACCAATGGGCAATTTAGACTAACCAATTAAACTATCCCCACTAACTGCATGTCTTTGGACTGTGGGAGGAAGCCAGAGTACCCAGAGAGAACCCACACAAACATGGGGAGAACATGCAAACTCCATAAAAGAAATACCCCAAACTGATAGTGGAAATGAACTCAGGACCTTCTTGCTGTGAGGCAAATGCTATTTAAACCTCCTTGAGCTGATTGTTGTGATTTGGATGAATGTAACTGAATTGAATTTGGTACTGAAAACAAACTGTGAACCTGTTAAAGTATTGTTTTTGGCCTGTGATTAAAAAGTGGAATCTTGTTAAATCACTGTACATTTTAGAGCCCAATCTTGAAAAGTGACATTTTAAAACATTGCTATCTCTTTCCAGTCCCTGGCATGACTCTGCTATAGCATTTTTGATCAGCTGCAGGCTTTTCAAGAAGTTTTTAGAACATCCTGACAACAAGAATTAGGCTCCTATCAGTACTAAAAGTATCATATAGTTGATTGTGATGCTAACAATAATTAGGCGCCTCTGTCTCCTATATAGCTGTATACTGTTTTAAAGAGCCAGAAAACCATTAATTTTTTTATTGATTGCAAATGGCTGTGTTGTTGTTAAGTAGAATTCACAGATAAAAAAAAGAAAAAGTTATAATCATGTATGTACTTACAGAGCTTTGTTGGAGGCTTTGACCACTGGCAGCAGCCTCAGAAGAGCTTCCTCTGAAGCAGAGTATTTCTTCAAGTCAAGCACATCCAGATCTTTTTCTGATGACAGTAAGATGAAGACCAGAGCTGACCACTGAGCAGGAGACAGTTTATCTGTGGAGAGACTTCGTGAACTTATGGATTTCTGGATCTCCTTTACTAGAGAACGATCATTCAGTTCATTCAGACAGTGGAACAGATTGATGCTTTTCTCTGCAGACAGATTCTCACTGAGCTTCTTCTTGATGTACTGGACTGTTTCTTGATTGGTCTGTGAGCTACTTGCTGTCTGTGTCAGCAGGCCTTGTAGGAGACTCTGACTGGTCTCCAGTGAAAGACCCAGGAGGAAGCGGAGGAACAAGTCCAGGTGTCCATTTGGACTCTGTAAGGCCTTGTCCACAGCACTCTGGTAGAAGTGTGTCTCTGCAGATTCTCCTGTTTCAGACTTCTGGGAGGTTTGTTGTTCTTCCAGCAGATGGAGTCCAGAGTTGATGAAGGTCAGATGGACATGAAGAGCAGCCAGAAACTCCTGAACACTCAGATGGATGAAGCAGAACACCTTGTCCTGGTACAGTCCTCTCTCCTCTTTAAAGATCTGTGTGAACACTCCTGAGTACACCGAGGCTGCTCTGATATCGATGCCACACTCTGTCAGGTCTGATTCATAGAAGATCAGGTTTCCTTCCTGCAGCTGATCAAAAGCCAGTTTTCCCAGAGACTCAATCATCTTCCTGCTCTCTGGACTCCAGTGTGGATCTGTCTCAGCTCCTCCATCATACTTGACCTTCTTCACTTTGGCCTGAACCACCAGGAAGTGGATGTACATCTCAGTCAGGGTCTTGGGCAGCTGTCCTCCCTCTCTGGTTTTCAGCACATCCTCCAGAACTGTAGCAGTGATCCAGCAGAAGACTGGGATGTGACACATGATGTGGAGGCTTCGTGATGTCTCAATGTGGGAGATGATCCTGCTGGTCTGTTTCTTATCACTGAATCTCTTCCCAAAGTACTCCTCCTTCTGTCGATTAGTGAACCCTCTGACCTCTGTCACCATGCCAACACAGTCAGGAGGGATCTGATTGGCTGCTGCAGGTCGTGTGGTTATCCAGAGGCGAGCAGAGGGAAGCAGTTTCCCCCTGATGAGGTTTATCAGCAGCACATCCACTGAGGTGGACTTTCTAGGGTCAGTTAGGATTGTAGTTTTGTGGAAGTCCAGAGGAAGTCGACACTCATCCAGACCATCAAAGATGAACACAACCTGGAAGTCTTCAAAGCTGCAGATTCCTGCTTCTTTGGTTTCAGTAAAGAAGTGATGAACAAGTCCCACCAAGCTGAACTTTTCCTCTTTCAGCACATTCAGCTCTCTGAAAGTGAATGGAAATATGAACTGGATGTCCTGGTTGGCTTTGTCTTCAGCCCAGTCCAGAGTGTATTTCTGTGTTAAGACTGTTTTCCCAATGCCAGCCACTCCCTTTGTCAGCACTGTTCTGATTGGTTCATCTCTTCCAGGTGAGGCTTTAAAGATGTCTTCTTGTCTGATTGTTGTTTCTGGTCTGTCTGGTTTCCTGGATGCTGTTTCAATCTGTCTGACCTCATGTTCATCATTGACCTCTGCAGTCCCTCCCTCTGTGATGTAGAGCTCTGTGTAGATCTGATTCAGGAGGGTTGGGTTTCCTGCTTTAGCGATGCCCTCAAACACACACTGGAACTTCTTCTTCAGGGTAGATTTAAATTCACTCTGAATCCACTTGAATTGCCCCTTGGAATGTCCTATATGTATCAAAAAACAAAACAAAAACAAAAACCACACAATCAAAGATTTGTCATATGCATATGTTCCGAATGTATGTTGGTCTATCTTACTGTTAAGGAGACGGTCAGCCAGTTCCTTCTGATTCATTCTCCTCAAGACGTTCAGTGTGATCTCAACAAATGCCTCTCTGCTTCCCTGGTCTTCTTCCTTACTCTCCAATAAACCTTCACCCTCACTTCTACCCTCTAAGAATTCTGGGCAATCTGGACTCAAATCCTTCTGGATTTTTTTCAGTTCGTTCTTTACAAAAGTGATGATTTTCTCCTCCAGCATCTGGAACCAAAAGGTTGAATGAGTCACACCACAACGTCAATCAATTGCAGAGTCAATGGAAAGAGAAGAGAAAAAAGAGAAGCATACAAAACAGAAACACCAAATTGAACAATACACAAACTCCAGGAAAGACAAAAAACTTTAAGAGAATCTAGTAGTAGTTGTATTCTATTATATAAACATCAAGGCAGTATAAAGAGAGAAGTGGAGAGGAGAAGCTTGGTACATTACAGTAATTTTTCCTGTATCCTGAGACCATAGTAACATAAATAAGGGAAGCTAAAGGATTAGCCATCCAGCCAATAGTCTCTGTCACGCTACCAGGTTTAGTAAGAATTTTCTTTTGTGTGTGTGTGTGTGTGTGTGTGGGGGGGGGGGGGGGGGGGGTTATAGAGTCGTTCTGCAAGAACAATTTATTATTCATAGCTGAGGTTTAAGTTATGCCATGGTCAGTGAGGTGGCCCAATTATTAGATGCCCAAGTTATGGGAGGTAAATACTGACAATTGAATTCCACTCACTGAAAGGATGAAAGGAAAAATAACTGGAGAGCCTGGATAAACCCTATTGAGGTAGCATGGTCTCAGAGAACTAGCCTATGTGTATCTAAACATGGACACGGAAGAAAAAAGTCCCCTTCTTGGATACGGACTTACTTGATACAGAAAAGCCAAACACAGGTGCCATCATACCAGAGAAAGTGGCTTAAGACTTTTGCACAATATCATAATTTAACAAAATTTAAAGGATAAATCAAAAATATTAAGTCATAACATAACAGAAGAAAATGCAGGTCCCGCTTGTCTTCAACAATGCTGAGCTGTTTATCCAGTTTGGTTCACCTCAGCTCCTATATTACACTCCACTGGGCAAGTGGCTCTACATCCTGAGCCAAAACCCACAGACCCAGCATGGAGATGATTAAAGAGAATACATGTAAAAGTAGTTGTTGTACATGTACAGACCATAAATATGGAGTCCAGGTGTGTTTGATGGTTTTGGGCAGACTGACCATGGGGAACCTCTGAGGTCTCCTGGTCCACTCTGTGGAGGAAATCATGAAAAGTAAAAAGAATTCAAATAAAACTTAAAAATTCAAAAAAGAAAAAAAAACACTTTGAAAAAACAGAAAAATTAAATTAAAAAACAACAACAACAACAACAACAACAACAACAACAACAACAACAACAAATAAACAAAACAATGAACCAAGATGGCTGCCCCAAAGATGGCTCCCTTTTTTGATAGCAAAGGGAGCAAAAGAAAAATATTCACTCTTAGACATCTCTGATTCAAAGACTTACTCCAGTCCAATTATTGAAGACAGTCTGTATTCAGGACTGTCCTATATTGAGTTGCCAAATACCATAGTATACCTCAATCTCAGATTAAGTGACAGTGACATGCAAACTTTTTTTTTTTGCACTTATTCCATTTTATTTGGCTGTTTTTTCTTCAAATGAATGTTTAGGTACATATTAAAGTGTAATTCAAAACCTTTGTCTATTTCAGTGTAACAGTCCAAAGGATAACTTTTGGTTTTATACAGGGAGTTTCAGATCTCTTATCAAGCATTATGACAAATTATTATTTATTTATATATATATATATATATATATATATATATATATATATATATATATATATATATATATATATATATATATATATATATATATATATCTCAAAATTTCAAAATCCCTGGTAGCCCTTCGGGCAGGGACTCTTCAGTTTTTGGTAGCCCAAAATAAATTTAAGTAGCCCGAATAAAAAAAGAGCAATTTTTGGATTAATGTTTTGTTTCCTTTACAATATTATACTTTAATGTATAATATTGTAAAGGAAACAAAACATTAATCAAAAAATTGTTGAAAAACAAATTACAACATTGTATAAAAATTACAATCATCAACTCAAATACTTGGTTCTAATTGAACAGAAATTTCTATGAACTTGTAAGAACTGTGTAGGACATGAATCAGTCTGTGTCAGATCCTGAATTTGAAATTTCCACTGAAGTCACGGGTAAGAGACAAGTGGAACCAAGATCGAGGCCATTTGGTTTGTGAACTTTGCAAAGACTGCTAAATTTTGCCAGTGGTAATTCACTCTTTGCAACATAGTAGCTGTTCTAAACAGATTTTTCAGGTTTATTTTTAGTATGTTATTTGCAATTGGTGTTTGTTCTGGGAAAGATATTGCAGACTGAGCAATAATGCATTTCTTGCATTTCTCATGGGTTCTAATGGGGGCCTTTCTTAAAATGACTGGTCCCAGTAACAAAGGCGCTTGTCGACTCAGAAATCGAGAGAAAACCAACAACACACCCGGCAGAACACTATGTTATTTACACGGGTGCAAATAAGTGGTCCGCATGTGCGCATTCGCTGTCAAAATAAAAGACGCGCACCAGATAAGAAGTTGCAGCGCGCGTTTGCGTCCATATAAAAAGCACTGTTTTTGTCCGCTAGAGTGGGATTTTCACGGCACATTCCGCACCACATCTCTGTGCGTTCATCATTTGTTTGAAGCCAGCTCACCTCCTGCAACCACTTTTCCGAGAATACGTGCTTCTTTTGTGGTTCGGACTCCTTCTGACATTTGTTTGGAGGTGGAGGAACACCACAGTAATTGCTTAAAGGAGCTTCTTCGACATCTTTAAGGAGTTCTAAACAAATGTCTGTCCTCCTCCAGAAAATCTTATGTATGCAAACACGCGTTGCAACTTCATATCTTGTGCGCATTTTTTTATTTTTTTTTGACAGCGAATGCGCACCTGTGGACCACTTATGTGCAGCCCCGGTTATATAGCTCGTCATATTGCAGCCACAGAAATTATTTTGTCCATGAAACCATAAAGCTGCACTTTCTTTTTGCCTTATAGTCTGATTTGTCATAATTTCTCCGTTTTGTGGTAAGCTTTTCTTTGGCTGTCACTTCTTCACCCTGACCTGTCTTATTTGGCTCAGCAGAACTAAAATATATATCCTGCTGCTTTTACACACACACACACACACACACACACACATAACGGTCAGCGATTCTCTGCGCGGTCAACCTCTCATATGTTTAAGCTTGCTGCGGGAGATTTCACTTGTCATGTTTGCATAGTAAGCTAATGATTGATAAGACGATGTCAGAGGAATTGGTGCGCAAATTATCATCACTCACCAATCAGTACTGTGTGTTTTTAAAGGGATGCCAAATGCTGTCATTTTTCTGTAAAGCAAATTTACCTTGCCTTTGGGTATAAATAAAGTTACCTTACCTTACCTCGCAGTTCGCGCGATTGCAAAGTGAAAGCAAAAAACAAGCGCAAATTCAAACGTGATTTCAATATGTCACATATTGACAGTACCTCACCGATGCCGATGACATAATTACCCAGCTACATTTCCGAAAGAATGCAAAAGCATTGACATA
The DNA here is from genome assembly GCF_057382275.1 of Copadichromis virginalis. Taxonomy (NCBI): domain Eukaryota; kingdom Metazoa; phylum Chordata; class Actinopteri; order Cichliformes; family Cichlidae; genus Copadichromis; species Copadichromis virginalis. The sequence continues at coordinate 522,986 of NC_140620.1, forward strand.
TTGTAGCGGGTCAGGGATGTTCGGGGTTCTGTTTGTACAGTTATGTTTTGTTTATGTTGCCATGGTGACGCCCTCTCGCTGCGACAGTGTGTCCTTCCGGGGTCAGAGGGCGCCCTGTGCGTTGTTGTTGCTGTTCTGTTGCCGCGCTGAGCAGTTAGCTAGCGGCAGTGTTCTTCTGCAGATGTCAATAAATGGCTGTGCTCCCTGGCTAGCTCACGGGAAGCAAGACCAAATGATACCTCCGTCTCCTCCTTGTCTGAGCTCGCCACATTGGTGTCAGAAGTGGGATAGCTCACCCTCGCCGTAATGGAGAGAGACATTCAGAGGCTGGAGCAAGCTGTCGAGGAGAACATTCCCCACTTGGGAAACTGGCGATTGAAGAGAGAGGATGTGAGTGGCCATGTAAGTCCCCCGACGGGTCCTGATGGCACGAGCGCACCGCGGCGGCGGCCCGTCGCGACAGATGCTAGGGCAATGCTTCATGGGCTACCTCTGTCGACCCACACGCCGAGCCCCCAACCGTAGCAGTCATGCCTACCACGCCAGTTAAGGCACCTGGACATTTGCAGGACTTTGTGTGGGGTAATGGGGTCGTCGGGGACGACTGACCCCTTAGGTGGGGGCTATGTAGCGGGTCAGGGATGTTCGGGGTTCTGTTTGTACAGTTATGTTTTGTTTATGTTGCCATGGTGACGCCCTCTCGCTGCGACAGTGTGTCCTTCCGGGGTCAGAGGGCGCCCTGTGTTGTTGTTGTTGCTGTTCTGTTGCTGCGCTGAGCAGTTAGCTAGCGGCAGTGTTCTTCTGCAGATGTCAATAAACGGCTGTGCTCCCTGGCTAGCTCACGGGAAGCAAGACCAAACGATACCTCCGTCTCCTCCTTGTCTGAGCTCGCCACAATATATTTTTCCTTCCTACAATAGCCCGACGGGCAGGGCAGAGATAGATTTTGGTAGCCCGACTGGAAAAATCGCTAGCCCCGGGACGTCGGGCTAGCGATTTTGCAAGCCCTGAGATAGATAGATAGATAGATAGATAGATAGATAGATAGATAGATAGATAGACAGATAGACAGATAGATAGATAGATAGATAGATAAAAAAAAAAAAACACCCAGCACGCCCCTGCAGGCGGTTTATCCTTCAAGCTCGGGTCCTCTACCAGAGGCCTGGGAGCTTGAGGGTCCTGCAGTATCTTAGCTGTTCCCAGGACTGCGCTCTTCTGGACAGAGATCTCCGATGTTATTCCCGGGATCTGCTGGAGCCACTCGCCTAGCTTGGGAGTCACCGCACCTAGTGCTCCGATTACCACGGGGACCACCGTTACCTTCACCCTCCACATCCTCTCGACCTCTTCTCTGAGCCCTTGGTATTTCTCCAGCTTCTCGTGTTCCTTCTTCCTGATATTGCTGTCATTCGGAACCGCTACATCGATCACTACGGCCGTCTTCTTCTGTTTGTCTACCACCACTATGTCCGGTTGGTTAGCCACCACCATTTTGTCCGTCTGTATCTGGAAGTCCCACAGGATCATAGCTCGGTCATTCTCCACCACCCTTGGGGGCATCTCCCATTTTGACCTCGGGACTTCCAGGTTATACTCGGCACAGATATTCCTGTACACTATGCCGGCCACCTGGTTATGGCGTTCCATGTATGCCCTGCCTGCTAGCATCTTGCACCCTGCTGTTATGTGCTGGATTGTCTCTGGGGCATCTTTACACAGCCTGCACCTGGGGTCTTGCCTGGTGTGATAGACCCCAGCCTCTATGGATCTTGTACTCAGAGCTTGTTCTTGTGCTGCCATGATTAGTGCCTCTGTGCTGTCTTTCAGTCCAGCTTTGTCCAGCCACTGTTGTGGCAAAATTCACTCACAAAATTGTGAGTGAGCCCACTCCCTTGGATGAGAAGCAACCCCACACATGAATGGTCTCAGGATGCTTCACTGTTGGCATGACACAGGACTGATGGTAGTGCTCACCTTTTCTTCTCCGGACAAGCCTTTTTCCAGATGCCCCAAACAATCGGGAAGAGGCTTCATCGGAGAATCTGACTTTGCCCCAGTCCTCAGCGGTCCATTCACCATATTTTCTGCAGAAGATCAATCTGTCACTGATGTTTTTTTGGAGAGAAGTGGCTTCTTTGCTGCCCTTCTTGACACCAGGCCATCTTCCAAAAGTCTTCGCCTCACTGTGCGTGCAGATGCGTTCAAACCTGCCTGCTGCCATTCCTGAGACAGCTCTGCACTGGTGGCACTCGGATCCTGCAGCTGAATCCTCTTTAGGAGACGATCCTGGCGCTTGCTGGACTTTCTTGGACGCCCTGAAGCCTTCTTAACAAGAATTGAACTTCTTTCCTTGAAGTTCTTGATGATCCTATAAATTGTTGATTTAGGTGCAATCTTAGTAGCCACAATATCCTTGCCTGTGAAGCCATTTTTATGCAACGCAATGATGGCTGCACACGTTTCTTTGCAGGTCACCATGGTTAACAATGGAAGAACACTGATTTCAAGCATCACCCTCCTTTTAACATGTCAAGTCTGCCTTTCTAACCCAATCAGCCTGACATAATGATCTCCAGCCTTGTGCTCATCAACATTCTCACCTGAGTTAACAAGACGATTACTGAAATGATCTCAGCAGGTCCTTTGATGACAGCAATGAAATGCAGTGGAAAGGGGTTTTTTTGGGATCAAGTTAATGTTCGTGGCAAAGAAGGACTGTGCAAGTCATCTGATCACTCTTCATAACATTCTGGAGTATATGGAAATTGCTATTACAAAAACTTAAGCAGCAACTTTTCCAATTTCCAATATTTAGTAATTCTCAAATCTTTTGGCCACGACTGTAGTCTTCTGGAGAGGGGTGGACTCCGTCTCAGTCTGAAGTTGCCCTTGGTGAGAGGCAGCGGGCTGGGGTGGGCTTTCTTGTATCCCCTCAGCTTGCTGTCTGTATATTGGGGTTTCTCCCGGTGGATGAGAGGGTTTGTTCTCTGCACCTTCGGATTGGAGAATGGATCCTGACTGTCGTTTGCACTTATGGGCATTTAAAATGTATAGTGAAGGTGCGCTTGGAATGTCTGGCAGAGACCCTGGTCCAAAAGATCTTCAACTCACACCTTCAGCAGAGCTTCAACAACCCTCCTAGTGCTGCGGCTGCAGTGATGCAGACGCTGTACCAGACCAGCGTGGTGTAAAGACAGCTGAGTGCAAAAGCAAAGCTCTCAATTTACTGCTCAGTGTCTTTGCTGTTCCCAGGACTGACCTAATCTGGACAGAGATCTCAGATGCTGTTCCCGGGATCTCCTGGAACCACTCTCCCACTTTCCATCTCACTTCCCTTAAGGCATCCAATTACCACAGAGATGACTGTTGTCTTCACTCATCACCCGCCACGCTTTCAGTCTTTGGTACTTCTTGAGCTTCTTATGTTTCTTATTCCTGATGTTACCATTACTTGGAATAGCCACATATAGCTACATCTATCACCATGGCCTTCTTCCTGTGCTTGTCTGACACTCTTTGTCCAGTTTGTTAGCCATAACCAGTTTGTCAGTCTGTATCTCGAAGTCCCACAGGATTTAAACCCTATGGGGTTTGTCCTATTTTTACCTCTGGACTTCCAGGCCATGCTCGGCAAAGATGTTCCTGTGTACTATGCCAGTCACTTGGTTATGGCGTTCTATGCATGCCCTGCCTGTTAGCATCTTGCACCGTGCTGTTATGTGCTGGATTGTCTCAGGGGCATCTTTACACTGCCTGCACCTGTGGTCTTGCCTGGTGTGGTCTATGGATCTCGTGCTTTGAGCTTGTTCTTGAGCTTCAGATTAGACTTGAAACTTTCCTTTTTGATAAAGCATATAGTTAGACCTGGATCAGATTACCCCAAATCCTCCTTTAGTTATGCTGGAATACGTCTAAGCTGCTCGGCAATCCTCATGATGACACTCATGCAACTGTTTCTTCTTCACTCACCATGTGTTTATACACCTGTCTGCATTTAATGTCTTTTGTCCTGTATTCCTCCTTTTTATATTCTGGTCTCACTTACAACAGACTCCAGAATATTTGTTTCCTAACCAACGGTGTAGTAAGATTTATTAGTAGGACATGTGGGTCAGATTGACTCTGCTGTGAGACACAACAACAGCCTAACGTTCCACACATCCTTGTGTCCCACTCTGAAACGTCCATGCCTCTTTTGAAAAGAAAATCTTTTTTTCCTTACTGAGGGATAACGCAGTCTGAAATACTCGAAACACACTCTAAAATGTCCATGCAGCAACACAGCCTACTGTGGAACACAGCTCAGCCTGTAAACAATAATTCACATCCCCCCACCCTGAGCCTAGCTGTGCTGCATGTTTCTTCCTGTTAAAAGGGAATTTTCCTTCCCACACTTGCCAAAGTGCTAGTGGATCATATGATTGTTGGGGTTTTCTTTGTTTTCTTTGTAATATTGTAGGATTTGTACCTTACAATAGAAAGTGCCTTGAGGGTACTGTTTTTGTGATTTGGTGCTATATAAATAAAATGTAATTAAATAGCTATGAAGGGTTCTTCCGCTCCCATATGCTCTTCTAATATTGCGTGTCTCCAACGTATTTGGTGCTGCTGTACTCATATTGTCCACCTGCCATGTGTGTCATTCAGTGGAGAATATCTTGTTCATTCTCCTACTAATGAAACACCTAGTACAACGTCCATTTGTTACACATTCATTCCTGCGTTTGTGAAGAAAACGGCATTACATACATTAAGATAGAAATGTGTGAAGAAAGATGTGAACTGAAATTAATGATGCTGGATAACTTATTCAGAAGAACTGACTAATTTACAGCCTATAGACACATTACCTTTTTGCAGCAGATGAGCTTTGTTGTTTAAAAAATATTTCATACTCCTTTGACTGGTCACTCTGTAAGGACACAGAGCTGGGTGGAGGTCCAGGCTGGTCCCTGTGAATAATGATGGAGCAGTGATGTGAGTGCTGAGCTGTGACATGGAGAAGAGTCATGGACAGTTAGAGATGGTCATCTCACCTCTGAGCTTTGGTCTGGCTCTCATGTTCCCCACACAGAGTGCTTTTAGAGGGAGGGGCTCCCTCCTCTCTGTCCTCACACTGATCCATGCTGCTCAGCTCACACACACTTTCTACCTGCAGAGGAAACACAAATCATTCATGTGCACATCAACTGAAATCCTCCTTTCCATCATGTGTGCTGGGGGGGGGGGTCTCTGTGCCCTGAGTGCTCACCTCCTCCTTTTTCCTTTTATATGAAAGAACTTTCTCGTGGGAAATTCAGACCTACCAGCTTTAGTGGCTGCATATACTGATGTCTGAAAGTGTTTTAAATTATCCTTAAAGTCTGGCCTTTCCACTGAGTTTGGTTCTATAAACAGAATCTATGATCATCTCCTCCACCTGCTGCTGTGGAGATTCAGAGAAATAAATCTACCATAAGAAAAGAGAAGATAGTAAAAAGAAACTGATCTTATCTTTTGTTATTGGATTTCTCTGTTTGGGAAATATTCCACTCATTCCACTTGACCTGGGTAGTGAATTAAATCAGGGCTTTTTTTATCAAGTCCTAGAGACACTAACATGAAAACATGTTGAGCAGCTCTCTGACTTGAAGAACACGCTTTAGCGTCTTTTGAATTTTTGTGTGTTGGATGTTGATGGTGTGTGAGCAAACTTTTAACAGTTATTTCAGTTAACTTAAGTCAAAAATGATGTTAGCCTTCATATAGATGTGATCTCCCTTTGGACCTCAAAGCTGAGCCTCACATGTTTTTGGTCCTGGGATTTTGATACAGCAAAGCAAAACTGTCAGAGTTTAAATACTCATGCTTGAAGATGAGGAATCATATGCAGACATTAGATACAGAAGGACTTATAATGTGGAGGGAGCTGCTTATTGGGGTTAAACCCAAGAAAAAAGAACACAAGCAGCTCCCTCCTCTATGTGACATCATACTCATGAGGAGGGAAACAAGCTTTTTTTATGATGTTGGGTGCTTTAGCCAAGGATACTTCATAAAAGTTCAAACAAACAAAACTAGTAACCCCATGCAGCACAGCTGACCTTTGTAAGTATCAACAATAACAACATGCTATTTAACAGAGCCATATAAAGACTAACATACATCAGCAGTTTATTTGATTTGCACCCTAATTCACTGATCGGGCTGTGGTCGACTCCTTTGTCACGTGGTGTGAGCAGAATCATCTGCAGCTCAACGTGGCAAAGACCAAGGAACTGATCGTGGACTTCAGGAAGACCAGGAAACACTTGACCCCTGTTTCAATCCAGGGGGTCAGTGTTGACATTGTGGAGGACTATAAATACCTTGGAGTACACATTGACAATAAACTGGACTGGGCTAAAAACACCACAGCACTTTACAGGAAGGGCCAGAGTCGTCTCTATTTTTTGAGGCGACTGAGGTCCTTCAACATCTGCCAGAAAATGCTCAGGATTTTCTACGAGTCTGTGGTGGCCAGTGCGATCCTCTATGCTGTTGCATGCTGGGGGAGCAGGCTGAGGGTCGCAGATGCCAACAGACTTAATAAACTGATCCGTAAGGCCAGCAATGTTGTGGGGATGGAGCTGGACTCCCTCAAGGTGGTGTCGGAGAGGCGGATGCTGTCCAAGATAAAGACAATGTTGGATAACACCTCCCACCCACTCCATGACATGCTGGTCAGTCACAGGAGCTCGTTCAGTGAGAGACTGAGATTACCGAAAAGCACCACTGAACGACACAGGAAATCATTCCTGCCTGTGGCCATCTCCCTGTACAACGCATCCACTTAACACACTGTTTGCTGCTACAGCTACACATGTTTCTTTTCCAAATATTTATTTATAAGTGACTTATGTATGTATGTATGTATGTATATATATGTATATATTGTACTATTCTTAGTTAGCGTATTGTCTGTCTTGTCTTAATGTTGGTTTAAAATGGAGCACTGTAACAAAAAATTATTTCCCCCAGGGATCAATAAAGTATTCTGATTCTGATTTATGTTATGTAAATAGAAATGTCCCACGTCCTGTTATAACGCTAAAGACAAACTGCTAAAGAAGGAAACAAAGCAAACTTAGAGTTTCTTCACACACCAACTACAGGCTCCACGCCACACCCGGACACTAAACACGGACACACAGGTGAGCTGCTTCCTGGAAGGAGGCGGGTTTAAACCTGAAGCTCAGCTCAGGAGGGTTGGAGCAGAGCCAACAGTTGATGTCTCCACTTTCTTCTTCTTCTTTTTTGAAGAACAAGTTGAATCTATACCTAACACACATGTAAACAAAACATTCGTTTATGATGTCCGCTCTCCGTCTGCTGCTGTCCCTGCGAATAAAAAGTCCCGGAGCTCTCCGGTCGAGCTCAGGCAACATTCAGCGTGTTTTATCTGATCACACACACTTAGAGAAAATGGCGGACACACACTCGTTGAAAAACATTACACACTGACTTTAATGGAGAGACCGGAAATACAAACACAGTTTGTTGTGTGAAGAAATCCAACATGAGCTGAACAAACAGTAAAGTTCCTAAAGACAAACTGTTAAAGGAGGAAACAAAGCAAACTTACAGTTTCTTCAAACACACACACCAACAACAAGCTCCACTCCACGAAGCTCAGGAAAGTGAAAGTAAACTTTGAGCAGGAGGGAAACACCCAGAGAGGTAGTGATGTGACGTTCTGTATCGAGGCTTCGGAGCGTGTGTCGAGTAATGGAGGGGGCGTTTCCGCGATGCGCGTATCGAGGCTTGCTTCATTTATGGGAGGAGCTGAAAATGATGACGTCCGCTGCCCGGCTGTACCACGTGTCTGGTTCATGAAGTGGTTCGAACTTTGCCGCGAGATATGACAGATATAAACCCCTCAGACTTCATTCAAAATGTGGGTGTTTGATGGAGAGTTGTTAGTGAGAGTTTGGAGACAGTTTGGAGGTTTATGAGAGTGAGGAGAGAAAGTCAGGAGAGAATGGAGCCAGCTAAGAAGAGGAGGATGTCCTCCCCTGTGTGGGAACATTTTGATCTTATTCCTCCCAACAAGGTATGTAAATTTCTACAGAAGATGTATTTTCATGATACTGATGGTGCAATACAATTTATGTTGAGCTGTCTTGACTTTTGTACAAGGTGAAGTGTTTGCTATGTGCCAGGGAGCTGGGATATAACAACAACACCTCATCCATGCTTAGGCACTACAGAGCTTTGCATGAGAATAAGGGGAACACCGATTGTGGAGCAAGACCAGGTGAGCCATCAAATGCAATGATAATATAGCATGCTGTAATGTTACTAAATGATATAACAATATTATACAACTGTTATAAGTTACGTATGTGATATTTATATTTGTGCTTTGTCTTTATTGTCTTTCCTCAGGAGAACAATCTCAAATAGATGAAGACCTGGTTACCATGGTGATTGAAGACTCCCAGCCATTTAGCATTGTGGAGGACAAAGGATTCAAAAGATTTGTTAAATCATTAAATCCTAGCTATGTTCTCCCCACTAAAAAGGTCATAAAAGCAGTGAAAATGTAGTTTTTACAGAATAAAATGTGAACAGGCAGGACTGAGGCCTCAGTGTGTAGCTGTCCATACCTCAACGTTACAAAAGCACAACCACTGTCCACACCCCAACCACACCTCACCTCACAGTAAATGATCATTTCCATTTTAAGCATTTCCAAATAATCATTTCCCATACTGCCACTATAAATATACACAGTATACGGCATCACTACAATATACATGTTTTACACACTCCTTTTGTTGTTGACATTTACAGGCTGTGTGCAAAAGGCCACACTCTTCAAATTCATGCCAACTAATATTTTTACGTCCAGTAGGTGTCCTGCTAGAGCAAATGAAGCTTCAAGGAGCTTTGCGCTGGGGTGAACCAATTGGATGGAAAGCTTCAGTGCTTCATGAAGCTTCATCTGCCCATCACTACAGAGAGGCGTTTGAGGACACTCACGAGCATCGAAACACTGTGTGCTGCGTTCAGGTGCACCTCAGAAACTCCCATATTGTTGGCAGGTCGTGATTTATTTCTGCCGGTTTTCCTGTTTGAAACACAAACATCCGTCATCACTTTGTTGTTCTTCTTCCTGCAGCGTTTGAATATTTCAGCACTAAACTGATGTTTGTTCAAAGCTCATTTCAACCTGTTGAAGTCATGACTGAAAGTGCAGACTGAGAGTGGATCACATGATGTTTAAGGTGTGTCATGTGACATGTTCAGTATTGTCACACATGTCTAGATTGTCCCTGATATCATAACTGCTCAAACACTGATGATTATATTTGAAGCATTATTCCTGATGGCAGCAAAGTTTGAATGGAGCTCTCTGTCTGTGCTGATTTGTCGCCCTCTGGAGGCCAAAGCACAAACTGCATGATGTCACTGTAACCACCACAGTGACAGGAAATGATGCTAACGGCTGTCGTTAGGCTCACTGACAGCAGTGCTGATGTGTTCATGTCCAACACTGGATCAGGTCAGACTCCTTCATCCTTCTCCAGCGTGAGGCCGCCCTCAGACCCACAGGAGCTCTAACCTTTGACCTCCTGACCCTATCCACTTCAGTCTCTTTGCATCTTTAAATGCAAATCCAACGAGACTTTAGCCGAACAAAAGAGGCTGGAAGCTGTTCTATGAATGATGTTCATACCAGAGTTTCTGTTTCCAGCTCAGACGTGTTAAACGCTGCTGCTGTGCTACATTTGTCATTTCCTGCTTCCATGTCAAAGTGCTGAACTCATCTGATCACTTTAATGCAGTAAAGCAGGAGCTGTAAGTCTGACATTTATTTACTGTCATCACAAACACACACAGCTGGATTAGCACCCAGACAAAGGGCTGAAAAAATCAGCATTTGATTATTATTATTATTATTATTATTATTATTATTATATATCCTGTTTATGTGGATGCACTTTACTGATCACATGACTCTGAGGGATGTTTCCAGCACCTTGCTGAATCTGAGCCATGAAGATTTAAAGCAGCTCTGAAGGCAAAGCAGGTCTGAGCCTGTGTTAGCAAGCTGTACCTAATAAAGTGGCAGCAAGGACTCAGTCAGTAATGATCAGAGCCAGCAGGGGGCAGCACAGAGAGGCGAGGCGCTGTCAGAGAAGCAGGCTGACATCAGACTGGTCATATTCCATCATCTATACCTGAAATAATCATCAAACACATGCAGAGCAGAAACATGTGGAAACATCTGGAGCTCAGTCTCAGTTTGATCCCTTAGAGGTTTACCTCAGTCCTGCTCCTCTGCTTCCTGTTTACAGCGCACATCATGCTGTGTACTGAGAGTCATGTGGTCAAAGTGAGGCCCTGGTACTCTGACAGAGAGCTAGCACAGTCATCCTAATGTATATCATCACTACCAGAGAGCATTCAGCTTTCACAGCAGCCAACATCCTGTCACACTGAGCATGTGCAAACACAGCAGCCAACATCATGTCACACTGAGCATGTGCAAACACAGCAGCCAACATCCTGTCACACTGAGCATGTGCAAACACAGCTCTCAGCTTCCATCACTCACAAGCTCCAGCCTCCACTTAAAAGCCCAGAACAAAGCTTGTGACCAACACAGCGCAGACAGAGGTGATGTCCACACTCTGTTTCTGGGTGGGAAACTCACCTGTGGGCGTGGCTGTTCCTCCCCTACAATCTCTGATGTCACAGCTGCTAAATTAGACTGAAGCCAGACTCAAACAGAAAACAGCCTCAGAGACTCAGAGAGAGCGCTGCTCCATCTCTGGACCCAAATATATGTTCCAACACCACGCTGCAATGCATCTTGGGATAGGGTGGGCCCACCTGTCATTCAAATCCAGGGAGAAGAAGGACACGTTTGTGGGAGCCTGGGAGTCTGGACGGCCTTCGTGGCCTCGCTGTGATGTCATGGACCTTCAGAGGAAGCAGAGGCTGAATTGAAACACACCTGCTGACTTCCTGTGTTCTGCTCTGACAGCTGCCATGTGTCACAATGTGGATCATAAAGCTATCAAACTTCACTCAGCTCCAGTAACACCATCAGTGTTTGATGTCCACAGGATTCATCAGCTTTAACCACGATAGAAGCAGGAAGTTAAGATGAACCATGTTGTGACTGAAGGACAAAGCTGAAACATACAGATGTGTATAGATGTGTGGAAAACTAAGCAACAGCCATGTTTGGAGGCTCACTGAAGTCCTCCCAGCTGACAGTAGAAAAGTCTGATTTTTACTGTGAAAGCCACAAACATGTTTAATGAATCATTTTTAGAACTTAGAGAAACTGTTCATGTCCAAGATCTTTCCAAACACCAAATCTATACAAGCTTTACATGAAATGAAGCAAAAGTAAACTCAGGTATTATCTGTACAAATACTTTAAAGTGTTCCAACAACAATCAGGTGCATATACAATAAGGCAAGGCAAAGCAAGTTTATTTATATAGCACAATTCAACAACAAGGTGATTCAAAGTGCTTTACAGAGACATTAAAAAACAAAAACAAATAAAAAGCACGATTTAAAATTGATTTAAAAAAACAGTAGATAAAAATCAGAACAGTAGATAAAATCAGTAGTTAAAATTTAAATTTAAAATTTAAGCTTAAAAGTGCGGATTTGCTGTTTTATTCAAATGCAGCTGAGAACAGGTGAGTCTTCAACCTGGATTTAAATAAACTGAGTGTTTCAGCTGATCTGAGGCTTTCTGGGAGTTTGTTCCAGATATAAATGGCCTGTATTTGTATAGCGCTTTTCTAGTCCCTAAGAACCCCAAAGCGCTTTACACAACCTGTCATCCACCCATTCACACACCCATTCACACACAGGTGATGGCAGCTACATTGTTGCCACAGCCGCCCTGGGACGCACTGACAGAGGCGAGGCTGCCGGACACTGGCGCCACCGGGCCCTCGGTGGAGCATAAAGGAGCATAAAAGCTTAATGCAGCTTCTCCGTGTCTGGTTCTGACTCTGGGAACTGATAAAAGACCGGATCCAGATGACCTGAGGGATCTGGAAGGTTCATACTGGGTCAGGAGGTCACTGATGTATTTTGGTCCTAAACCATTCAGAGCTTTATAGACCAGCATCAGAACTTTAAAGTCTATCCTCTGACGGACAGGCAGCCAGTGTAAAGACCTCAGAGCTGGACTGATGTGGTCCACTTTTTTGGTCTTAGTGAGGACTCGAGCAGCAGAGTTCTGAATGAGCTGTAGTTGTCTGACTGATTTTTTAGGTAGACCTGTAAAGATGCTGTTACAGTAATCAAGCCTACTAAAGATGAATGCATGGACTAGTTTTTCCAGGTCCTGTTGAGACATCAGAACTTTTATCCTTGAAATATTCTTGAGGTGATAGTAAGCTGACTTTGTTATTGTCTTTTTTTTTTTTTTTTCTTTTTTTCTTTTTTTTTGCTAGGGGCTAAAGCTGAATCATGTTGCAGATGTTTACCAGCAGTAATTTTTCTCTTTTGCTTGCCGCTTAACTTGCACAGTTAGGCAGAGTTTTATATCCACTTTATATGCACACATGGAACCCAGATTAATTATAAGTGTGAACTAAGCAGTAAACTGCTTAAAGACCATTTTTATTGCTCATTATGAAGCCATTTATTATCTCTTACATTAAATCACACTGGGTTTATGCATCATATTGTTTTGCATTTAAAGCTCCACACTACGTAAATAGGCTTATACTTTTATTATATTCAATTCTGTGCAGTTCTTACGCACAGAGAGCGTGTGCGAAATGTGTGTCTGCGTGTATGGCTTCAGATTTATTTGTATGTTTCTGTCCGCGTGTCTGTGTGTGTGGGGGGTGCAGTGTGGCCGCAGTGTGTGCGAAGGAAGTAAATGTGCAGCTGCACAGTAGTTTATCCTTCATTGACAGTCAATATGTGCTGTTACCTGGATAGTAGCAGCTGTTTCTCCTTATCGCACAACATAGAGTAGAGGCCTAATCCACACGTTCATAATTGCTTGGCGTTGTTTACCCGCAGCTGTATATAAGCTTGCTTGCTTTGCCCTATTTAAAATGGAGCTGTATAAAAAAGAAATTACTCAGAGATTATTGTTATTATTCATTTAAAGAGGAAATATATGGCTGATAATACATTTTACATCATGCAGCAGCTTGTGTTTGGAAATATAAAATGAAAAGAAGCAGGAAGACACACATGGAGAGAGTGAGGAAAAAGAGTGGGGAGAAATGTAGCGGTGGAAAGGTATTTTGCAATTCTCTTTGAAGTCCCTATTCAACAGGGTAAGCTGAATTTTCGGCAGTGCCTGATAGTGTTTCTGCGTAAATGCTTAAACCCCTTTAGAGAATTTTCATGGGCAGATACGCGGTGGCTTGAAGGGAGCGTTTATGTTACCTGGAGCCAATGCAGCCCGCAGCTTTGTACCTAAAGATGTACAGTAGTATTGAATGGAATCCCACAGAGGTTTGTCTATGACAGAATCTCGCTGCAGCATCGCTGTAAGCCGAAGCGGGGGAAAAAAGAGCTTTGAACAGGTTTAACCTTGTCAGTCTTTTGCTAGGCTCATACACTTGCATTTATATACATGAACACAGACACTGAAGGACAAAAAACACTAGGACAGACATTGATATACACGCATACTTAAAAATACGCCGGTGTCCATTTAGAAAAGTTTTTAAAAAGCTTTGTGGTGATATCCGAAATGGCGACTATTGCTACAGGTTTTCATTTTTTTATTCCTGAATATATTTCAAAGTTGCTATTATGTAATGCAATATTCAGATATTTTTAATGTTATGTAGAAGAATAAAAGTGGCAAACACACAGGTGTGGTAAAATGTCTGCATGGAGCTGCAATCTTGTTGTCAAAGTTCATAGTGTTTCACAACATATTAGTGTGTGACAGTGAACCAAATCTGAATGCACCTCACTGTTTGATGAATTCCAGTTTAAACTGATTATGAGTCCTTATTTATATGCGTAATTATTTCCTTTTTTTTTTTTTTTTTTTAATAGGACGGGGGAAAGAATGAAAGAAAGAGGGGGAGAGAAAGAAAGAAAACCAAAGGGGAGAAGAGACGGTGAGAAGGGGGGGAAGAGAGAAAAAAAAAAAAAAAACAAACAACAAAAAAAAACTCCTGGATCACCTGTATGGAGAAAAAAAAATAAAAAAACAAACAGAGGAGACAGCAAACAACAAAGAGCAACATAATAATAGAAAAAAAAGCACCATCACAATAAACTAGCTAGTCATAGATATCAATAGTTACTAAATAATAGACGATATTGTTCAGCACGCAAGATAGACAGCGCACAGTGTGCTTTGAGGCAGCAGCCGAGAAAGCTTTAGTCCACGTCTGTGAATACCCATGCGTACACCTGTGTGCATACCTGTGTGGATCAGCATGCTTGCATTCCTAAGGTTTCTCCATGTAACGATCTGCTAGGGAGTGTGGGGAGCCACAGCCCTGTCCTTTATGGTATCAAGCAGGTATGGAGGAGATCAAAACTCCAGACATCCAGAGGCCCCCAGAACACAAGAGACCAAGGAAGACCCACAGAGGGGCAGCTGCGCCACTGTCCCAGTAAGAGCTAAGGAGAGTCCCAGATGAGGGCTCACTCAGCAGCCGCGGAGCAGAAGCCAGGGGGAGTTGCAGTGATGCGCCCGTGAGCTCCGCCGGCAGCCAGCTGTGCCTGAGTGACCGAGCCCCAGGCCGAGAGGCCGGGGGCACCCCACCTCCGAAATGGCCCGAGCGAGCCCCAATAAGCGGCCGCCAAGGAGTGAGCCGGTGTGTACCCGGACGCCCACCCCCAGATACAAAGAACCACCAACGCACCGACACCTGAGGGAGTCCGCCACCGGCAGGGGAAGTGGTGGTGGGTGGAGATAGGCCTCCAAACCTTGGAAGGCCCGAGATGTCCCCAGAGAGGTGGCGTCTGATACCCAACCTGACATATAGATACAAACATCCATTCCCACCCTCATGCTCTCATGTGCACTTCACACTCAACCGACGTGGAGACAGACATAAAGAGACACTGTATACGCGATCACACTCCCCAAGCGTACTCTACAAACCGGGTCTAGGTACCCCTGCCCCTGGAGGGGGGAACTGCACCCAGACCCAGGTGGTGTTACCCTTTTCCCTGCGGTGGGGAGAGGCAGACCGCCCCGACTCCGCAGCAGCAGGGAGGCCCCACACCCCAGACCGCAGCCGGACGGCCAACTCCTCCTAGCCCCCCCGCTCCAGCAGGCCGCAGAGAACGGGGGTGAGAGAAGACTCCAAACCTCCCTCCACCCGCTCATTGTAGTGTTGATGCATGTGTGTTCTAAGGTGCAATTAAAACCCAGGAGGGCATGGAGCTACCTGCCAGAGAGCAGCAGGTAAGCGCATAGTCCCTCCTGCTAGCCCTCAATGTCTACGTGTATTTAAAATTGAGAGGTGGGCAACGATGCCAGGGGTGAGGTGTACACCCTGATGGTAACTTGGACTCCGTGTATTGTGCCCACCCCCAAGATCCTATATGTATGTGTAATGAGGGTGTGAGTAATGTGAATGTCTAAGTTGTGGGATAAAATTGAGGCAGAGGCAGCCAGAAGGGGACAGGGGGGGGGGGGGGGGGGGTAGCCTCCTCTGCATCCTGGTGACATACCCCTACTCCAAGGCCCTGCATGTGTGGGTGGTTGTGGTGGAGCGGGAGGAGGGAGGCGGCTGGAGATGGGGAGGGAAGGAAGGGAGGGGCAGTGACCCCTCCCTGGGGCCAGCTCCCCCGCTGACCCCAGTAGGCACTCCCACACTCCGCGACCCGCCAGGGAAAAGGGGGCCCAGGCCCATCCAGACCGGGGCCCAGTGCAGCAGCGCCCCCCGGCCCCACAGAGCCCGGGACAGTCCACCCAACCCCACCACAGAGAAAACTGCACCCACCCCACCATCCACTCATCATCCAGACTACATAAGACAATAAACACCCAGGCTGAGATCTTCCTCCACCTCTCCTGTATCTCCCCCTCCTGCAGAGAGTTCCTGAGGGGAGGAAAGCTTCTGCAAGGTGTAACAATCTCCCCCACCGGTTGAAGAGCCCCACAGGCGACTCGACACACCGGCGGCACCCTGCGCCAGGGATGGGCTCCCATGCACCCACCCGCCCACAACCCCGGCAACACACAAACCAGGACCCAAGGCCCCGAGGCCCAGCCAGGGCCCCGGCCCAGAGATGGAGCGCCCCCAGACCCCCACGCCCATCCCGGACCCACCCAGGGGCAGACAGGCTACCAGGCCAGTAACCCACGTCCATCATCACAGACCCTCCCCTAGCCTCGCTGCACGCAGCCACGAGGAAATGGTCAGAAAAGAGCCCCCAACCGGACGTGACCGCTACCCCGGGTTGAGCCCCCCAAGGAAGATGCTTCCGGGGAACCCCCCGACGCCCTAAGTCTGTCCCTGCCCCCACACCAATCACAACATTGAAGGTGGGACCAAACTATGACCCCCCACCCCCACTAGGTGATGGAGCCGATCAAAGGAGCCCAGAGCAATTGACCTGATGTGGTGGCAGAGGCTGTATCAAGACTAATGTAATCTAATAGATAATTTCTATATTGGTTAGAATTAAGATTATTTTTATTTTTCCAGTTCATGAGGACAGTTTTCTTGGCTATGCATAGGGCAGTGAAAACCATATGGGCGATATTCTTTTCTGAAGTGACATTATCTAAGCTGCCCAACAAACACACTAAGGGGGAAGTTGGAATGTTACATTTCAGACACTTCGATAAGTCTTCACATATCTCGCGCCAAAACTTCTGAACTGGTGGACAGAACCAAAGAGCGTGGATGTAATTGTCTGGTGTATTGCCTTGACAGTGTGAGCAGTTGTTGGAAGATGTAAAGCCCATCTTGAACATCCGATGACCTGTATAGTGCACTCTATGTAGTATTTTGATCCCATTTGACAGACTAGTTGCACAATATGGGATCAACAAGAAATTTTTTTTAGAATATCAACAAATTAAATCCATTATAAAAAAGAAATTTAACCTCAGTCAAGTTGAATTACAAACACCACCAAGTGTGGCACATTTCCTTACTCTTAAATCCCCCAAATTATTATCTAAAATATATAGAACACTTTCTAAATTAGATGAATCAATATCCCTTCCTATTGCAAAGTGGGAAGCAGATTTATCAGTCAGTTTAGACCAAAACTTCTGGTCTCAGGTATGCTTAAAAACTTTTAATTTGATTAAAAATCCCAGTCTGCAACTTTGTTATTGTCTTAATGTGTTTTTCTAAGTTTAGGTCTGCATCCATCACTACACCCAAATTTCTCACCTGGTTTGTGGTTTTTAGATGTATAGATTGAAGTTCTCTGGTGACCTGTAATCGTTTTTCTTTAGCGCCAAAGACTATTACCTCAGTTTTGTTTTTGTTTAGCTGGAGAAAATTGTGGCACAACCAGTCATTGATTTCCTCAATGCATTTACCAAGAGCCTGTACAGGGCCTCGGTCTCCTGGTGACATTGTGATATATATTTGTGTGTCATCTGCATAGCTGTGATAGTTTATTTTGTTGTTGTTTATAATCTGTGCCAGTGGGAGCATGTAAATGTTAAACAGAAAGGGTCCCAAGATGGAACCTTGGGGAACTCCACATGTGATGCTTGTCTGCTCAGATGTGAAGTTACCTATTGATACAAACTATTTCCTGTTTTCTAAGTATGTCTTGAACCAGTTTAGTACAGTTCCTGAAAGACCTGTCCAGTTCTCCAGTCGTTTGAGTAATATGTTGTGGTCAACTGTATCAAATGCTGCACTGAGATCCAGTAAAACTAAGACTGACATTTTTCCACTGTCTGTATTCAGACATATGTCATTAAACACTTTGGTCAGAGCGGTTTCAGTGCTGTGGTTCTGTCTAAAACCTGACTGGAAGGCATCGTAGCAATTATTCTGTTTTAAGAAGTAACTGAACTGTTGGGAAACTGCTTTTTCAATGATCTTACTTAAAAACGGGAGATTTGAGATCGGCCTGTAGTTGTTCATTTGTGTCTTGTCAAGATTGTCCTTTTTCAGTATAGGTTTGATTACAGCAGTTTTTAGTGGTTCTGGAAACACACCTGATAATAAAGAAAAGTTGACGATCTGTAACAGGTCTGACTCTAAAGTCTTTGAGACCTTTTTGAAAAAACTTGTTGGCAGGACATCTAAACAGCAGGAGGAGGAGTTCAGTTGACCTAAGATGTCCTCCAGGTCTTTGCTGTTAATAGGTTGAAACTGTTTCATGGTGTTTAAACAGTTTTTTGGTGGACACAGTACATATCCTGGATCTGCTGTTGATGTACTAACTGCTTGTCTAATCTTCTGGATTTTTTCAGTGAAGAATTTGGCAAAGTCATTGCAGGCCATGGTCGAATGAAGTTCAGCTGCCACTGACACAGGAGGGTTTGTTAGCCTGTCAACTGTAGAAAATAAGACCCGAGCATTATGGCTGTTTTTAGTGATGATGTCAGAGAAGTAGGACCTCCTTGCACTCCTCAGTTGTAAATTATAATTGTGAAGTTTCTCTTTATAGATGTCATAATGAACCTGGAGGTTTGTTTTTCTCCATCTGCGCTCAGCTTTCCTACACTCTCTTTTTTCATTTTTCACCAGTGTGGAGTTTCTCCATGGAGACTTTTTCCTTCCAGAGATAACCTTCACCTTAATGGGAGGAATAGTGTCCATTACATTTAACATGTTAGCATTGAAGCTATTGACGAGCTCATTGACTGACCCTCTGGACAGGTCAGGTGTTAATGGGAAGACCTGGTTAAAGATCTCACTACTGTCTTCAGTTATACACCGTTTTGTGATCACTGTTGTTGATATATTTGTGTGGGCTGAGATTTTACTTTCAAAGAAAACACAGTAATGATCAGACAGGCCCACATCAGACACAGTAACCTTTGAAATGCTCAGGCCTTTGGAGATCAGTAGGTCAAGAGTGTGTCCTCTATTATGTGTGGCCTCTGTTACATGC
The DNA here is from genome assembly GCF_057382275.1 of Copadichromis virginalis. Taxonomy (NCBI): domain Eukaryota; kingdom Metazoa; phylum Chordata; class Actinopteri; order Cichliformes; family Cichlidae; genus Copadichromis; species Copadichromis virginalis. Next base: position 542,027 of record NC_140620.1, read on the forward strand.
TGAGTCAGCCCAAAGTTGCCCAGAGTGTTACTCAGGTCTTTAGTCCCTTTGTCCTGAGGGTTGTCCACATGGATGTTAAAATCCCCAACAATAATTACACAGTCAAAATCAACACAGATCACAGACAGCAGTTCACTGAGGTCATTAAAAAAGTCTGTGCAGTATTTGGGAGGCCTGTAAACATTAAGAAACACAACTTTGGATGGGGCCTTCAGCTGTAAAGCCACATATTCAAAAGACTGAAAACTTCCAGGAGATAGCTGCTTACATTGAAATGATTCATTAAATAAGACAGCGACCCCCCCTCCTCTCCTGCTCGCCCTGACCTCACTGATAAAACTGTAGTTAGGAGGGGTCGTCTCGATGAGAACAGCTCCACTGTTACTTTGGTCCAACCAAGTTTCAGTTAAAAACATAAAATCAAGGCTGTGCTCAGTGATTAAATCATTAATTAAAAATGTTTTCCCAGCTAAAGATCTAACGTTTAATAAAGCCAACTTAAGTGTTTTAGAGGCATTACTTGTCCCCTCGTGTTTGGGAGCAGTCTGTGGCACACAAGGTATGTTTACTATGTTTAAAGATCTTTTAGAGTGCAGCTCTCTGTGTTTTGACCAGGCCACATGTCTCCTGTCACCTAAAAGTACAGAGATTTTAAAACCTTCTAGTAAACAGGGTCCCAGCTTCTCCTGGGAAAAGTCATCACTGCCATAATCCTCACAGCCCGGACCCTTCACACATCACGCATCAGACTGCGGAGACAGGGCATGAAGAGGAACTAAGGGGGGCGAGGCTGGGCAATGTGACTTCGATTGCTCTGTTGAGGGTGGGGCTCGATGGCGAACCTTTGGCCGCTCTGGTGGGGGGTTTATGGGGGACAAAAAGGGATTGGGACGGGGGGTAGATCTGAGCCCAGCATTGACCCGCTCCATCATCTCCTCAGTGAATTTCAGGTGTGGGGAGGAGGGAGAAAGGGAGGGGGAGGAGGGTGATGGCCTGTCAGGGGTTTGGGGGGCTGGGGAAGATCGTGGTCCCTGGTCCTGGTCCTGGTCGTTGGTGTTGTTGAGAGAGTTGGAGGCAAATAGGGACCCCTCTTCTTGCCTCAGATGTCTCTCCTTTCTGAGGCTCTTCCCGGGTGGGGGCAGATGGAGCTCCTCCTCAAGGTTTCTGCTGGGCTTTGTCTGTTCTTGGAGTACTGTTTGTTCCTCTTTATGAGATAACTCCTCGTTTATCTCAGCCTTGGCACCAAGCACAGATGGATGACGTATGGAATAAAACAAGTTGGAGGTGAACAGTTTCACCCCTGACTTGTTAAAATTAAATCCATTTGCTTTAAACAGATGCCTGCGTTGAGGATAAGGTAACTATAAAAATGTTGCTGTTTCTGTTAAGAACACTTTAGTCCTGATGATCTATAAGTGTCCAGAAGCTATCGCAGGTAAGCTCATACGCAAAAAAGAGAAAAAATCAGCATAAAAATCAAAAAAAGAAGCAAAGCATTTAAAGAGCAAAGAGAGGAAGCCCTTAAGCACCTTCTTTGCTGCCGCATATTCTTTTCTTCTTCGTTGTATCTCCGGGGCATAATCAAGTACAAGTACTTAAATAAATAAATCATTAAATAATTAATTAAAACAGTCAATAATTATTTAAATGTGTTATTAATTAATTAAATATGTCAATAATTAATTAAAACTGTCAATAATTAATTAATTACATGTGTTGTAAATATTTATGTAATTAAATATGGTGTATTTAATTGATTCATTATGGCAGTCCTGGCGTTCCTTACCTCGGGGATAAACTACATGTTTTATGGCAAATGTGAGATGAGCCTTTGTGGTGTTCTTGGTCAGCAGTGGTTTTATTCTTAGAACTCTCCCGTGGAGGTGATTTTTGCCCAGACCTTAAATAAGTTATTCAATTAATCCCAATTCAGGGTCTGCAGCCTTAAAGGCCGCATTTTAAGGCCGATTACATCAGAGCGACGCGACGAAGGCTGTCCCAATTCAAAGGCTATACATATATCATACATATACATATATCATACATATACATATATCATACACATACATATATCATACATATACATATATCATACACATACATATATCATACATATACATATATCATACACATACATATATCATACACATACATATATCATACACATACATATATCATACACATACATATATCATACATATACATATATCATACACATACATATATCATACATATACATATATCATACATATACATATATCATACACATACATATATCATACACATACATATATCATACACATACATATATCATACATATACATATATCATACATATACATATATCATACATATACATATATCATACACATACATATATCATACACATACATATATCATACACATACATATATCATACATATACATATATCATACATATACATATATCATACACATACATATATCATACACATACATATATCATACACATACATATATCATACATATACATATATCATACATATACATATATCATACATATACATATATCATACACATACATATATCATACATATACATATATCATACACATACATATATCATACACATACATATATCATACATATACATATATCATACACATACATATATCATACATATACATATATCATACATATACATATATCATACATATACATATATCATACACATACATATATCATACATATACATATATCATACACATACATATATCATACATATACATATATCATACATATACATATATCATACATATACATATATCATACACATACATATATCATACACATACATATATCATACACATACATATATCACTGACTTTCAGCGTGTTGTGTTTGTGGATATATGACTGACTTTAATTATTAAACATTCGCACATAAATAAGTGACGTCATATTCAGTACTTTTGACAGTTCACTCTTCGGCCGCTCCATCTTATTAGGGAAATTCCACATACATAAATGTAAATTTCAAAACTCAACCCCATCATTTAATTTGTTTTTGATTGAAATTGAATATTACTTAAACTCTCTTAAATTAACTTCCAATATAAAAGGTTTCTCATTGATTGAAGTTCATCCAGAAATGTTTAACGAATGAGCTGTCACAACTTTCAAGTACAAAGTTGTTATGAAGTCTGTCACATTCCCCCCTTTTTTTCCCTTTTTTATCCTTTATTTATTTATCCTTCTTATTTCATTGTGCTGTATATTGTTACTCTTATTTGCCTTGTATGTCTACTGTACAAACTGAACTGGAATGACTGACTGTTCGCTTTATAAGTTCAATAAAGTTTGGAAAAAAAAAAAACCTCTTCGGCCGATCCCTTCCGTATTCCCTGCCGTATTTTGCAGCAAAATTATCCACACCCACCGCCGCGCTATGAATTGTGGGATATATGGGACCACGAAGCGTGCACCGGACCACGCTTGATATTTGGGGAAATCGACGGCGCATTTGGAGTATTGCATTTGAAGTACACTTCGATTGGGACAGCCGTCGTCGTGTGGCGGTGACGTAACCGCACTTAAAATGTGTACTTCAAGCGTGCAGACCCTGAATTGGGACACAGCTTGAGAGCTTCAGGTGGACCCTGAAGGAGGTCTCAGACACAGGTGGTAAAAGTACACACAGTCTGTACTGAAGTAGAAGTACTACTGTTAAAAATACTCCAGGTACTAATTCAGCCTCTTTACTCAAGTAAAAGTAAAAAAGTACTGGCTGTGAAATGAGAGTAAAAAGAGCTGATTGAAGAACATTTCTAACACGTGTGTTTATACAAAGCTAACTGACTGTGTGACTAACTAACTGACTAACTGCTGTGGTTTGGAGTAGAGATTCCTGAATTTACCAGGCGCACCTGAAGGCAGCACAATTTAAACCGTAAATAATGATGTAGGTGCGCAAATCCTTTTCAAGCTTCACACCATCAAATGAGCCGGCTTACATTTGTTGCACTTCTACACCAAGTTTTACGCTAACGTTTCTTCGTTGCTGATTTTTGTTCCACAAACCAAAAGAACAAAGATTCAACCTTTAATATATTTTCATGTGTGTTTCAAGCACTGTGACATATCACACACACACATGCTGAGTGTGTCACTGATAAAGCTGTGACACAGCAGCTCACTCAGTCCAGTCCAGGTAACAGACTCACCTGTTAGCAGCAGCTCTGCCCTCACAGAGCTCAGCTGCTTATTTCAGTCAGCAGGAAACATTAATATTATGGACTACAGCCGTCTGTCAGGGCCGTTCAAGGACACAACGTCACACACAGGTTTAAACTGTTAGACTCATGAATACCCACAACGTTCGATGCACATTTCTCTTTAACAGGAGCAAACGGCCTGATCAGATAATATAAGAACTCATAAAAGCTCATTTATGTAAATCTCTGCTTGGACCAGTGAAACAGTCTCACACTGATTAAACACCATCACTACTTCAGTCAGTGGCGTGCACAGACATTTTGGGGGGCAAGTGCTCCAGGGGGGAAAAAGGGCACTTTTTGCATATGTGGAAAACCTTTTCTTTTTATAATAAAAAAATCGCACAGGTTAAATGCAATTTGACTTTTATTTCAAAACATTCTCTAAAAATCAAAAATCACACCACAAAAAGATAAAATCTGTATCCAACTCTAAACTATATACATACATATTCTCAAGTGTCCATTAAATGGAGTGTACTGCTCTAAAGAAGCATCCTTCTTGGTGCCATGTCTTTGTAGATGTTGATGACCTCGTTGTAATTGATCTCCACATCTTTCTCAATGGCCAACAAGAGGAGATCAGACAACCTTTCTTCTCCACACAAACCTCTTAGTTTATTTTTGATTATTTTTAGCTTTGAAAAGGATCTTTCAACTGTCGCAGTTGTCACTGGTAGTGTTGCGTAGATCTGAATCATTTTGACAAAGGCAGGAAAGATCAGCTGGCCATTGTTTTCCCTCAGTATCAGAAATATTTCTCTGAGGTCTTTTGAATTAAAGCTGGAGTGGAAGACCTTTAATTCTGTTTTGAGCTGGTCCTCATCTTCTCCATAGAATTCACAGAGGATGTGGACAGCTTCAATGGCTTCTGGGTTTGGTGGGCCTACCCAGTTAGCATGCACAGTTAAGGGCTGGAAGGACTGAATGATTCTGGCCGTTGGGCTTCTAGTATTGTCCCCTTTGAACCTCCTGTTCAGTTCCCCAGTCATGATGTCCAGAAAGGTGAAATATACACCACTCCTGAAATATGCCTCCACTGACTCAAACTGAGCACCTACTTGAGACACTGTGGTGCTGTGTTGGAAACGCACTGGAACTTTCCGCTTTCTCTCCTGACCAGGCACCACGGTAGGTACTGGAATGTTGAAACTCTCTGCCTTCTCTGATGCACATCTAAATATCTCTCCAAATTTCTCCTCAGACCTCATGGTTTGCAATGTGTGAAGCACACCATCAATTACCTTGTAGGCAGTGGAATGGTCCAACCCTTCTTCCTGCAGAGAATCTGATGCCAAAGCAGTGACTTCGAATACTGGTGTGGTGATTTCCATGCAGAGAATGAACATAAAATTAATGGCATTTCTGTACATCTGAGCATCACCTTGGGCCAGGTTAGGTGGGTCACTGTCACTGATGTCATCAAGGAGCATCAAAATGGCTTTCAAATTTCTCTGAAGTGCCTTCAGTGCTTTTTCCCTGCAAGCCCATCGAGTATCTGACAGCTGCTGGAGCTCCATAACACGTTGTCCAGGAAAGAGAGACTCCTGAAATTTGACCAAGGCAGCATGACGCTTTGGGGAGCCTGAGCAAAAGGCATACAATTTCTCCACCAAGTTGAAAAATGTCACAAAATGCTTGCTGGACTTTGATGCCTCCACTAGTACCAAATTGAGGCAATGGGCTTTGCAGTGCACATAGAGGGCCTTCTCATTGTGTGCACGGATTCTAGCTTGGAGACCTTTATACATGCCACTCATGTTGGCTGCTCCATCATAGCCTTGACCATACATGTTCTTCATCTCTAGGCCATTCTTTTGCAGAAGCAAGAACACTGTATTCTCCAGCTCCTGGCCTGTAGTTGTATCAACATTGCACACTTCGATGAATCTCTCCTTTATTTGCATATGATGAAAATATCGCACAACAAATGACACTTGCTCTTTGTGTGAAACATCAGAGGTTTCATCAAGTAGAATGGAATACATTTCAGCCTCTTTTATTTCACGTTGTATCTCCTTCCTGATGTAAGTTCCTAGTGCTGCAATGATGTCATTTTGACTTCTGTTGGAAAGCAGTGACACCTGGGGCCTTGTCTTGGTGGCTTTAACTGTGGCAATTTTTTCCAAATGCATTTTCAGCACACTATCGTAGCGGGAAAATACATTGAGTAATTCACGAAAATTGCCACGGTTATCACTGGACTCACTCTCATCATGACCTCGGAATGCTTGTCCCTGACGTGCAAGATACACTGTTAGGTCAATTAATCTTGTCAGGATTTCTTTGTTTGTCTGCCTCTCTCGCTCTCTAACTTCCACCCCTTTTACGTCTGAAACATCAAATGCAGACTGAAGGGCCTTTTTCTGGAAATTGATCCATCTAACCATGCTTGTCATGTGCATCTCTGCGCTGGAGTGTTGTTTGATTTTTTCAAGAGCAGTACTCCACTTTCTGATGCCATCAGTTGTCCAGGCTGTTCTGCTTTTATATTTTTCATCCGAGAGGAAAAGCCGACAACTAAAACAATGCATTGAATTAGCAGTGGGTGAGTATTCCAGCCACACATTAGCAGAAAACACTGTTTCTGGAATGATCTCCCCTCAGTTTTTGGGTAAGGTATATCAGGCTGACATGGGCCCACATTGCAGCACATTGAAACGTATCTGTCATTGCGCTTTATTTTAAATGTATGCATGTGTGTTGGATCTGTTGGGTATTGTAAAGCTGCTAACTTTGACATTATGTGATCGATCTGTTCTTCCTCATTGTGGTCTTCAGAGAGCACTACATCAGTGTCTGTAGGCCTAACTGAACCTGTTGCTGCATTGGTCGCGGCTTCATCTGTTTCTATATCTCCCTCTTCTGCTATGCTGGTAGATGGCATAGAGCTGCTTCCCTGCTGTGACTGACTACAATGGAACAATAATAATAATAATAGTATTATTATTTATCATAATAATAAGCTTAAACAGATAGTTTTAATAATAACCCATACTGCAAGTCTTGTAACATAGAAATAACTTTCGTAGGTACAAAATAATAGTTAGCTCAATGCCTGCTGATTAAGTTCATTAAAAACTAAGTGTGAACAGCTTTTAAGATTTTCCAATAGAATTAACTGCAAGGAGCAGGTTACATTAGAACATTAAAATAGAACCTGACTCTGCCCTTGACTCTGACCTTTCATCTTCATTTTCCTTTGCTTTCATCCAGGAGAGCAGAGAACTGCTTCCCTGGGCTGCCTGTTGTAGATCCCTTTCTTTCTCCTTTCTCAGCCTCTCTTTCCTAGGCATTATGCTTGCTGAAATTAGTAAATAAATAGACCAAAATGTATGAGAACGAATAAGACTGACTGTGGTCATTACAAGAACAGGGCAGAATGGTCGTTTTCACAGGCAATTGGGAACTGCCTATTTTTTCTTTAGCAAATTAATGTGTTAATGTTGCCAATATGTTACACCAAAAAAAATTAACATGTCTAACCAGTGCTTCTCAAAACTTTTAACATGCACCACCCCCAACACCGTACCCTTCAAACTACCAATAACAACGTCACTGTTCTGTCACAATCAGATCACAACACAGTGCGTAAATGTCTGCGAGCATCGCTGAGTCAGTAACAACCAGTTAGGCTAAAGACTGCATCTTTAGACAGTTGGACGGTGTTCTAACTTTCTCACAGGAGACACCTACTAAAGACAGTCAAAGACATTAATTTCAATCTTACCAAAGTAGGACAGTAGTTGATGTTAGTTATGGAAAGGCTAATCCACAAAAACGGAGAAACGTCCATAATTCTATTATTCATAATCATGTCAAGGTTTTAGGTTTTTCTGCAGTTCCATCTCTAAAAAGTGTGATGTCTTCCCGTCACTGACTTCAGTTTGAAAACTTTGTATTTATTCACAGATTTCCGTGAGATCATCCTAAAATTTGTAACGAAAAATGGGCTCAAAAGAGCCCTCTGCCTAACGGCATGTAGCCTATAGCATAACGTGATATTTTCAATAGTGTATGCAAAAAGGTCGGAATTGATGGAGAGTGGGGTTGCCTAAATGGTTTAGGTTACATTTTAAATGTGTCGTTTTTTTGTTTATCCATATGGATGGATGGAGGGGGCAAGCTGGCAAAGTTTGTCATGTGCAGTTTCTGACAGGCTACTTCACAACAAAACAATTGCAGGTTGGTCTTAGAGGGCAAACAGAATAATTTCACTCCATTCATGGGTTACCTGACTGGTTGGGAAGGGAAAGAGCTGCCGTGTTGTCCGCCGTGGCTCCCAGTCGCTATAGTTAGCCTACTATGCCTACTCCAAGTAGTCCTATGTCATGCCGCTGCTACACGCCTCACAACAAATGAACTGCAAGCGTGTTCACGTGACACGGTGACAGTGAAAAAGCGACAGGGTTCGGGTGTCTTTGAAGAAGGGGCACAAATCAAGCCATTATTTTCACACCTTTTTAAATCGCGCAGCTTTAAAAAAAAAAAAAAAATCACGTCTTTCAAAAGGGCACTTTTTTGGACTGAGGGCAAAAGGGCAAGTGCTTCAGCACCACCTCGTCTCTATCTGTGCACGCCAGTGACTTCAGTAATGACAGAGGGGCGTAGGCGTGCTCGTGGGACAGCTTCCTCCAGCTGTGGAAACCAGATGTGGAAGCAGACTCCCTGATGTTGCAGTCCAACACCAGTGTGAGCAGAGAGGACTCAGCTGCTGGGCGGAGCTTATCTTCCTGTCCTGTTCAAATCCAGCATGAAACTCTTCTTATGTTCCCTCTTCAGTCTGATCCTGTCTAACAAACATCACTGTTCACCTCCTCCTCCCTCTGTGACTCCTTCATGTCCACTTTACTCCTCAGTAAGTCTCCACAGCTCCAAACCAGCTCTGCATTCAGAGTTAGTCCACGTTTTCACCTCCATCTTCAACCTTTCCTCAGCCAGGGTACAGAAAAGCCACCTGCCTAACAAACTACAGACCAGTTGCACTCACTCCAAAGTGCTTTGAGAGAGTGGTGCTGGTCTACATCCAGACTAACATCCCAGACACTCTGGATCCCCTGCAATCTCCAAATATTTTTTTAATCTCCAAACTGACTCTGAACCATCATCTCTGTTAAAGACTTTTCCTTTGAAGGATGAATGAAGTCACACTAACTGTGCTCACTGATTTTAAAAAGAGCACATCTGTGTTCAGAGAGAATCAAAAGTATCAGTTTCTACAGAACAAAACATCAAACAGAGATGAACCTTCTCAGCAGCTCCCACTGTGGAAGTTACTCAGACTGAAGAAGGTGTGTGTCCTTCATCACTACACTGAACCATCGTCATCATCATCTGTCCCTGAAGTGCGAGTCCTCACATCAGAGTAGATAACATCTGGATCATCAGGACTTTTAGCTGGAAAACACACACACAGGATCATTTACCTGAGAAACTGTGTGTGTGTTATGAGAGCACACGCAGCTCTCCTATTGGCTCTCTGTCTGATGGTGACATCACTGTTCACATGTACAGGAGAGGAGGAGTGGAGCGCTCCTGAACAAAGAAACACACCAACACATTCACAGGGTTTCAGAGTGGTGCTGAAGATCTAGTTCCTGCATTTATTACTTCCAGGCTGGACGACCGTAATTCATTATTATCAGGACGTCCTAAAAACTCGCTGAGAAGCCTTCAGCTGATCCAGAGAGAGTTTGTTTCACACTGGTTCCTGTTCTACCCGCTCTACTGTGGCGTCAGCTCCCAGTCTGCAGTCAGGAGACCTAGCTTTGACATCATGCTTTAAACTCTGAAAGATTTCATTCTGTTTCCTCCAGAGAACTCCCCAAACCAGCAGAACAAGAAGAACCACCGAAACCAGACCTGCTACAACCAGCACGAGGGTGGAGGAGGAGGGAGGAGCGGAGGAGTCTGTTACAGGCCAAACAAGAGCAGGAGAGTTCACAGGATTAGAGGAGGTGCAGGTGTGGAGATGAGGAGGAGGATCTGCAGGAGACATGGTGAAGATGGTTCAGTCAGCTTATTTTTACTTTTACACAGGATCTGGAGGGATCTCCAGGATCAGAGCTTTATTGGATCAGCAGACACAAACAGAGTGATGCATAAATCTGTGACTGGCATCAAATGTGTTTGTGTTCTTGTTGGAGCCTCACTGATGGTTTTGACTTCATCAACTCACCTGCAGACAGCAGCAGCACACACACACCTGCAACAGGAGGTCAGAGGTCAGTGAGGGACACAGCCTGAGTGTATCATCACCATCATAGTTTATTTATATAGCACTTTAAAAACACACAAGGCTGACCAAAGTGCTGAACAATAGAAACATAATAGATACAATAAGAATAATAAATAGGATAAAATTACAAACATAGCAAAAACAATAAAATGTAAGTAAATACAAGTCAGTTAACCACTGAGTCAAAAACAAGCAAATAAAAATGTGTTTCTCTGGATTTAAAAGCAGCACTGATGTCGACTGCCTCGTGTGAAGAGGAAGATTATTCCAGAGGAGCCACGATGGAGAACGCTCCGTCTCCTCAGTTTCAGCCCTGATTTGGGGACTGAGAGCAACGGCCGCTCAGCTGACCGGAGCGAACGAAGAACACGGTGAAGAACAGTTCCTGTTCTGTCAGTGACATACAGGAAAGACAGACGATGTCAGAGGAAACATGGACTGGTTTAGGAGGAAGTAGCACCAGTTTAGTGTGATGGTTTAGTCAGAGTGGGAGCTAAAAGTGACCCTATAGACAGAGCTCAGAGGAGTGTGATGGTCCCCAGTTCCAGAAACGGTGGCAGAGCCGAGATTAATAACAACTAAGAGGATATTTGCACAAATGGAAGAAAGCAGTCTTACATATTTGTTTAATATGTGCGTTGAAGGACATGTCCTGGTCAAAAATGACTCCAAGGTTCCTCACAGTGTTACTGGAGGCCAAGGTAATGCCATCCAGGGTAAGAATCTGCTTAGATACCATATTTCTAAGCTTTTCAGGGCCGAGTACAATAACCTCAGTTTGATCTGAATTAAGGAGCAGAAAGTTAGCGGCCATCCAGGTCTTTATGTCTTTAAGACATTCCTGCAGTTTAACTCATTGATTGTATGAAATCTCCCAGAATAGATGGTTGGAGTGTTTTCTAATCATATTGTGTTGGGGAAACATGCACATGTAAAAAGTTCCAGCACATCGAGCTCTGTGACCAACACTTGTGTGTTAAGAAGAACACTTGTATAACAATATGGTGTGAAATGAAAACTCTGACGTTCAACACAGCATTGTTTCAGTCATCAACACATTCCTGCACTTTAGCTGATGTGTATCATGTGGCTTGATGGAAACCTTTTGAACACAAGCTCACACACACAGGTGTACACAGACACACACTGGGCTGCTGACACTAAACACATCGTGCATTATCAGTCCAGTGTGCTGCTCAGTAGGATTCAGTGTTTATTAGTTACTGTTACTGGTGCACATGATGCTGCTGCTGTGGTTTGCTGTGGTTTACCAACAACACGGCACCGAGCTACCCTAAGGAACTGCTTAAATCGTACGTTCCTGCCTGATCATCTACTCAGTTACTCTTGGTGCAGCCTGGATCTCGGCTGAAGTCTAGAGGTGACCGGGCGTTTGCCCTGGCTGCACCAGAGTTGTGGAATAACCTTCTGATCGTGATTCTTTTAAATCACGGTTAAAAACCTGTTTGTTTAATCTCGCCTTTCCTGCTCGTTCATGCTCGCACCTTAGACTTACTCTATTTTCCCTTATACATATTTTTAATGCCTTGTGCTTTCATTATGTTTTATATTACCCCTGTGTATTAGTGCCATTGACCTGTGAGTATATTTGATACTTTGCTGAGGCCTCATAAGACTCGTGTTACTTCCCTGTGTCTTATGTTAAGCACTTTGGTGTACCGCTGGTTTTTAAATGTGCTCTATAAATAAAGTTGTTGTTGTTTCCTTGGTGTGCTGGTTTCTTTTTGCTTCTTTTTGTTTCTTTTTGTTTCTTTTTGCTTCTTTTTGCTTCTTTTTGCTTCTTTTTGTTTCTTTTTGCTTCTTTTTGCTTCTTTTTGTTTCTTTTTGTTTCTTTTTGCTTCTTTTTGTTTCTTTTTGTTTCTTTTGGTTTCTTTTTGCTTCTTTTTGTTTCTTTTTGTTTCTTTTTGCTTGTTTTTCTGCAGGATGGGATCAAACAGATTTTAGTCTTTTCTCTCTGTCCCTCTTCTCCTCTATGTTTCTCTCCTTATCTTTACTTTGTCTTTCTTCTGTCTCGGCCCAGTCCTGTCTGTTCTGAGTGTAATAACTCAAAAGTAAAACAAATCTATTACATTTAGCATAGCAAAGCCATAATGATCCCTTTGCGAAATAACTGTGGGGGCGTTTTTCTTGGCTTTCAGATTGTTCTGATTATTCTGATGGTTACAGGTCAGGACAGGCAAAAGAAAAATGGTGTCAGCTGCATGTCAGTGAAACTGTACACTTACCTCCTACTGATGACATCAATGAGATATGATACCAACCACTGCACCTGCGACACCTACAGCCTGCTCTAATGGCTCTAACAGCACATCATGATCACAGCATTGAACACATCATACATTTGGGCAGGTTTGTAGAAATGAGAGCTGCTCAGTCCAAACTGGCTGAAAGCCTCCTGTCCTGTTGGAGTCTGTGCTGTGATTGGTTCTCATGTAGTGCTCTTCTACACCACCTGAACTCTCACTTTACTCAATATTTACTGGCTGTATGAAACTCGCCTCACACAAACACTTCTTTCTGTGCTTTTTCTATCAAAGTGCTTTCTGTCTAACGCACACACGTCCACAGTCCAATGCATCTAACTTTGTGTTCGCGTCCCGCCCGAGGATATTTAGCATGCAGCCTGGAGCCGCCAGGAGTCAAACTACCAACCTCCAGGGTCTTAACAGGTGCCCGCTCGACCTCCTGAGCTGTGAGAGTGAAAGGATGAAGGTGGGACTCAGGAGCAGGAGCAGGGAGGCAGCTGCAGCCTTCATGCTGTCTGCACTGACTGAGAGACGCCTCCAGCTTCCCTTTGATCTCATCGGGTGTGTGCTCTCTGTGTGAGTATGCTGCTGTGTTACTCTGATGAGTTGCTGAGGCTGTGATGATTAAACAAGCTGTTATCATCATGAAGAATCCCCTCCACCCTCTGCACCACCTACTGGACAGTCTGACAGGTAACTTTGCTGCCTGACACTCTGCACGCATCGCCTGCATCCACCAGTGAGACAAACGTCTAAATCTAAACTCTCGTACAGAACTTAAACCCTTTGCTTTACTATTGAATTGTTCTTGTCACGTTCAGATTGTGGTGCAGTTTCAAAGTGACACAAAAATCTGTTGGTGACTTTAAATCTTGTCAAAGCACAGAGACGCTACGAGCCCCTCACTGCTCCTCACAGAGACCAGAGGAGGGTGGATGAACTGTTGGTGTCTTTGCTGATGGGTTAGATGAGACGTCACACAGAGGGTCTGTTACAGGGATGTCAGGGGGTCCTGGTGTCCCACAGCAACCACACATGGCAGCAGGTCATGTTATTGATGGCATCATTGTGTAACTGTGTGTGAATCAGGACGTATTAAAGAGTCTCCTTTACTGTCTGAAACTGTCCAAAGCTTCCTGATCAACACTTCCTGCTGCACTTTCAGATCCTCTCTCTGCTCACAGGAGAATCAAACCACTGACCTTTGACCTCTGACTCCTCAGCGTGTTTGCTCTGCAGCTTGTAAACGATGACATAATGAAACATGTCGTTACAATAATGTCAGATGTTGGTGTCGCTGACGTTAAAGTCACAGTTGTAGATCACGAGAGCAGAAGTGTCGTGTTCAGGTGTGACGCAGCTGCTGTCATTAGATTTAAATAGAAGCGAGCGTCCAGCCAATGAGATCAGTCCTGCTCTGTGTGCTCTCTCCTGGTTGGTCTGTGGATGTTGTCATTACAGGTTATTTCAGTGCGGTTGGGGGTGTAGCGTCCTGATGGTGTTCCTCCTTCAGCTCGGCTCTGTCGGGGTCGTAGGTCCAGTGTTTGAGTTTCTGTAACTTCTTCATGTTTTTGGTGAAATGTTCCTGGTTCCTGTTACCATGACGTCTCAGTGTTGTGTCTCTGGGCTTCTTGTAGGTGACGTCTGGTTCTTTTGTCCTCCTGGTCCTCTGTGAGTTTTGTCCTTTGGTGTCCCTGTTATGAAGTCAGTCAGGTGTCTCTGTTTGGGCACCTGTGTGAGGTTAGTCTCTGTGTTATTGTGAGTCTCTGGTCTCGTGCACTTTGTGTTGTCCTGATTCTCTCCTGCTGTGTGTTTATTGTCTCCTGTTGTTCATTTCATGCTTCACACTCGTGCTGTGTGATCTCTCACACAGCATGAGTGTGCTCTGTGTTTCTGTTACACGTCCCTAGTTTCTTCATTTAGTGCATGTTGTTGTATTGAGACTAGTTTGAGTTTATCAGGCAGTCGCATTCATGTTTCCACACTTTCATTCATTCATTCACCTCAAAAATGAATTGGAGATTACTGATGGATGAGTGAACAGATCAGAGACTCTGTAGAGTTTAACGTTTTTAAGCTTTCGAGTCATCGAGAGGCTCCATCAGCTCAGTGGTGAGGTTGTTGTCAAAGCCCTCAAAGCCCTTTTAACCAATAGAGCTCATCCAGGTCTTTAACAGAAGCTGCAGGTTAACTCTACAGATCCAACAGCAGCGTGATAAAGAACGATAAGTTAGTTCAGACTACAATAAACACATTCAGTTACAGAGTCACAGGTAAGGGTCTCATACTGTGATGTAGTGCAGGAACTTTAATATTTACAGTAAAGTAGAAATGAAGCTGGTTAAAAACAAAGTCAGGCTGACATTGTGTGAGAGAGGAGTGCAGACTGCATTAATAACTAACATGTACACTATAAACACAACTGCATGAAGGTGAAATACAAACCATGTTTGGGCTCTTGTGGCTCACAGGTGAGTTCAGGCTGAAGACTCGTCATCCAGACTGATGGAGAGCAGCAGGAAGCACTTCCTGAAGTAGCACTAAAGCTTGTGAATGAATTGTTTCACAGCATGTGCAGTCCCATTAAGAGATTAAAGACAAATAAAAGACTTTAAACGAGCCTCACATGTACAGGTAGGGAGTGGAGTGAAATTAAAATGGGCTAATGTGCTCAGACTTGTTGCAGTTAAAGACGTGCTGCAGCACAAGCTGCAGACTCATAATGGATGCATCAGTAACCCCACAATAAAGTGCGTTACAACAATCCAGCCTAGATGCAACAAAGGCGGGTTACTGTCTCAAAAAGCTGTTTGGATCAAACAGGAACTTTTCTCTCCATCATGCTTGTAAAATGACGCCTAGACGGCAGAGTGTATCCTGGTTGGAAAGTGGTCAGCATTTCTTTGAATCCCTCACCCTCAACCACAGCAAGTGGTCTCATGTCTTTTAAAATCACAGCTAAGACGCTCTGGGGGGTGCATGGTGTACTTCTTCTCTGACAGTAGTCCTCCAGACTTTTCTGTTTGTTCCTGAAATCATAAATCACACATAGCACACAGATGAATTCGAATAATTACAAAATAATTATATGGAAAGCATAATATCAAAATAATTAGATAAGGATCTGGTTGATATATATAGATATATATAAACCATGTATGTGCCTTACTGTTATGCCATGTGCTATCATAGCATAACAGTAAGAGATTAATGATAATCACCAATGTTGAACATATGATATGGCTGCAAAAAATAGCGTTTAAACAGCCATAGCTGATGGCACCTTTACTGGTGCACTGCTTTCTAGCCATTAGATGGCATAACTTTGACCTATAAGATCAAGCTGGAGAAGCATTATGTATAAAAACAGCGTTCAAATAGGATGAAAGACATTAAACTTGACAAATCAAGAGTTCGTTGTCATTTTGCTTTTGCAAGCACTTTAACAATGTTGTAATAGTGTCCACGACGGCTACGTTTAGCAGGTGGTGCATTATCCTTGTTAACATTTCTCCTGCGGCCAATTCGCTGTCTCACATTTTCGTCTTTCGCCGATTCTGATAATCAGCCTGCGCGCATTCAGACTCATTTTGCCAGCATGGGCCACAAATAAAAAAAACAACAACTAAACAGCAGCTGCTATATGTTACTGCTAAGCAGCTTGAATTAGTTTTGTATTTATGGAGGTTGGGTGTTTATCTCTGTCTATGAGTGAGTGTATGTCTGGGGGGGGGGGGGGGGGGGTCTGGATGAATTAACGGGTAAAAACTAGCGTTAGTAAAAAAGTTAAACTTACGGTGGTTTGTCCTTTGCAGAAGCTGCTCCTGGATGCAGTTGTTTGAGGTGCTGGTGCATAGCCGTCGTGCTTTTATGATAGGCCATTTCCACCTCACAAAGCCGGCAAACGACTGAATCACTTCCTTTTCGGTTAAAATATCCCCATACTGTAGAGCTGCGTGTTCGGGTGCAGTGGTTTAAGTCGACTGCGACTGCCTCACTCATGTTACCGCTACTCGCTGCCGCCATGTCTGTTTTTGAAAGTGACGACGCATCGAGGGAAATTGTTTTACGTCGACGTATTTTACGCGTCGACGTAATCGATTACGTCGACGTAATCGATTACGTCGACGTAATCGATTACGTCGACGCGTTGTCCCAGCCCCAATTAGGAGTACTCGATCCCTCCTCTGTGATGTCCATCACAGCGACTAGAATAAAACAAAAATGCTATATTTGTTCCTTTAAAAAAGATGTGTCAGAAAGAACAACAATAAATCACAAATGTGCAGCGTTGAAACTGGCCCCACGTCGCTGAGAGGAGTCGACCGTCCAAACAGATGATTGACGGCTCACGGCACCAATGTAACCCCCCTCAGTCTCCATGTCCGGTGCTGTATGAGTAAAACTCGCTGGACTTCAGATGGGTAGAGCTCAGGCGTGGTTTATTCCCCTTTAGTGGGTCTCTGCAATAACATGGGACATGAATAACCATGGGTTTCCAGCAACAGGACTCCGCCCAAACACAGCAAAAGCTTCATTGCTACTCACGGATAAACAAATGATCGTATAGTGGAACTCTTAGTTTTCTTAAAATAAATAAAAAAAACAAATATTGATTGAGACATAAGTGTCTGGTTTAAAACAGGACATATTAGCTGCATTTAACCTTCAGTTACTCTTTATATAGTTGGTAGGAGTCAGACCATGTTTCTGTTTACCTGAAAAACATTACACCAGGTAACCTGCTGGTAGTGATGGCCAAATGAAGCTTTCCGAAGCACTGAAGCTTGTATTGAAAAACGGTTCATTACTCGAAGCTTTTCAACACAGTCCTCTCCGGTGACATCTGGTGGCGAATATTTTGAAGAGCAGCTTGAATCTGCAAAATAAAACGGACTGCTCAAGCATCGCTGCTCACTCAAGAGTGGAGTTCTCTCTGATATTGGGCCACCGTTCCGTTGCTTTGAACATGTAATTGGTTTTGTTTCACGATTGGGGGGCTGAAAAAATGTAATGCGTATTTGCGTAATACATTTTGATCAATAAACTTTCCCTATTTAAACATGCACTATGGTGTGGCCTTTCTTTGCTCATAACTCCTTGATGTTGGTAAATACAATAAGTGAGCAATATATATAATATACATATGAGAATGCACAGCACATTATGGAGTATGCCCCTGCTGTGGAGTCCTGCCTCCATCTACTTGTCATTCAATCACTGGACAGCTGGACAGGTTCATACAAAATATTAGATGAGGCCAATTGTCCTATACATATTTTTGACCTAGGGGTGGGATTGATTGTGAACTGGAAAGGGAAAATGCTTAGGGAGCTGAGTACGGCTGCATCGTCACTGATTTGTAGAATCATTTTGATTCGATACAGGATCCGATTCAATTTGATTGGAATCTGGAAAGTTTTGCCTCAGTCAGAAATATTACAATTCTGATCATTTAACAGTATATATCCATAATTTCGTATCTATTAAAAGAAAGCTGACACATGTGAGACTTAATTAGAGATGTAAACAGAGAGTTATGAAACCTGCAGCTGCAGAAGCCAGCGAAAAAAAAGAGGCAAACACAGCGCGGACCCGACGACACATCAAAATCTGATTCTGACGGGTCGGGTCCGCGCTCTGTGTTTACGTTTGTATGCAGAATCCGTAAACCTGCTCCCAGTTACTGTTTTAGCTGCATGGTGTTTGACGACATGTTGTGAGGTTTAACCTGAGATGCTGGCGTTTCAGGCATAATAACGTTAATTTACAAATCGACACAGGATTTTAATGAATCAATATCACTTTATTCAATTTAGCATGGATTGTAATCAGAAAAGCGATAATCAAAACCCACCCCTAATCAAGAACTTGCAAAGTAAAAACATGCTCTATGTCAGGTAGCCCTTTTGTTATTTACATTTAAAAAGAGGATTAGTGTTACTGTGTGCTGGCTGAGTCTGTTTCTTTTCTTAGAAATAGTTTCTCCTGCCCTGGAGAAAATCCACCTGCATGGAACAGAAGAGGCTGTGGAGTGCAGGAACTACACTGCAAGCTGGTAGATATGCAGGTATTCCTGGGTCCTGCAGACTATCACCTAAAAACAATAAACAAAATGATTTTCTAAACTGTAGCAATGTAATGTACGTATAGTTTCAAATACATTTTTGTAGTCTTCATCAGCTTTAATTCACATGGAAGTGTTCCTAAAGTCATATGCTGTAATGATATTTACATTATGAAAACATGATTTTGGCCATTTCAAGTTTTTCACTTCGGCAGATAAAATGAATTGAGCAAAATCAACTCAAAATATTCCCACACGCCAGAACGTCCTCTCTTCCTCGCTGGCTCCATATCTGTCAGTGGAATGATCACCTCGTCGCTATCTGTCACCATCAACACACTCCACGAATCCCGTGGATGATTCACTTCCTTATATCCGTTTGAATCAGGTACCGAAGCAGTTACGTGCGTAATGAAGCTTCGGACGTCACTGGTCACGTGACTTTTGCCAAACGAAGCAAGCCTCGACACAGTGCTTCTGAACCAGTGTGTTGTTTTTTTCGACACACGCTCCGGAGCGTCAGCTTCAAGCGGGCCATCACTACCTGCTGGGTTAAAAACGTGTTTCCCGACTATGTTTGCTGCCCTACAATCCGTCCTGCTCTGTAGTAAAATCAGCCATATTTGACCGTCCTGTTGCTCCCATTGAAATTTATACAGCCTATTTAAAATCTAAAACTTAACATGCTGCTGCTGTTACCACTGTCCTGTTTGAAGTGTAATCAGAGAAACTGGTTATTTTGTCATATGTGCATTAACCTTATAACTCCTGTTGTGTGCGTGTGTGTTTGTGTACAGAGAGACAGCCAGGTTCATAATGGATATGAGGAAGTTTTTTCAAAAACAGGAGCCACATTCAGGTAAAAGTGTTGGATCAGTGTTTCAGTATTTATATCCTTTATTAGATGTACATGTGTAGTAGTAGTAGTATTATTTATTGTCATTGTCAAGAACAATGAAATTGCGTTTGGGGCTTCCATACAACCCAAAAAAAAGAAGAAAATAATAAATACCCCTTAAAACCCAAGTGTACATATTTAACCCAGTGTGACTCCAATGCAATAAGACAATCCTTAGCAATAATGTTCGTAGAAATTCAGACAAAGACCTGAGAAACATGACAAAATACAACAATGCAACCCATTCAATATTATTGTACTGTGAGATATGATATCAGATATGATAGTTATCTATTTAAGAAAGAGGGGGGGGCAGGAGGGGGAAGAGAATAAAGATATGATGCACCAATGCAGACCAGTTCATTGCTATTTAGAAGTTGGATATGGTTATTGTCCGTGAGAGGGGGGCAGAGAGTTCAGGAGCCTCACAGCCTGTGGATACAGGCTGTTGGCCAGTCTGGATGTTCTGGCCTGTATAGACCTGTACCTTCTCCCTGAGGGCAGCAGATGGAAAAGGTGGCGCGCAGGGTGATGTTGGTCCCGCAGGATACTGTGCACCCTCCTCAGACAGCGAGTGGGGAAGATATTACTGATCTCTGGCAGACTTGTTCCAATAATTCTGCCAGCTTCTTTCACCACCCGCTGGAGTGCTTGCTGATCGGCCTTGGTGCAGCTGGGGAACCACACTAGAAATCCATACGTCAGAACGCTGCTGATGGCACAGTTGTAGAAGTTCAACATCAGAGATCTGGGAATGTGTGCGCTCCGCAGTCTCCTCAGGTAGTAGAGGCGCTGTTGGGCCTTCCGTGCAACTGAGGTGATATGGTTGCCCCAGGACAGGTCCTCGGTCACAGTTACCCCCAAGAATTTAAAACTGCTCACCCTCTCCACCGCCTCACTGCCAATGAAGAGAGGCAGATGGTTGTTATGACCCCTCTTCCGGAAATCTACAATGATCTCCTTGGTCTTTTTGGTGTTTAAGACCAAGTTATTGTCGTGGCACCATGACTCTAGTTGTTGCACCTCTGTCCTATAGTTTGTCTCATCATTGTTGGATATAAGTCCGAGCACTGTAGTGTCATCTGCAAACTTAACAATGAGATTGGACGCGCAGGAGGAAATACAGTCATGGGTGAAGAGAGTGTATAGCAGAGGGCTCAGAACACACCCCTGAGGGGCACCGGTGTTGACCACAAGGGTGGAAGAGGTGTTCTTACCCACTCTGACACTCTGTCTACGGTTAGTGAGGAAGTCCACAATCCAGTTGCACAGAGAGGAGTTAAGTCCCAGTTGGTGGAGTTTGGGACGGAGTTTGTATGGCCGGATGGTATTAAAAGCCGAGCTGTAGTCTACAAAGAGGAGCCGTGCATAGGTGTTCCTGTGTTCCAAGTGCTTTAGTAATGTGTGCAGCACTGTGGCGATCGCATCCTCGGTTGACCGGTTCTCCCTGTATGCAAACTGGTGCGAGTCCAGGGATGGTGGAAAAGCAGCTCTGATGTGTTTAATGACCAGTCTCTCCAGGCATTTGGCGGGAATGGGGGTGAGTGGCACAGGTCTGAAATCGTTCAGACATGTGACATTTGACTGTTTTGGGATGGGAACGATGGTTGCTGCTTTGAAACAGGATGGTACCAGTGAACAGGACAACGAGGTGTTATATATAGAGGTGAAGACGTCCGCCAGGTCCGCAGCACAGTCTTTTAGCACCCGGCCCAGCACTCCATCTGGCCCGGCCGCCTTCCTGCTTTGGTTATTTGCCTTTTGGTTGAAAGTAAACTGAGAGAGGACTTTTTTTTATTAGTGATCTTAATAATACTTTTTTTTAATCTAATTGAATACAACCTATTTGTGTTTGATTGTCAGTCCAAAGAGGGAGAGAGGAAAGAGGAGAACATGAGGAGAAAGTACAAGGTCAGGAAGAACCAGGTAAGAAAACAGACAGGAAACAGTGACAGGCACAACAGAAACTGTTAAACTGGCAAAGAAAAAACCCCAACTAAGTTTACTCATACAATCTGGAAGTTGTGTTCTCCCTATATTAAAGCTGCTATACCGAGTCTGCTAAACAAACTGGGCTGTCAGCCCTGGCACTGCATTACCATGTTGAGCTTCAGTCAGAGGAAGTCACGGTTGCCAAAAACGTTTTGAAGCTCAAGAGTGAGGCTGGTGCCATCCCAGATATGTTAACATTGTGCAATCTTCTGGATAATCAGATCTTCCCCACACTGAAAACTGTTATTCAGGTTGCCCTAACAAACCCAGTTAGCAGCTGTAGCTGAGTAGCTGCGTGAGTCAGCTCCATACCTGGCTGAGAAGGACCATGGGTCAAAGCAGACTCCAGCACCTGGCTGTGATGTCAGTTGAGAAAGAGATGCTTGAGAGACTTGACCACCAAAATGTGACAGACAGATTTACCAACCTCAAGCTGAGGCGACATAGGATAAAAGAAAAGAAAAGATCTGCAGGGCCATAGAAGTATCTGCAGTAAACATCTTTTCATACCATAGGCCAAGGTGTCTCAGGTTTTCTAACGTATTAATAATATTTTGCACATTTCAAGGACTCGGAGTCTTTTTTCATATATCTGTATTGTATTATACAAACACATTAAAAGTGAATCTCTGTCCAAAAAATGCCCTCAGTTTACTTTTTACTCACTGTGAGCATCACTCATTATTCTCCCGCAGTAATTAAGGTTAGGATATTTATTTAAATTCCAATCCATTCTTCTTTAGCAGCATTTAAATAACCTTTATCAGATTTGATGGTTTTGTTACAGACTTTAAAATAGTGTTTTGCTTTTCTTTCACAAATGTGGGATTCAATTGTGTTAAAATGTACAAAGCAGTGATGTCATGTTTTGTGACGAGGACTCAGGCACAGAGAGACTTGGTGCATTTAAGAATCTTACGATTTAATAAAGAAATTTGCAGACTTGCACAGAGATGGTAAAATTATTATGACTGAAAATGGAGATGAAGACAACAGACGATGAGGAACAGAGGGAACTCGGGACAACTGGAGACATTTAAGGATGCAGGGACTGACAGAGACGGGGAGGACGTCTCATCGTGATGAGTAAAGTTTATCTTGCCTGGATGGGCAGCTCTCTGGGTGCTCAGCACCCCCAAAGCTCTGATCCTAGAATCGCCCCTGGTGGGAACTAGTGCGTTAGCGCAGTTAGCTCGTTAACGTGTTGACGCCGTCCAGCCGTATGGAGGACCACAAGAGCCACGCGCACCGAAATAAAGAAATTCTGTACTTAATTAATGAATTGTAGAATAAAATCTGTATTTGTAAATTCATTTTTGAATTCCAATTTAATAAACTGGTTTTAAAAACGCTTTTTAAGTCTTCATTTCAAAAAACATTTTCGAATTGCACTTTAATAAACTGCACACACTCTAACAACATAACAATATAATACTATAACAATATAAAGACAGAAGAAGCAGAAGGATAGAAATAAAGTCAGGAATGGGGCAATGGCAATATTTTCTATATACAAGGGGAAAAAGTGTACAGCGTTTGTAGTTCTCTTATAGTATTGCACATTTTTCACGGACCTGTTACAGAAGTCTGTTGTGAGTATGTTGCACATTAGTCAGTGAATCGATCGTACATTCAAAATGAGGTGAAGTAGTGCAGTGTTTATTTTAAGTGTTCTGTGTTTTTGTTTGCCATCAGTCTGACTGTGGCATATTCAGTGTTGTGTTATCAGGGGTTCTTCCAAAAGTGCAGTATTCATTCCTTGGTTCTGTCCGTGTTGAGGATGAGGTGAAGAAGCTTCTGTGATGAAAAGAAACTCAAAGAAGTCCAGACGCTTTTCTCTCCATCCAGACAGATGGAGCACAGAAACTGATCTTCAGATCGCAGATTGCTGGCAGCAGACATGTCTGCACTCTGAGGGAGAAAGAAAAGAAACATTTGATTCAAAATTCACTTTAAATTTCATTTTACAAAGAGAGAAACAAGCGTCAGTAGTCTGAGGAGCTTGTGTTCACTGATCCAGTCTCTACACCATGTGGACACAACTTCTGCAAAACCTGCATCAGTCAGCACTGGGACATGAGTCAGAGCTGTCAGTGTCCCATGTGTAAAGAGACTTTCTACACTCGACCTCAGCTGAAGATCAACACCTTCATCTCTGAGGTGGTTGCTCAGTTCAGACGTGAAGCTCAGCAGAAAGCCAGCAGCAGCAGCTCAGAGCAACAAGCTGCCAAACCAGGAGAAGTTCCCTGTGGACTTTTTGGTCGACTCCTTTGCTGTCTTTTACTTACTTACTTAATTAATTAAGAACTAATTTGTGCTGTATGTGTGTGTGTGTGTGTGTGTGTGTGTGTGTGTGTGTGTGTGTGTGTGTGTGTGTGTGTGTGTGTGTGTGTGCGTGTGTGTGTGTGTGTGTGTGTGTGTGTGTGCGTGCTGTCATTCACTTGCAGGTGTTTGTACCATTAAGCTGTAATAACAAGAACAATAAATAAGAGATTAGGAACAATATTGAATCTATATATATATAATATAATAAATAATATATATAATTATATATATTATATATAACAATAAAAAATGCTATGATTCACATAAATAAAAATAAAATGTATGATGGATGAAACCTTATCAAGGCTCTCAGCACCTCCTTTGTTCTTGTTGTAGTCCTGGATCATCAGAGGCTTCCTGTCCTCTGTGGTGCTGACAGCGGCGTCTTTGTGTAGGACGACAAGATGTCAGGATGACATTTCTATTCTTCTTGGGAACTTATGACACAAGAGTGTGTGTGTCAGTGAAAGCACATTTGGATGAGAGTCCTTCCTCTGGTTGATACCAGCTGAGGGGGAAGTTCAGGCTTGTTCTTCCTCACTGTCCCTACCATGGTGAGCTTTCTTTTCAGCAGCTCCTGACCACCTGTCTCCTGAAGCACCGTGCACTTGTGGATTACCAGCTTCTGCAGTCTTTTCCTCAACACTAACCCTCATATAGTGTGAATGATGTTGTGAAGCTGGTTAGGGTTTAGAATGTACGTGGTTAATGATGTGCTTTTGAACACACCATGTGTGAAATAGTCCCATGTGACCCCGTGGGGAGCTGTTTATCTTGTGCCTTGTTTCTCTCCTGTTCCCACCAGTGTTTTTCCCTCTGAAGAACTGGTAACCAGTGTGAAACGTCAGGGATGCTCGATCAGACCAGTGAGCGCAAACAAACCCAGCCCTCCCAGCTTATGGTTTAATCTTTATTGGGGGAGAAAACTTTTTAAGCCCTAATTTTGACAGGGAGTAGAGTCTTTGAAGCCTTTTCTGGATCCTCAGAGGGGATGAAGGAGGCAGAGGAGGAAGCAGAGATCGGTCTGTGTTTCATTGTAAGATAGAGACCTGGACTATTCTGGGAATGACAGCCGACTTTGGCCCATCGGTGGAGGATCTCATGAAGAGAGACGGCAGGGAGAAGGACAGTGTTTCATCGATAACAGCTCCAACACCTACAGTGTATATAATATATACATCAAAGTATATTTGCTATACTTAATGTATATAACATCATGTTCTTCTGTCCCCTTCACAGTGCAGGAGCGTGTCAGGATAGATTTCACTGCGTGTTGTATTTGTATAACTGTGCATGTGACAAATAAAGAAACTTGACTCTAATCAGCACAAACGAGGCTCTGACACATGGATTGTTTTTATAGTTGATCTAAAAGGATTAACCCCAAAATGTGAAAACAAGACCATCAACAGGCAAGACAGAGCTGACAATGTTACTGATGTCTGTCTGTAAATAAAGGGTGAGTGGAAACTAAAACTGGGGTTGGGAAACTTGCTGTGATCACTAACAGCTGCACGAGTTCTGGAGTCACCAATAAAACAAAAAGTATAAAAAAGGTTTAGCAAGCTCAGCATTACATAGATAAGGGATTAGGTGGGGATACTTTCAATGCAAACCCAGGATGAGAGCACGAGGTGAGGCAGAGGAGGAGCAGGGAAGTGATGAAGGAGGACCAGAAGGATTCTTCTGTATCTTTGGGTTTGCAGCAATAAGCAGGTGGATTTTTAATGTTTCTAACTGTTTGCACAGTTTCCGTGCTGTTATTCTTTAGCTTTGGGGCCGTTTTATAATAGTTTTGTCTGAGGTGTTTAAGCTTCTATTTGTTCATCCACAATATTGTTTAGCTGATTCTATACGAGCTCGTTCCAGTTCTTTCAGTCAGTCTGTTGCTTCTCTCCCGATCATTTTCCCTGTTCCTCATAAATCCCAAGGGTAGGGCCCGTGGGTCCATGTTAGTCTGGACACATTTCCACCCTGAAAAGAAGAAATGACATTCAGTTACCTTTGTGTGCAGCAGAAATGCCTCCTGGGTGCACTGGAGATAGAAAAGCACATCCCTCACTTATTTTAAAGCTAATGCATTCAACAGCATTTCTATAAAATCAGACCTGATTTTTATTCCATCATATTAAGCCCATCTCTCAGCATAAACATTACTGTCATGGGTTACTTTGATAACTCCAAACTACAGGAGGTCAGAGGTCGTTAGGAGCTCCCTGGCTGTGCAGAGGCAGGAGGCGAGCTGTAGGAAACCCTTTGACGGCTGATGAGGAATTGTAAATGCTTTTTGTTGGAAGACGGCAGCTCGTGAAAGGCAGATGTGCAATGCTTTTGTGCTGTGTGAACGACCATCGTTGAACATCTATAATCCAGTTTTAAGATCCCTTTTTGTCAGGTGTGACTGCACTTAAAGAGGCCTGGAGGCCTTTTCAGAGGCGTCTCTCTTCGTGCATGAGAGACAAAGGTGCCACCCTGTCTGCTGGCTTTGTTATCTTCACACCTTGGCTCATATGATTAGGTAGAGGATGATTAGGGGTCCATGACCCTCTTGGGGACTCTCCCATATGGCTAAATGTGGGACTCTCCATCAGCAGCTCCTTACACTACGCTGAGCTGGATGACTGAGAACCGACATACTTCCAGGTGAATGTAACGCTACGGAGAAACTACAGCGAGAGTAAACCTGCTAACTTTGGTGTTTTTTCAAGTATCGGGTAATTTTATATGTGACTTTTTCTATCAGGTGAACAAACTGTGCATGCATATTCACGCTAAAGTTAAATGCAGAGAAAGCGCAGAGTCTCTGCTTTCAGAAACAATTGGATTAGTTTCAATTGAGCGAACGGTTCAAACGTTACAGTGATTTAAAAACGTTGCAGAAACCTGTTGGATTGTGAGTTTCAGGCATTAAATGCAATTCTACATCCGGACACTAGAGGGCGCAGAGCGCGATGGTGGTACCGAGCAGTGTTTTGGGGCGCAGAAGAAGAATTTCACAGAAAGAACTTCCTGTTGTGAAGCTAACCCCAGCACAGCATGTGTGTCGTTTGTGTTCACGGTTTAAAGAAGATTATTGTGTTTTCGTCTACTTGTTACCCAGGCTGACAGCAGCTTCACTGCCTCAGGTTAGTAAACATTACAATGAATGTGCACGGCGCACCTCACAGTACAGGATGTTGTTCGGTCATTCGCACATCTCGGTAAAGGATGCGGGTCATTGTGTGTACACTGTGGCTTTAGGCTGCAGGTTGATGGATGCTAATGCTAGCTGACTTGGCTAATGCAGAATACAGTGGAGCCCCGACTTTCACGAAAAGTTCAAGTTACGAAGGCACTGAACGGCAATACTTCTGCCCGTGTTACGGCAAAATGCCCGCGTAACGAAATCCGCTGGCTCTGATTGGCTGAGCCTTCAATGCCCACAATGCCTTCCGAATCATGTGACAACCCCTTGGCTTCCGTACTTGCGCTTCGCTGTTCCACTTGAACCACGCAGCTAGCAAAATGAAGCGTAAAGTAGGGCTGGGTATCGTCACTGATTTCTAGAATCGATTCAATTCCGATTCACAAGGTCCCGAATCGATTCGATCCACGATTCGATTTAATTCGATTTGATTTAAATCTGGGAAATTTTGACAGTCAGAAATATAATTCAGATCAGTACATTTACATATTTTTGTATCAATAAAAAGGAAGCTGACACACTTTATCACAGGTGTGAGCGTCACAGCAGAGGCCTTTGTGTCAAAGTAGCTGAGGATAAAACACAGAAAAACATGAAGGTGATTTTCCTGTTCTGGGATTTTATAAAAATATTCTGCAGTACATCAAAAACGAAAGAAAACCATTAATCAACATATGAACATTACCTCTGACGTTACAGCGGTTTTATTACAGACACAGCGTTTTGCATTTTGAATAATTTTAAAAAGTTTAAATTTGTTCAGTATTGAACGGCAGAAATGAGGTTTTCATTTCGGAAGAATGTAAAAGGGAAAAAAACAGCGGCCGACAGCGCTGTAAGCAACAGTAGACTTGTGCGTAACAAGCAAGCGAATAATGAAGAAAGGGAAACTGTTCTTGAAGTACAGAGAGAGAGAGAGAGAGCTGCGCATCGCGATGGAAGCAAAACAGTAAAAGTGAATTCATGACGATGTTTATGTGAAGCGTTTGGATCTTCTTTTGCTGCTGGTTCGGTCAATATTGTTTGGAGAGAGATCAAACTAACAGCTTTAGAATCAGCGCATAAAGGGCGTGAACACAAAGCGCCGACCCGCCGACAGATCAGAATCAGCGAGCTGTCGGCTTTCAGCCCCGACCGTGAGAAAGGCGCCATCTAACTGATTCTGATCCGCGGGTCGCGCTGTGTGTTTAAGTCTATGTGCAGAGTCCCTGTACCTGCTCTCATTTACTGTTTGGTGGTTCTTGAAATTTTGTGAGATGTCACCAGAGATTCTGGCATTTCGGGCAAAATAAATTTATATTAAAAAATCGATTCAGGATTTTAATGAATCGATTTTACGTTATCCAAGCCAGAATCGATTTTAATCGATGAATCGATTATAAAAACCCAGCCCTAGCGTAAAGTACTCTCGATGAAAACAAAGAGAGAAATTATTGATAAATATGAGCGAGGTGGGAAACTTAGTGCTATTGCACGCGAGTATGGCCGAAATCCTTCGACCATAGGAACAATTCTAAAACAAAAAGAAGTCATCAAAGCAGGTAAACCTTCAAAGGGCACCACCATCATGTCCAAAAGGAGGACCCCCATACACGACGAGATGGAAAGGCTTCTCCTTGTTTGGATTAAAGACAAGGGAGAGACTGGCAATACCCCCACAGAGACTGTCATTTGCGAGAAGACGTCCTCAATTTATAATGATTTAGTAAGTAAGGCAGCTTCCGATGAGCAGCCAACGGCATCGACGTCCTCGCAGGAGGCACCCCTAACCTCCCCAGAGTTCAGGGCATCGCATGGGTGGTTTTATCGGTTCAAGAAGAGGACTGGCAACCACTCCGTTGTGCGTCACGGCGAGGCAGCAAGTTCCAATCACACGGCTGCCGAAGAATTTGTTAAAAAATTTGAGGAACTTATAAATCAAGAAGGCTACATCCCCCAGCAGGTATTCAACTGTGACGAGACTGGCCTCTTCTGGAAAAAGATGCCGCGGCGTACGTACATCACCGCGGAGGAAATAAAGATGCCAGGCCACAAGCCCATGAAGGCCCGTCTCACCCTCGCCCTGTGTGCTAATGCCAGTGGGACTGTAAGGTCAAGCCACTCCTAGTGTACCACTCAGAAAATCTGCGTGCCTTCAAGAAACACAAAAACTTTAAAGGAGAGGCTCGAGGTTATGTGGAGGTCCAACCCCAAGGCCTGGGTGACCCGACAGTTCTTTGTCGAATGGGTCAACTTGGTCTTTGGCCCTGCTGTCAAGAAGTTCCTCAAGGAGAACGATCTCCCCATGAAGTGCATGCTGATCATCGATAACGCCCCCGCCCACCCCTCTGGCCTCGAGGACGACATCCTGGAGGAGTTCTCGTTCATCAAGGTTCTCTTCCTCCCTCCCAACACGACCCCTCTCCTCCAGCCCATGGACCAGCAAGTGACCTCTAATTTAAAGAGACTGTACACGAAACACATGTTCAAACGGTGTTCGGACATAACAGAGAGTACGCAGCTCAGCCTCAGGGAGTTTTGGAAAAATCATTTCGACATCGCTGCATGCCTCAAGTTGATTTCTTTGGCATGGCGGGAGGTGAGTCGTCGAACGCTAAATTCTGCTTGGAGGAAGCTGTGGTCTGATGCTGTTGCCCCTCGAGATTTTGAAGGCTTTGAGGGGGAACCTCAACCTGAAGTCAAGGTTGAGGAGATCGTAAATCTCGGCACCGCCCTGGGACTGCAGGTTGACGAGGAGGATATAAACGACCTTGTGCATGAACATCGAGAGGAGCTGTCAACGGCAGAGCTGCAAGAGTTGGAGGCGATGCTGCACTCATCAGTACGGCAACAATTCAGCGAGGAGGAGGCCGTCATACCATCGGCCGATATCAAGGACAATCACCCTGAAAAGAACTTTACCGCTCATGCTATAGAGCATTTTGGTGCGTCTGCCTCTCCCACTTCAGATCCATTTTGAAAAGTAGACAGAGACAGACGTCGTTGGATAGATTTTTCACAAAGAGGCCAGCAACAAGTCAACCTTCAGGTGAAAGTGTGCCTTAGAGGGCGAAAAGCGATGAAAGTAGCAGTAGTGATTAGTTCAAAAACATAAAAATGCACAAAAAATGTAAAAAATAAATGATAAAATAGATTTTTTTTTAAATTATCTAAGTTTAAAAAAGTTTTAGTTTTAATGTTTAGAACGTCATGTACATGCAGCATATGTATGCATGCATACAGCTGACACATATATACACTTATTCCTCTAATTTTGAGTTATTGGTAATGTTTTTACCCAAATGCGATACTTCTTAAAATACAAGCAGACATTACAAAGAAAGCTGAAGTGTTACTAATTGTGTAAAAATGTCTGAATTGTTTTTTGTTGCCTTTCTTTTTTACTTGTAGTGTTTTAGATGTCAGGGCTGTTGGTGGATTAAAACTTTTTGTTAATAAAAATAATGTTCTCTCTGGTCTTTAATGTGCACTTCAGTGTCTGTTGCACTACCTCCTGATGTTTAAAGCCTGATTAATCTTTGAATTAAAAAATCAAGAACTTTACACCTTAATGTTATGCCAGTTTCCCCCGTGGTGGTGCTGTATGTATGCATGCATACGTATGCTTTCTTCAGCCTCCACCACCTCCGCCACCAAGAACTCCGTCTCCAGCCAGCATCTAAGCACTCAAAAGGCGCGATGGCTGCTTCGATTTACGAAAAACCGTCGGGAACAGATTAATTTCGTAAGTCGGGGTTCCACTGCAGTGTGTTGCTGTGACATTTGTGAGGTTCCCTCAGACACACTCCGCCAGTCTTGTTGCTGTTAACAACAAAATATTTTAAAAAATCCACCATCGTTTCCACCGTCACCAGTTAATCTGGAACACCGGGTGATTTAACGCTACTCTGTGTTCATACTTGGAAGTATTAGCATGTTATTGACTTGGATACTATATTGTTTTAAGCCTTTGTGAATGTTTGTTCATTTTAAAGTGAAAACGCCATCTGCTTTTGGCACAAAACTATCGAATTTGCAGCTTCAGTTAGGTGGGATGGTTTGTCAGACATCACCGTAACATCATCCTACAGTAGGACCGTTTGTCAAACAGTGGTTACATGATGTCTGGAGACTTTCTGGTTCAGTTTTGTTTGTTTAGCAACTTTTGCTCATTTACGTAACTGCTGTTTTAGTCATGGCTTGTTTTCTTTGCGTTTGCTGGTTGTAGAAATGGTTTCTATGAAGCGTTTCTTTTAGCTGAACGAACTGCTCGTGTGCGTGCATGTTTTATACATGTGCTAAAGTTAAATGTCTTTGTGCAAAACATTGTGTGCTTTGGAGAAACAGCAGAGGATCAACAAAGGTTCAGTTTTAAAGTAGGTACTGCTCTGTGTCCAGTGTAGCGACATAGCTAGCTTTGCATCATACCGAGACACGCTACTGGTGCTATAAAGTGATGTGCAGAGTTTGTCTCTCTCTTTGTATTTGCAGTCCAAACAACATGGAGAAAAACATTGTGTACTGCCTGCTGTGCAACAAGCCCCAGCTGTTCATTTGGAATCACCTGAGCGGAGTGTGCCTGAAACACGGCACAGCACAGGAGAGGGAGCAAGAAGCTTCCAGAGCTAAAGCCTCCCAGAAGCTGTTTTCCAGGGAAGGTCGACTCTGGAGCTTCTCGGAGCTGCAGGAGTTTTGCAAGGACGCAACATCTTGCACCAAACTCTGCAGTCGTCTTCAGAGTCGTGGCTTTATCATCACAGACACTCCCCAAACCTTCCCAACACAGAGGTCTGATGAGCTTGTTGCCACTCTGGCCAGTCCAGCTGTGGCTCCGGTTGACTCGATCCATCCCTGATGGAGTCTCCCATAAATCCTTTGGCTGGACATTTGACTTGTCTTTATTTTTCCTTTGTTTGATGCTTTGCTTGGCTTTTGTTGTGTCTGACCTTTTCTGATTAAAAGGAAATTGAGCTCACAGGACACCATGTTGCCTCAGCTGATGCAGTCCTCTTTGCAATAATGTTTATTTCCAAAGGAATTTCTAGAAATTCAGAACAGTAAAATTCACAGAATGAATTAGAAGATAACTCTGATGTAGTTAAACTAAAATCCTCTGTGGGGGTTAGTATATAAACTCTTAACACCTAGTTAGCATGAATAAGTGTTGAATGATCAACTCCAGACAGATTTGGTATTCAACACTAAGTCAGAGTTAACGTTCCAACTCTCCAATAAGAGTTAAATTAACTTATAAAGACACTTTAAAAGAGCTGAAATCAAATCTGACAGTCTTCATTTGGACATGTTGGATTTGCTGTGTGGTAAGGCACCTGGGCCAGATGGCTTTCTGACTTTACAAAACCTTCCCAGAAGAAAGAATAATTCCACTTTTTAACGTGTATGTAGAAGCATATCACACAGAGGCTCTCCACCCACTGTGAGACAGGCAGTGAGTACTGAGAAACCTGCTAAACCTGCAGAACACTCATCATTTAGAGTCTGACGGGGGTTGACACTAAAATACTTTAAATGTTTAGCATGAAGATCAGAGCCTTGGATCCCACATTTGATTCGCTTTGTACCAAAGCATCAAGGGTTTCACAATATAAGAAGGGTTCTCATATAATTCATGAGAGATGTGATGCTAACGATGCAGCTTTATTATCACTGGACGCTCGTCAGGCCTCGGACAGAATAGACTGGTCAGATTTATTTAACCTTCTCCCAAGATATGGATTTGGAAATCATTTTCTCAGATGGGTTCAACTTAACCCGTCACATTGGAGCGTTCCACTCATCAGGGGTGCCCGTTATCTCCAATGCTATTCATTCTGACTATGGAACCTCTGGTGATGACACTTAGAATGAGAGCTGTACTATTTGGTTTCCAGTTAGGAGATCGAGAGCAGAGATTGGCCCTAGGCCCTAGACTGGCTGTCTGTTAGCCAAGTTGCAAAATTAATGCTACAAATGGAGCTATTTAGACGATTTTCTGGCTATAAATGATTCAAAATCCTCCTCCGTCCTATTCCTGAACAAGGATGAAAGGTTATGCAAAGTTTTTATATTGAGTCACGTCCTCTGCCTCCTCCAAAAGAATCCTTTCAGAAGTTAAACGATATCTTTAATTGGTTAATTTGGAATAACAAAGGTCCTAGATGAAGACTTGGCTTGTTGTACCTGCCATATGAAAGAGGGGGTTACAATTCTCTGATCTTAAACTGTATCACTGGTCTGCACAGGTGCGCTCAGCCACGCTCTATTTTTCCACTGAGACACCTGCAGCCTGGATAAAAAGTGAACAAAAAACAGTGACAAACCTTCAGTTTGATATAATTTTATTTTATTTTAAAGTTTCCACTTGACAGAAATGTGTTTTTGTTTGAGATTCCCGAGGTTCGCACGGTGTCATCCTCCTGAAAAGGAAACACCTTGTGGCGTCAGGTGAGCTGCAAAAGGTGCTGTCAGTCACATGACCCTGAGCCTCAGCAGGAAGTCTGACCCCTTCATAATAAAAGCATGTTCTTCACCTGCACTAATCAGGCTGAGAACACGCTGGGCTGGAGTCACGTGATCGACTTGTAGTTCAAACACAGCTGTTTCCTTTCCTGAGTTCTTATCACATCCCCTAAACACATTTCCTCCACCTCACAACGTTTCTAACAAGGAAAAGTGGTTAGGAAAGGAGGTAGGAGACCACTGAGTGTATGTGAACGTGAAGGGCTTTTATTGTGAAATGCAGGGTAGGGAAAAGTTGTTCCGCACATGCGCCGTAGAGATCCTGCGTGAGCAGAGACTAGTCAGTTTAATAAGTTTGATGATTTGTTTAAAATACAGAACAAAAGTAAACAAAGTAGGACGGTAGGGCATCATGGCGGCTTTATGAACGGTAAGAGGCGGGAACACGGGGGCGACGGTCAGAGGGAGGACATCAACAGGAGGAGGACCGGAAGCTGTTTGAAAGCCGTGAGCGGGAGTTTGTCAGCAGGGGGAGAAACCGGCACCCGGAGCGAAGACATGGACCCCCTGCAGGAGCTCCTGGACCGGGTCAAGCCCAGCACCGAGGCGGTGAGTCCCAGTCTGACCCTGTTTGCCCGAACTGAGCGATAAATAACAGTCTACGTACACGCACAGCCCTGCGTACGTAGACTGTCTGCGTCATGACGTAGGCAGAGTTCAGTTCAGTTCATTTTTATTTCAAACATTTCAAACATGTGCCTTCACAATCATTACAAAATATCATTCCAGTATTTGTTTGAAAAGGAGTAGGCTGAAGTATTTACTTATTTGTCCCTACCCCTTCAAGTTTTACCTCTCATTCATTTAATTTTTTTTTGTCTTAAATTAAACAAACAACATATGAAACATATGAAGTAAAACAAAACATAACATACATAAATCAAAAACAAGAAATTAGCAAGCCCCACCACAGTATAGTTTCTTTCATATGAAAAATACAGAATGTGTATATTTGCAGATACACAAGTTATGGAAAAACAACAAACCAAAAAAAAAAAAAAACCCAAAAAAGAACCACAACACCATTACCAGCTACATTACCGTCCTGGGTTAACCCCGTTTTCTTCATTCTTATACTTATTTAAAATTAGGTTTTTATATTTTACTTTAAACTGTTTTCTGTTTTGACTGTCTTTTATTTCTTCTGTTAGACTGTTCCATAATTTAACTCCTGCAATTGACATAGTTCTTAAAGTTGTTCTAGCACTTTGTATTTTTAAATTCCATTTCCCTCTTAAGTTATACCCACCTTCTCTTTCTATGAACAATTTACAGATTTCTTTGGGAAGCAATTTATTTCTGACTTTATACATTATTTGCGCTGTTTTAAGCTTCACCAAGTCTTGGAATTTAATAGCTTGCATTTTGACAAAGAGTGCATTTGTATGGTCCCTGTACCCCACATTATTTATTAATCTAATGGCCCTTTTCTGTATTATAGTTATTGTTTGTGTGTTACTTTTGTATGTGTTTCCCCAGACCTCTACACAGTAGCTCATATATGGCAGTAGTAAAGCACAGTATAAAATGTGCAGTGCTTTCTGATCCAACATATGCTTTGCTTTCCCCAGGACGGCAATGCCCCGTGCCAGTTTCCCCCGAACATAAGTAATGTGTGGCTTCCAACAGAGCTCGTGGTCAATGATCACCCCAAGAAATTTTATTTCATTGACTCTTTCTAAATATACATTGTCAACACATATTTCTACTTCGATGTTTTTCTTTTGGTTTCCAAACAACATGAATTTGGTTTTATCTAGATTCAATGATAATTTATTTATATCAAACCACTTCTTTAATATCGTTAATTCCTGTGTGATCATCCCCAAAACCTGTGGCAACTCCACACCTGCACACAGTATATTTGTGTCATCTGCAAATATTACAAACTTTAAAATCTCCGATACTCTGCAGATATCATTTAAGTACATAATAAACATTTTTGGACCCAGTACTGAACCTTGAGGTACTCCACAAGCTATATCCATCAAATTAGATTTATATTCATTTATTTGTACATATTGTTGCCTATTCCCTACATAGCTTTTTAACCATTCCAAAACCACTCCCCTAAACCCGTACTTTTCCAGTTTTTTTAATAGAATTTCATGATTAACAGTATCAAACGCCTTCTTTAGATCTAAGAAAACTCCGAGCGCATACCTCTTATTATCCATACATTCCGTTATCTTTTCCATTAAATCTATCAGTGCCAAAGCTGTTGATCTGTTGTTTCTGAACCCATACTGACTATCTGTCATTAATTCATATTTTTCCACAAAACTGTCAAATCTTTTTATGAAGAGTTTTTCCAGTATCTTAGAGAACTGGGAGAGTATTGACACTGGTCTATAGTTTGTAAAATGATGTCTTTCACCGGTTTTGTAAATGGGAATAACTTTAGCAACTTTCATTTTTTGTGGAAAAACTCCTTTTTGAAACGACAAGTTGAATATATATTTTAATGGTTTTACGATACCATCAATAACTGTCTTTACCGTTACCATATCAATATCATTCCAGTCTGTACTGGTTTTGTTCTTAAGTCCTCTAACTATGTCATAAATCTCTTTCTCTTCCACTGCTCTTAAAAACATTGAGCTACTATTCCTTTCAATATTTTCACCAGTGTCCCTTTCTATTCCACCAACCTTTATTTCTTCTGCCAGTTTTGGCCCTATGTTTACGAAGAATTCATTAAAGCCATTTACTATCTCCTCCATGTTATTAATACTTCTTGTCCCTTCTATAAAGTACCCAGGGTAATCATTATTCCTTGATTCATTTTTGATTATTCTGTTTAATACATTCCATATATCTCTTGTGTTATCTTTATTGTGTTCTAACCTTTTAATGTAATACTCTCTTTTACAGGATCTCATTATATTAGTTAATTTATTTTTGTAAGTTTTATACTTCATTTCAGTTTCTATTGTTCTCTTTTTTATGAATTCTCGATATAAGGTATTCTTTTTTTTGCTGGCATTTTGTAGTCCTTTTGTCATCCATGGTCTTCCTGCATAGTTGTGTTTCCTATTGATTTCAATTACTGGGCAGTTTTTATCAAGTAATGTGTTAAATGTTCTTAAAAATCCTTCGTAAGCTTTATTAACTTCTGTTTGTTCATATACAATATTCCAATCTTGCTTTAAAAGTTCATTTCTAAGACAATTTAAGGTCTTCTCTGTTCTTATTCTTTTGTAAATAATCTTATGTCCATCGTTGTTCACTTTATAAAAGCATTTATAAGATGCAAAGACTGGTAAATGGTCACTTATATCATTGATTAACAGCCCACTTTTTATCTTTCCTTCTATTATATTTGTAAATATATTATCTAATAGAGTTGCACAATGAGATGTTATTCTGGTCGGTCTTGTTATCAGTGGAAATAAACCGATGCTGTACATGGAATCAATAAATTCTTCTGTACTCTTATTATGATTTGGATTCAATAAGTCAATATTAAAGTCCCCACAAATAAACATTCTTTTCTGATTTATATTTGTAAATAAGTCCTCCATATTATCCTTAAATATCTCAATCTTAGATCCTGGTGTTCTATATATACAACTGACAATTAGGTTTTTCCTTTTTTCTATACTTATTTCCACTGATAAA
Organism: Copadichromis virginalis; assembly: GCF_057382275.1. Classification (NCBI taxonomy): domain Eukaryota; kingdom Metazoa; phylum Chordata; class Actinopteri; order Cichliformes; family Cichlidae; genus Copadichromis; species Copadichromis virginalis. Next base: position 579,367 of record NC_140620.1, read on the forward strand.
CATTCCATCACTCCATCAATAACAGTTGTCATTCTTCCCATTCTTTTGTACTTTAGGTTTTTATCAATGTAAAGTGCCACCCCACCTCCTTTCTTGTTGATCCTGTCTACATGAAGGAATTCATATCCATTTATTTTAAAGTCTTCTTCTTTTCCAGGAGTTATCCAGGTCTCCGATATGGCTATCACATTGAATGGCTGTTCAAACTGTTATGTAGTCTTTGATGGATTGAAAGTTTGCATATAAGCTTCGACTATTAAAGTGAACCATTGTTATACCCTGTTCTACCTTGAATTCCTTTTTAAGTTGCTCATTTGTATAATAATTGCATTCATTTGTCTTATTGTTAAAGAAATTACAATCAGGATCTATGTTGCTGTCATACATCAATGTCTTATTTTCAATATCTATATGAGTTGTTAGTTGAAAATTGTCAGACATCTGCGTGGGTTGTGCACTTGGACGGTCACATCATATTTAGCACTGCTTTGCATTTATCAGTTATATTTTTCTAGTTCCGTCATCTCTTTGATGACTAGAACCTTAGCCTGCTCTGGTGTTCCATTTAACTTAATGAATATTTTACAGTCTGACGTCCAAGTTGACTGTATTTTCTTCTGTTTTCTTAATATTCTTGCTTGTCTTGCAATGTCTGCATTTTTCTTGATTAGGTGTTCATTTAAATAAACATTTGTACCTTTTAGCTTTCTTCCTTGCTTGAGCAGTTCTTTTTTCTGTTTTCTATTAACAAAATGAATGATAATGGCAGGAAGAGGATGGCATCCCTCAATATTTTTACTGTCCATTTTGATACCTTTGCTTTTAAAGAAGGCCATTACCTGCTCTTCCAAAGAGCGTAGCTCTTGCTCGGGTGGCTCCCCTCTCTCTGATGCTGCTACCCGTGCGTATGTCTGATGCTTGGTTTCCAGTCCTGTCACTATCACATCATTTACTCTTGAATATTGTTCCAGATCTGACACCCGTCCTTCCAGCATAGCAATCTTCTTGTCCTTTTCCTCGCTCTGCCTTCTTAGTTCTTTAATATCATCCATTAAATTGAGTATCAGATTTTGTTGTTTTGAAATTGTTGTTATTTCTTCAGACATAAAGTTTAGGGATTTCTTTATGTCCTCCAGTTCCTCCTCATTAACGTTGCTCCTCTTAGGCGGCATCTTAACGGCGTTAAGGCCCGCTGGTTGCGAAGCACCCTTGAGGGTTGCCGAAACCCGGCCTGTCCTGGCAATTAAGAGCAGCAGCCGATCGCTGTTTCGAGCTAATTCTATAGCAGAAATCCACACAGAAAAGAGAATATAAGGATGTGAGCCTGTTTTACATTTATTATTGTGACCTCCGACCTGCTGCTTTGTTTCTTTAGGAGTCCCTGTGGTTAAAGAGCATCTTCACCTCCATCTCTGAACACCTGAGTCCTGTGGTGTGTAGCTCCGCCCCCTCGCAGACAGGTGAGTTCCTGTTTGTTTGAAACAGCTGGCTGATAAATCAGCTGTACTTTAAATCCTTAATGACGATGTCCATGTCTTTTATGAAACCAAATACTATTTAAACCATTATTTAAACAGTGAAAGCAGGGCTCACCTGCCCTCACAGGTGTCATCAGAGCAGTCCAGTGTGTAGATGTGAGTGTGGTTCAAAGGTCAGAGCCATGAAGGTGACCGACTGTCAGTGAGGAACAGGGAGGACTAAGAGTCTGAGGATGAAGAGCAGCTGCTTCCTCAGGTGGTCCCACCTGTTGACACACCAGCTCTGGTGTCCACTTCAGGTGTTCTCAGTGGGCGGGGCTTCAGTTGTTTATGTTTGTGTTTACCCTTTAAACTTTGTTTTCCCAGGTAACCACGGTGACCTCAGCCTCTTCGATCTGAGCATGTGTGCGGTGCAGGTGATCCAGCAGCAGATGTGTGTGGCCCACAGCTTACCTGTCAGCTACAGGTAACGCCCGCTGACATCATCGCTGTCGCAGGTCACGTGACCTGGCCTTACCGCTGTCCTCCCGTCTGTCCGCAGGCTGCTGTCCGTCTCCCAGCTCGTCTCCCAGCAGCACCTGGCCTGCGTCAGCAACCTGTCCTGGAGCACCAATCAGCAGAGAGCCTGGGCCAGGGAGGCGGAGCTCGCCGTGCCGGGTCAGAGGGCGCTGCCGAGGGTCAACCTGCTGCTGATTGGCTGTCTGAGAGAAGGCCCTGACGGAGAGTACAGGCTGACGGACGCCAGCGGCAGCGTCATGTGTGAGGTGAGTCAGAGGGGGAGGAGCCTAACCTTAACCCATGGTCCATCAGCTGGTTAGTTCTCAGGAGCTTCTTCACAGCAGCGTCACTAAACCGGATCTGGTCAGAACTGATGGTAACGAGGTCACAACAAACTGCAGGTGTTCATGTGCAGCGTGAATGAAATCGAATTCCTCTTTAATTCAGCTCATTCTCTGTGCAGGGACACAAGTGCTGATAGAGTCTGGTCATCACACGCTTCTCTGCTGATGTTTACATCAGCATGAAACAAGCAAACAAGCTCAACAGCTGACTTTCATTTCTGTAACTCAGAAACATCAGGACTTGTTAAATGTGAGCTGTGTTTATATGGATTCACTTAGCTGATCGATAAGTAAGGATGTAAAGACAGAGTCTGTCAGCAAGTGAGTAACTGTGCTGGCACAGACGTGATGACAGCAGAGCTTTATAAAGATGTGGAGCCTCCTCCTCACATAAAGTATACAGATAGCATCACCTGCAGTAACCTGACAGATTACAGTCAGACAGCTGCAGCAGGCTCAGTGTGGTCCTAGCATCACCGCACGGATTAATGACTCACAGTACTTGAAATGTGCAATTCCCTTGTGTTCTTATTGCTATTTATTCTATTCTTCCCTTTTCTATACTCTGTATTTGTATATGTGTATATTTCTGCTCACCTTCTGTAACTTCTGTCAGTGCTGGGCTGTTGGAAACCGAATTTCCTGGAGGAACGCAGCCGAGGGATCAATAAAGTTTCATCTGATCTGATCTAATCTAATCTAATGTAATCTAATCTAATCTAATGTAATCTGATCTGATCTAATCTGATCTAATCTAATCTAATCTAATGTAATCTGATCTGATCTAATCTGATCTGATCTAATCTGATCTGATCTGATCTAATCTAATCTAATCTGATCTACTGCAGCTATAAAACAAACGGCATCACTGCAGATCAGAGCTGATGAAGCTGTCATCATCAGTACAGGCTTCCAGCATCCACCCAGGACACACTCCGCCACTCTCTCACCCGCGTCTCTCTCTCTCTCCCTCATCCAGTGCCTGTCTCTCTCGCCCCGGTGGCTCGATCGTCCTGTTTTCCTCCCTCACTGGAACTACATCCCCCACAATGCATCGGGCCAGGAAGAGGCCGCAGGCTTCTTGGAGCTGATTGGCTCCCCTGTCCTGTTGTGTCCTGGTGCTGAGCAGGGATTGGCTGCTGCTCCTGGAAGGGTGGAGCTAAGCGGAGCGGTGGGAGTCGGAGAGGCCGGCAGGCTGCTGAGGCACAGGTGGGTCACATGACCTCTGAACTGCAGCAGAGTTTCTGAGCAGTGTGTGTGTGACAGATGTGTGTGTGTGCTCCAGGGTCAAAGGTCAGCGGCTGAGCGTGTTCGGAGAGGTGGGCTCAGTCTGCCCTCTGCTGGCCGTGGCAGGAACGACCTTCTTTTGCTTCACGCTGACGGATGAGTCGCGCTCGCTGCCCGTGCTCGTACAGGTACCAGCTCTCTGAGGATGATGATGGTGAGGAGGGACGATGAAGCTCAGTGTGTGTGTGTGTGTGTGTGTGCAGGACAGCAGCCGGCTCAGCTGGATCCAGCGTGTGTGTGTCGGGCAGAGCGTGTGTGTGACAGCTCTACGTGTGTGTGCGCTACGAGGCTGGAGAGGAAACAACATCCTGTGTGTGACGAAGCGCTCCGAGCTGCACGCCGACTACACGCACACACAGGAACACACACAGGAACACACACACTCTGAGTCCCTGCTGTCACAGCCTGCTGAGGACGACTGTGAGGAGGCGGAGCATGAGGAGGTGGAGCTGGACCAATCAGCTGTGAGGATAAAGCAATCCAAAGTCATCAGCTACCAGGTGAGAGTGCTGTGAGCTCTGATTGGCTACCACAGGTTTGTACCTGTGTGCTGATTACTAAGCCTCCTCTGCTGTGATAGGGCACGGTGACTGAGGTTGTGAGTGAGGGGGCGGGGCTCTACGTGCTGGATGGGAAGGTGGGTCTGTGCGTGGCCTATCAGCCGGCGGCGAAGAGGAGGCTGAGGGCGGGAGACAGAGTGGAGGTGAGTCACATGATGTGACATCATCATGCCCGTTTGTGTTCGTGGCAGCCACGACTAATAAAGTTTGATGGTTCCTCCCCCTGCAGTTGCATCACGCCCACTTCCTGTACCGGCCCTGCCCGGACTTCCCTCCCAGCATGCTTTGCACCTGCCTGCGCTCCAGCCTGAGGGTGACGGCCTTCAGCAGGGCGGGAGGCTCGCCACCCGACAACCGCTGCCCGGGAGATGGGGCGTTACCACGGTTACTGCTGCAGAGAAACACAGATGTGTCCGATTACCTGTGGACCTGTCACCTAAGCTCGCAGCTGGCACACAGGTGAGGCTCCACCCACCACCACCTGTCCACAGTCAGAGACAGCAGAGCCTAACCTTTGTCCTCCTGTCCTCCGCTGGCTCTGGCTTGTTTCCTGGTCCTGGTTCTGGTCTTGGTCCTCAGTCTGGTCCAAGGTGTGTGGAGGCAGCAGTGTGTGTGCTTGCTGTCCTGGAGGCTGATGGAGACTCTGAGCAGAGCTGGAGGACGAGGACGCAGAGACATCTACGCTGAGATGCTGGACGAGCCTCACACCTGTCCTGTGACGCAGGTAGGTCCCACTCTCACCTGTCTTCCTTACAGGTGAGTGTGGAGCATGCTCAGTGTGCTCTGTGTCCCTGCAGTACAGCGTGTCCTCGGCGGTCCGGCAGTACCTCGGTGTGTCGGAGCTCCTGGAGTCCCTGCAGACTGGCTGCTGGTCTTCGGCCCCTCTGAGCTCTCTGCTGCCCCCTGATGGCTCCAACCTGACCTCCGCCCAGATCAACGGGTTCCTGTCCTGGTCTTGCAGGACTCTGTCCTCCGAGCCTCGGGGTGGAGACGCTGTCAGGTAAGGTGACAGCAGCTCCCACATGAAGTCGTGTGATTACGTACCAATGGTTTTTGCCGGTTTGTGTGTCAGGCAGCGCCCCCTGCTGCTGGTCGGCGTGCTGGAGCTGCCGTCACAGACGTCTGAGTTCAAACACTCGATGCAGCTCAGAGACGCCGCGGGAGCTGCAGCCTGCGTGCTGACGGAGAGCAGCGAGGAGGAGGAGGGAGCGCAGAGGGCGGTCTTTAACAGCGCCTGGATCGGTACAATGCACGCACACAGACACACACACACAGGGACACACAGCTTTATTCTTTAATGTGTGTGTGTGTGTGTGCTGCAGGTTGTCTGGTGGGTGTGGTGCAGTTCACCATGGTGACAGAGAGATTCCTCCAATCAGATTTCCCCTCCTACCAACACCTGGACCAGGACAGGTTCATCACACACAAACACTGCAGGTACACACACACACAACCTGCAGCATGCTGACTGCTCATTGGTCCATTCTGTGATGTAAGAGGGCGTCTGATTGGTTCAGGGTGTGAGCTTCCTTCCTGGTTGTAAACATTATGAGTTAAATAAAGCTGGGTTCAATTCACAGGGTTTACCTGCAGTTCTCTCTGGACCACCTGCACATCCTGAGTCCATCTGTTGCCATGGAGACACACCTGAGACACAAGGGGGAGGAGCCAGGAGGGGATGTCACTGCCAGGAAGCAGACAGTAGAAGAAGAAGAAGAGACTGCTGGGAGTAAGAGGAGGAGAAGAGAAGAAGAAGAAGCCAACTCCGGCAACCCCTGGCCCTGTGTCTCCATGGTGATCAGGGTGGAGCAGAAGGAGGGTGTGTCCTGGAGGAATACAGGGGCGGAGGCAGAGGATCAGGAGGCAGGGCTGAGACTGTGCTTCTCAGTGAAAGCTGCTGTGATTGGTCCAGTGGTCAGCTGGAGGCGGGACCCAAAGAATGAGCCAATGACAGAGAAAGAAAGTGAACAAAAGCAGGAGAGAAAGGTGAGAGACGCACCTGTGTGTGTTTACCTGAGCTCACCTGGATACACAGTTACGTGTGTGTGTGTGTGTGTGTGTGTGTGTGTGTGTGTGTGTGTGTGTGTGTGCAGGTGGTGCTGGCGTTCTCAGGTGTGTGTACGCGGTGGTTTCCTGTCCTCCAGCCTGGATGTTTCTACAGACTCATCGCCGCTAACACTCAGGTATCAACCCAGCTTTGATGATGTCACTAAGGGGCGTGGTCAGAGGTTGGCCTCATCGGTCTCTGCTCTCTGATATTAGTACACATGAACACGTTTTTCAGCTTTAACTGTAGTTGTTCACACACTGAGGTTAATTATGGAGTTCCACAGGGTTCAATGCTTGGACCAGTTCTGTTTACATTATACATGCTTCCCTTAGGCAGCATCATCAAAACACAGCTTACATTTTTACTGCTATGCAGATGACTCCCACCATTCCTGTTTGTGGGGAGTTGATCTGACCTGAATCCTTGCAGCTGATTGGCCCATGTGTCTGTCAATCAGGATCCCAGTGTTCTGATTGGCTGTGGAGTTTCTGAGCGCAGTGGGGTGGATCTCCACGCTGAGTCGACCCTACAAGTCAGACGTGGTTGGAGATTCCACACTCTGACACGCCCACTGCTGCTGCCCACCTGCAGACAGGTAACACTCGGTTTGCTCCCCGTCTTCCTCCAGGACCCTTAAACTTTTTTTATAGAGATTGACAGACCATGTCACTTTCACGCATTGCATTGTGGGTACAAGTGGCAACAAATCAAAACACTGCATTAAGCGCTAGCATTTCCAGCACTTTGGGGTCCTTCGGGACTAAGTAAAGAATACAAATACAGGCCATTTACCGTTTATTTAGCTGTTGTTAAATATTTTATCTCCTGTACAGGCCAACACAATCTGTTTGTTGTTTCAGGTTGTAGTGTTACACAACATTTTCAGATCTAATATAAATAAAATGAGTGTTTCGTAATTCATTCAATTTATTGTCTTTATTTATAACTGGCATCATTGTTTCATTCTATTATAGAATCTTACAAGAAAGAGGCAACATTGTAAAAATCCATCATTATTAGCTGCTTCCTGAAAAACAAATCAACAATGCAAAGAAAAAAAACTTTGCTAACAACAAACTGGAAAACAGTTATTCATCACTTGCTTGCTTCAGTACAACCCTTGGGCACATATATGCGGGACATTTCGTGGCTGTTTCGATATCGCTCTCTCTCTTAACCAATCAGATCTGGCTGTGGTAGCAGCTTTAAACTCGGTATGACCCAGGCTGATAGAGGGGCCAGTCTGGATCACATTCCTGCATTTTGTTTCTGGTTTTCCTACAAAACACAACAAAGATTAGCCCGCAAAGCCACAGTGAACAAAGCAGCATAGCAACGAATTCAATTCAAATCAATATAAGACTTATTTGTAACCTACATCATCAATCATGTTGTGATAAATTACGTAATAACTCCAACAGAAGACTTAATAATACAACACAGTTAATAATACAGCAGCTTCTTGCCATTTTTGTGTTTCTTTTTATTACTGTGTGACTGTTTTCGTGTGAAAGCCTGCGTGCGCTAGTACCGCTTGCCACTCGTTCCCACAATCCTTTGCGGTTTTACCCCTGAATGACGTCATATTTTTAATGTCTGTGTTTTCAGGCCGTCCCACCCGCAGTCTTGTCCGTCTCAGAGGTCTTAGACTGCAGGTAAACTGCTCGTCCCTCACTGAGTCGCCCCCTGTGGCCATCTGAGGAACTGCAGCTGCAGCCTGCTTTAAACTCTTACTGGTGTGTGTGTGTGTGTGTGTGTGTGTGTGTGTGTGTTTCAGCTCAGAGCTGGTGTGTTTTCAGGGTGTGGTGTCTGAAAGGATCAGTGTGAACAACAGGACCGCCCACTCTGGACACACACACTCAGGTACAAACACACAGGTGGTTTGTGTATCAGGCTTTTCTGCTGTGAAGTTGTAACATGGGGGTCTATGGAGGCGACTCACTGCTGCCTCTGCTGGACACTAGAGGAACTGCAGGCATCAGTGCTTCAGGTCTGAGTCTCAGGTCTGACTGTTAGCTGAATGTGTGTGTGCAGGTGTGCGTCTCACTCTTTGTGACCAAGCTGGGAGGAGTCTGCAGGTGTACCTGGACTTAAGCCACACCCCCTACCCACCTGGCCTGTTGCCGGGTAACACTCTGCTGTTGTCTGGTTTCCAGAGGAGGCTGTCCAGGTGAGACACACATAGACAGGCTTATAAATGTTTGGACTCTTTATTTGGACTCATTTCCAACAATGTCAGCCCCAATAAAGTTCTGGATCATCTTGCATCAATAGGCTGCTGGTTTTCTTTACTGGTTTCAGGCGTTACCAGTAAAATAGTTGTTTGATCATCTGGAAATGTACCCAGATTTATTTATTTAGACAGAGATCTTGACCCCCCCAATGTTCAATACAAAGTCACGCCCATGGTTACGTACCTGTGCGGTTTACCTGTGTGTGTGTTTCAGGACAGGAAGTGTGTACTGCACGTACTTACCTGTCAGCTCCATAACTGTGGTCTCCCTGGGAGACACCAGGTAAGTTTACAGGTAAAGTCTGGTTCACGTGTTTGTCGTGCTGTTGTTTATTTGTTTGTTTGGTTTCTATCAGCTCGGCCCAGCCTCCTCCTCCTGCTCCCATCATGCACCTGGGTGAGTGGGCTCTGAGCAGCAAGCAGAGGGGCGCTGTGGGACAGGTCAAAGGTCACGTGGTGTGTTTCCTGTTCCTGCAACTGCAGTGGAGCTGCTCGCTGTGTGGCAGCGTGTACACACAGGTACTGCATAAAATACACACAGTGTGTACAGGATGTGTTTAGTGTCAGTTTCTCGGGTGCAGTGAAAGTACTCAGAGTGCTTCATGTGTTGTTAGCGTGTTGGTGGCGTGTTAGTGTTGGTGCAGTAAGTAAAGTGTCGTTTTGGAGGAAACTGCTCACGATTTCAGGTGTGTGTGTTTACCTGTTGCTCTCTCTCTCTCAGGGCTGCAGCAGCTCTCAGTGTCACTCGACCTCGTCAGTGTTTCAGTCCAAAGCAAAGTAAGAGCAGCTTCCTGTTGAGCTCACCTGCTGATACGTGTTAATCACCTGGATGAGTCAGGTGACAGTCACATGATCAAACCATGTGGCTCTGCTCTTCCATCAGGCTGGTGATCGATGACGGGACAGGTGAGGCTCACGTCTGGTTCTCAGCTGCTCTGGTTCGTGCTCTGCTGGGATTGGCTGATGCTCAGTGGGAGGGGCTTTAGAGAGCACTCGGGGTCAGAGGTCACATCAGAGTCTTCCCTCGTGGGCAGAGCCAGGTCAGTAGCACCTGTCAGGTGTATATGTTTACCTGTCACAGGTGAGTCACGTGCTCATCGTCGTCTTTAAACTTTATTTTGTCTTTAAAATTTAAGATGAGGCTTTAACTGTGAAAGGGCACATCCTGTTTGCATCCTGGTAACAGCTCCATCTGCTCACACCTTACTGCTGAACTGGTTTGGGGGCGTGGCCACTTCCACCTTTAAAAGTCTGTAGGTGTGACGGACCCACGCTGGGCTCACGTGAACAGGAGGGAGGGGCCTTACAGCCGTGTGTTTCAGCGAGACTCAGTTTGTGCCCCTGACTCCACCCACTCGACCTGATGAAGCAGCAGGTGGTGTAGTTCTGAGGGTAATCAGGGCTGACTGTGAATGCCACACCTCCCACATGGAGGGTGGAGACCACAGGGGAGGGGCAGGACAGCGAGAGGCATTTAGGACTCGGGTCACACCAGGAGAACCCACAGGGCCCCTCCACCCACAGGTGGAGCTGTGTTAAAAGACCCTGCAGACTGAAACGTCCTGTGGTCAGAGGAGGTGAAACGAGAAGAAGATGCAGCTACAACCCAAAGAACAGCGTCCACACAGTGAAGCACGGTGGGGACGCTGTGGGGGGGCCACCACAGAGAGAAACAGGCGTCCTGCAGGACGTTTCCACAGGGCCGAGCCGTGAGTCTGCAGAGACATAACCTCTGTGTCTGTCTCAGGTGTGTGACGGGGACGCTGACGACTTCCTCCTCCACTTCCTGTTGTGTCTGTGCAGCAGCGATGTCATGATTCGGCCGCTCAGCCTCACCTGCAGGAAACGCACCAACCAGAGACCAGAAGGTAACCCCACCCTCACACACCACCCTCACCACCCTGACTGCAACCTTCAGAGTGTGTGTGTGTGTTTCAGAGGTGAGGAGGTTCACTCGAGGAGACAGAGAGTTCCTGACCAGACTGGCTCCTCCCCTTCAGCTCACCTGTCTGCACCTCCACCCTGACTGAGCTCCACCTGCTTCGTTCTGACTTCATCTGTTCTACGTGTTCGTACAAATAAAACTTTATAGTTCCTCCTCCTGTCACACGGTATCTCACCTTCACTGACGCTGGTGATCAGGGTCAGAGGTCACACGAAGCTCTCTGGGTTTAACAGGTCATGTGACCCTTCTACAGGAAGTGATCCCTGTGAGTGGCGCCCACATCGGAGACGTTCTCAGATGGTGATTCATGAAACCTAATTGGTAAAACTAAACACTGAACGTGTTTCGGTTTGTTTACAGAGGTCAGACGGTGAAAGCTTCAGCCTGACCAGGAAAGAATCAGTCCTCTTTAAATCACACTTACTTTAAATGAATTCCTCCTCACCTTCATGTGTTTTGTATTATTGCATCTTATACTGAAAGAGTTCATCCATCGACACATTTGAATCCTGCAACATTTCACCGTGTCAGTTTGTCATGAATTGGACTATTTTAGGATTTCAGTTCATCTTTCCAATAAAGCTGGCAGCTCTGAAACAGCTGTTCTCTCTGAGGCTGTTTTGCATGTAAATAAAAGTGAAATAATTAAATGTTCTGTGAACAGACCGTCCAGTGGAGCTCCTCAGGGCTCTGTGCTTTCACCACTTTGTTTTCTATGCTAATGAGTGTCAGAGCACGTCAGCATCAGTCCTTCAACATGGTCACAGCCTCTGATGAAGGTGTTCAAATGTGGCTTTTAATCCAGGTTTACACTTAAACAGTCTCCATGAAACGGGCCTCTGCCCTCATTCATCCTGGAGATCACTCGTCTAAACCAACCAACATAAAGAACGTGATGTTTTCAAAGCGAACACGTACACACAGTTGTTATGGAGACGATTAAATGTAGGAGCGATGATTCGTGAAATCCTACATGTGTGTTCTAACATGCTTTAATGATGGCACGAGCTGACAATGAATAACATAAAGTTAATAGTTAATCTGCAACAAAACTTTTTCACCGCTTCAGTTTTTGGTCTTTTCCACATACGGTTGTTGTTGTCATGGAAACAGAAACCAATCGGGCCTTGGATGGACGTCGGGAGTTCTTAACAGCAGCTCGTTGTTCATTCTGATGTTGTTTTTTAATTATATTTTATATTTAATATCATATATTGGCCTTTTTCAGCTTTATCTGAAGGGCCACAGGTCAGACTCCAGCTGGGCCTGCCGCTCTCAGCCTCACTCTGAGGAAGCCCACAGTCTGTCACAGTGGAAACTACACCGGGGGACCCCATCCTTGGGGTGGACCCATTTTTGTTGTAGCGTGTTTTGGGGTTTAAAAGCCACAGAGACGCGGTGCTTAGAAAAAATGCATTTCAGCTGTGCTGATGCTCCTGACACGTTGGAACGTTGGGTTGTGTTGCGTGGTTGAGAGGAGGCGGCAAAACACCTAGCAGGCTAGTCGGAAGAACACACACCCACGCTGGTATCGGTAATCCACGGTGGTTCTTTAATACGCCTTCTTCAACAACCATATAAAAGCCCGGCTGAACGGCTGCGGCTCAACAACATAACGCCCAGCGTTCATACAACCCAAGCGTTGCAAACAAAACAAGAAGAAAACGTAAATCCGTCCCTCGTTAAGCAGAAGCGTGCAGGCACGTGTCCTCATAATCCCAGAGAGAGAGCAGCGGCACAAACTGATGACACCATCAACCCTCGACTTGGGTGTCTTAAAGGGACACCGCACCATAGTGGCTGTCACAACGTATAAGACTGGGGAAACCTGCTTTCAGCTGGACCTGAAAAACACTATGTCCAGATAAACACAATCAACTTTTGGAGAAAAATAAAAGATTCTTCATCAGACTAACAACTAAAAACATGACACTTACCTTAACAGTATGGGCTACATCAAATATATTCAAGACCGACAACAACACTTCTCACTGCTGCTAATTTTAACAAAACAAAAAGTAGAAAAAGGCAATTCACCAAGTCTTGAAAAGTAAAACTGAAAAATAGAAACACAGAATAAAACATCCATCCAGATCTTTACCACCAACAACATAAAATCTATCTTGATTAAATGGCCAAATTCTCCAATAAATGAGCAATAATAAAGTAAGAAAAAATAAGACATTCAATTTATGGACGCTCAAATTAACAGAGCGACATTAAACGCACCTCATTGCCTGCCGTAGCGTTCTTCGCAGCTGCACTTCACCTCAAAGGTCGGTTAATACATCGGATTGAACTTAACCAAAGTCCAATTAAAGGAAAATAAATGTTTCTAACAAATACAATGAAGAAGATTAAAATAATTCACTGTCAGTTACTGTCGCTGTGAGTTTGACCAGGTCAGCTGCTTCATTTGGTTCTGCCTAAAGTTCTCTCAGTGATCCAGTGTTTATATGATAAGATACGTGTTTAATGCAGAGAGTTGGAATTACAAGTTGGTAAGAAGCTTTTTAACAAAGGTTTGATTTAAGCTTTAAGTTCAAAGGTGAAAGAAATTTCACGTTTGATGAAGGAAGATCAAGGCCAACAAGGACATAGGTCAAAGGTCAAAATAAGGTGAGAAAATATAATAGATATATATAATCAATCAATAAGGTGAAAATATCAGATAAAAGGGTTTTTTTGTTATAAGGAATAAAGAGGTCAAAGGTCAAAACAAGAGACACTGGTAGAGACCTCAAATCATTGTTACTGAAGAAGGAGGAGTTCTTTAACAGTACGACATTGATAGAGTTTGTTTGTGTGTTTGAGAGTTCAGACTGGAAGGGAGCGCACAATCGTGTGTGTGTCTGCAGCTGTTGTGTTGTTGCTGCATCGTTGCCTCAGGGGGAAAGTTGTGTGTGTGTTATGCAGACTAGCAGAGACTGCAGCTGTCAGCAGCCACACACACTTTCTATTCTTCAAATCAAATCACAGTGAAACATGTTCACTGACAGCTCAGCTTCAGCATCGTCTTCATGCTGTGACTGCAGCCGTTCAACTCTGTTTGTCTTTAACCCAAATCATCACAACATGCAAATATAATCATCAAAATGATGTGACTGGAAGGATGCAGCAGTCTGTGCTCCACCTTTCTCCTCCACACCTGCAGGTGGAGAACATGGATGCATGAATCTCTACAGAGTTCTTTGAATATTATCCGTCTCATCAGTTTTCAGTGAACAAAACTCCTCACAGAGCCAAAATAAGCAGTTTGTATCCAACATAACTCAGCTGGACTCTGATGCTCCGTATAACAGCCACACATGAGTCTGGATTCACTCAAAGCATTGAACAAACTTTATTGGAAATGAAGCTTTTGGACATTTGTTCTCTGATATTTGCTCTTCAGCTCGAGTCTCCATCAGTGGGAACATTTCCTGATTCAACTTTTCTTCTGTTCAAATCAAATTCCATGAGAATCAAAGTGTGAATCAGAGTCCTGATGATCAGATTCTATAGAAACATGGAGACTGTAGAGGATTTACACTCAATATGTTCATTTGTTCCCTTCAAGAAAAATCAATCATTCATCCAATAAAATCAGTCGTTGATCAGTTTGATTGACAGGACAGATGATCAGAGGTGCAGAGTTTTTACCTCCATAATTAGGACAGGGACAGAAGAATGGGTGGAGTCTGTGAGTGAAGGAGCAGCCAGTAAAGGAGTAGATCAGAGCTGCAGCACCTACATCATAAAAGGAGACCAGACCCTCCTCATAATCCACAAACACCCCCACCTTCTCAGGACCAGGATGAAGACAGAGACAGACTGGAGAGTCAGCATTAGCTTCGTACTCATTTCCATTTCTCAGCCACACAGTCCAGAAACCATCCTGAGGACTCAGTGTGATGTTTCCCTTCCTGTTGATCGACTCTGTGGCCACTCCTAAAATCCACTCAGTCTGTCCTTTAACCTGAACCTCAAAGTAAAATCTGCCTGAAGAGAAACTCTGCTCTCCTAAAACACAAGGACACAGAGAAAATCTCTCTGGGTTGTTTGGAAGATTCTTCCTCACATCACTATGATAAACTTGTTTTCCATCATCAGACAGGATGAGAGCAGGATTTGCTGTATCAGGATCCAGAGTCACATCCACCTCATGCTGCTGCACCCTCTGCAGCTCAGCCTCAAACAGCTTCTTCTTCATGGGTTTCCAGACTGTCTCCTCCAGCTGAGCCACAGCTCTCCCCACAGTCCCCTCATATGATGGTGGATGAACTCTGACCTCTGTCCAGTCCTTGCTGGGTGGAGCAGCTTTCAGGGAGGAGAAGCTTTGGAGGAGGTGGAGGTGGTCTTCAGAGCGTGAGAGCTGCTCCACCTCAGAGCTTCTCTCCATCAGCTCAGAGATTTCCTGTTCCAGATCTTTGATGAGACCTTCAGCCTGTTTCTCTGTAGCTTCCTGTTTGTCTTCGATCTCCTTCATGAGCTCCTTCAGGCGTCTCTCAACAGACTCCATCAGAGCCGTGAGGACCTGAACACCTTCTGCTTTCTGTCTGTCTGCAGCATCTTTACTCATCTTCACCGACTCTGTGATCTCCTGAATCTTCAGTCGTCTCTTCTGGATCATCTGCTGAATCTCAGCCTCTGTCTTCTCCAGCTCTGCCTTCTTTCCTTCATATTCTTCTCTCAGAGGAACAAACTCGTGGTTCTTGTGGTCTAAAACAGGGCAGAGCATGCAGACACATGTCTGGTCGGTCTTACAGAACAGCTCCAGGAGTTTATCGTGCTTCGTGCACATCCTGCCTTCCAGGTTCTCCACAGCATCAACCAGCTGATGTCTTTTCAGACCTTTCAGTGTCAGATGAGGCTCCAGGTGAGTCTGACAGTAGGAGGTCTGACACACCAGGCAGGACTTCAGGGCCTTCAGTCTGGTTCCAGTGCAGACGTCACAGGGAACTTCTCCTGGTTTGGCAGCTTGTTGCTCTGAGCTGCTGCTGCTGGCTTTCTGCTCAGCTTCACGTCTGAACTGAGCAACCATCTCAGAGATGAAGGTGTTGACCCTCAGCTGAGGTCGAGTGTAGAAAGTCTCTTTACACATGGGACACTGACAGCTCTGATTCATGTCCCAGTGCTGACTGATGCAGGTTTTGCAGAAGTTGTGTCCACATGGTGTAGAGACTGGATCAGTGAACACATCCAGACAGATGGAGCACAGAAACTGATCTTCAGATCGCAGATTGCTGGCAGCAGACATGTCTGCACTCTGAGGGAGAAAGAAGAGAAACATTTGATTCAAAATTCACTTTAAATTTCATTTTACAAAGAGAGAAACAAGCGTCAGTAGTCTGAGGAGCTTGGAGAGAAAAGCGTCTGGACTTCTTTGAGTTTCTTGAAGACGTTTCATCAGAGAAGCTTCTTCAGCTCTCAGAGTAACTGGTGGAGACCCAGCAACACACTCAGACACAAACTGGTTCATCCAAACACAAACCTAACATCGTAGTGTCTGCTGTACAGTGCAGCGTCCAGATGGACAGGATCAACGTTTGGGGATGAAGATAAATACAGTCGTTACAAAGAAGTGAAATTGTTTCTCTGTTTTACAGAAGGTCCAAGATTCATCCAGATCATTTGTATACTTGAATAAATCAGTTTGTTGGATATTTTCCATCAATCACTGTGAAGTAAACTTCGACCTTGTTGGTGACTGAATACTTCTTATTGTACGTCCAGATCAACGAGCCATTAATATTAAACAGTGACTGTTCCAGTAGAGCTGACAGTGAGGAGGACGATGAATCACAAACCTCAGAAATGTGTTATTAACTGTTGATCCAGTATTTTAATGGCATTGATGAGAACATGTTTATTCAGAGGTGTCTGTATATTTGGTCCATTTGTGCGTCAGTAAAAACTGTCCTGTTTTCTCTCACAGATACTGGAACATCCTCACAAACTCAGGATGTGGAAGAAGATGAACTTTTCCAGTCACTCGCTGGGATACATCATTCATGTTATTCTGGATCCTCAGAAAACATTGATTTATTTTTGTGTTTCACATATTTGTTTGTCCAAATCAAAGATTGATGTTAGTAGAGAAGAAGCCACCATGATAAAGCCTGTGTGTGAAAACGAGATCAGTGGATTTGATCAGAATCCCATTTAAGGAGGAATTCTGTCCTCCAGTTTGTTTAAATAAGCTTTGGGATTAAACAGCATCATCTATGTTTGTGTCTGATGACATGTTTGATCCAGGTCAGCTTGAATATCACAGCTGATGTGTGGAACTCTGACATGTTTAAAGCCTGATTATCAGGATGATTCAAACACATCTGTCTAAATAATGAGATTCATGTTTCCACGCAAAGTTATAAAGTGCAGCATCGACTGTTTTCTGAATGATTGAGGATCATCTGTGACTCTTACAGGATACACTAAGTCAGATAATCTTTGTAAAATGTGTGAATGACTTTTTGAAGTACTGACCAAAATCTGCTGGTTTACAGTGTCAAAGGCTTTATATCAATAAAGAATAAATAGGTGTTTTCACGTCTGTAATCCTTATGATCAATCAGATCCAGAATCAATCTAAGAGGAACAGGAAGTGATGAATAACCAGGAAGTGTGGAGTCAGTCTGAAGTCCAGAGCACAGCCTGAGTCCACAGTCCTGAGCAGAGCCACAGTGAGACTGAAGCAGCAGCTCGATGCTCCTACAGTGGATCTGTGGTTACATGAGCAGATTTCTATGGATCCAGTGTGACTGTGATGAGTCCTGATGAAGTGAACAGAGTGAAGATTTGTGTAGAAGCAGGAAGTGTGATCAGCTGCACTCACCACTGTTGCTGAGAGGAACCTGATGGACTCCAGTGAATCTTCTTTTAGAGACAAACAGGACTCGACTGCAGCTCTGCTGCTGCTCTCTCACACTTTCACTTCTGCAAAATGACGTTGGGCTTCTTGTTTTTCAGGTGTTGCTCCGCCTCTTCTTGCCTCTCCCTTTACAGGAATCAGCCGGTCTGTACTCAGTGACTGTGTGCAGCGGGTGGGAGGAGTGAGGAGTGGTGTGTGGGTTCACACAGTAATGATGGCCTCAGGTGATCAGGAGAAACTCACCTGGATTTCCTTTTTCCACAGCAGACTGAGAGCTTCAGGTGGACCCTGAAGGAGGTCTCAGACACAGGTGGTAAAAGTACACACAGTCTGTACTGAAGTAGAAGTACTACTGTTAAAAATACTCCAAGTACTAATTCAACCTCTTTACTCAAGTAAAAGTAAAAAGTAGTGGCTGTGAAATGAGAGTAAAAAGAGCTGATTGAAGAACATTTCTAACACGTGTTTATACAAAGCTAACTGAACCATGTGCTGCATCAACGTGATAATAAAATAATATTATTCACTTTGTTTCTAATAAATATTCCCAGCTTGAATCAGACAAGTTGAACATGAGCAGAGAAAAAGAAGCAAATCCAAATATTCCTGTGTTCAGTTTTCTCCATTTACAGGCCGACTGTGCCTCTAAACAGGAACATGAGCAGGAAGAGGCTGAAGTGGATTCAGCAGGTGGAGGATGCCTAACATCAGCTGGAAAGATTTACTGTGACGTTTGTTTGCTGTTTTCGCCTCGTGCACGAGAACATCACCAAATAAACTCCAGACAGTTTTTAATATTTCACTGTTCAAGAGCAAAAAGACTGACGGACTGTGTTTAAGGCCACCTCACAAATGTCACACATGAAATATTCAGTGTTTATTTGCTGGTTTGTTGGCAGCAGCTCCTTAAAGTCTGTCACACATCTGTTTGACCGTCTCCAGTTAATCTGAGACACCAGTTAATCTGCAACAGCAGCATCAGGCGGCTCAGCTGATCTCTGGTGTGTAGCTGCTGTGCTGCGCTCCCATTCCTCAGTGAAAGCAACAGCAGAACAAAAACTCTCTCGATCCACATGTTTGAAAAGAAAGCTTTTAAACAGATGGACACACTCAGTAAAGGACAAAGAAAGAAGTAAGAAAAAATTAGAGTAAAGAGTAAAAGCAGGAGCAACTGAAACAGGCTGCATGCTAGCTGCCGCATGCTAGCTGACGCATGAGCACTAGAACTGTTCAACTTCATTGTTATGATTTTAGCACCGAGTTACATGAAATCCTGCATCAAAAAGAACAACACAGCGATCACAGACATGTTTCTGCCAACAAACCAACATTAACCCAGAAAAGCCTTTAAAACAACCTGCTGTGGTTTGGAGTAGAGATTCCTGAATTTACCAGGTGCACCTGAAGGCAGCACAATTTAAACCGTAAATAATGATGTAGGTGCGCAAATCCTTTTCAAGCTTCACAGCATCAAATGAGCCGGCTTACGTTTGTTGCACTTCTACACCAAGTTTTACGCTCACGTTTCTTCGTTGCTGATTTTTGATTTTTGTTCCACAAACCAAAAGAACAAAGATTCAACCTTTAATATATTTTCATGTGTGTTTCAAGCACTGTGACATATCACACACACACATGCTGAGTGTGTCACTGATAAAGCTGTGACACAGCAGCTCACTCAGTCCAGTCCAGGTAACAGACTCACCTGTTAGCAGCAGCTCTGCCCTCACAGAGCTCAGCTGCTTATTTCAGTCAGCAGGAAACATTAATATTATGGACTACAGCCGTCTGTCAGGGCCGTTCAAGGACACAACGTCACACACAGGTTTAAACTGTTAGACTCATGAATACCCACAACGTTCGATGCACATTTCTCTTTAACAGGAGCAAACGGCCTGATCAGATAATATAAGAACTCATAAAAGCTCATTTATGTAAATCTCTGCTTGGACCAGTGAAACAGTCTCACACTGATTAAACACCATCACTACTTCAGTAATGACAGAGGGGCGTAGGCGTGCTCGTGGGACAGCTTCCTCCAGCTGTGGAAACCAGATGTGGAAGCAGACTCCCTGATGTTGCAGTCCAACACCAGTGTGAGCAGAGAGGACTCAGCTGCTGGGCGGAGCTTATCTTCCTGTCCTGTTCAGCATGAAACTCTTCTTATGTTCCCTCTTCAGTCTGATCCTGTCTAACAAACATCACTGTTCACCTCCTCCTCCCTCTGTGACTCCTTCATGTCCACTTTACTCCTCAGTAAGTCTCCACAGCTCCAAGCCAGCTCTGCATTCAGAGTTAGTCCACGTTCTCACCTCCATCTTCAACCTTTCCTCAGCCAGAGTGTTGTGTCTGTGCTTCCACAGGCCCCGCTGGTTTACAAACTTGTTCCTGTTAACGGAAACAAGACGAACAGCTTTTACTTGCTAGCAAGGGAGGACCGCTCGGTGTGTCAGGAAAGCACTGAATCCACCCACAGACGACCTTTTACTGAACACAGTTACAGTACACACAAGCACCACCCATTGTAAAACCCCCTATGGTCAACAAACATAAGGCCCTATGTGTGTGTGTGTGTTTGGGGTGCGTTTGTGTGACCTCCTGCCCACAAAGGATGATAAAGCAGGAAGCTTACTAAGCAGCAAACAGAGCCCTCACATAGATGTGCCTATAACAAAACACTGCAGCCTCCCCACCAACAAACTGGCTGGAGAGGTGGTCAGAGACAAAGGAACGTCTTTGATCAGGCTGCTTGAACCAAGACTTACAAACTTAAGTAACACAATGACAACATTTAACAACTTGACTCCAACACAGAGCACTATCCCCACATGCTTCAAGACCACAACCATCATGCCCCTCCCCAAGAAAAGCCCAGCCACTAAACGCCTGCAGACCAGTCGCACTGACTCCCATCATTGCAAAGTGCTTTGAGAGAGTGGTGCTGGCCTACATCCAGAGCAACATCCCAGACACTCTGGACCCCCTGCAGTCTGCCTACCGGCCCAATAGGTCCATGTCAGACGCCATCGCTGCTGCCCCTCACTACTCCCTCTCCCACCTGGAAAACAAAGACCTCAGGGTGCTTTTTGTTGATTATAGCTCCGCCTTCAATACAGTCATCCCTCACAAACTCATTCCCAAGATCCTCAGCAGCTTCTACAGCTGCACTGTGGAGAGCACACTGACCAGCTGCATCACTGCATGGTACGGCAGCACTACTGCTATGGACCAAACGCCTGCAGAGAAGATGATCAGGACCCCGCTGCCCTCTGCATCCACCATCGCAGAGTCCAGAGGAGAGCTGCCTCCATCCTCAAAGACCCCACATCCCCCCAACACGGCTGTTCACACTTCTACCCTCAGGACGAAGGTTCAGAAGTTCAAAATCCAGAACATCCAGACTCAACAACTCCTTCTTCCCACTGCTGTCAGACTCTTGGACAGCTGACCTGTTTTAACAGTAATGTTTGCACATCAGGTCATCTTTCATATCAAGCTCACAGCTCCTTTGCACATACATCTACCTCACACTTACATTTAGTCTCCACTCATTTATTCATAGTATTTGTATTTTATCTTGTTCTATTTGTATTTATTAGCCTGCATCTGTGTGTGGACAGCACAGAGATCCACATCTGAAACCATCAACAGTCACATGTAGATCTGCTTCATCTTCAGCTCTGTGTTTCGTTTTTGTCTGATCTTCTCTGAAGCTTCCTGACAGTCAGCAGCTTTGACCTTTGACCCACATGAAGCCAACATGTGACACAGAGTCAGGACGCTCCGTGGAGATCCATCAGCACAGCAGAAACACGCTCGGGGTCATCATCTTTAGAAACTTCCTGTGGATCCTACAGTCTAAGATCCAGAGCTGTCACTAGGATGGTTCAGTCATTTCTCATCAGCTACAATTAGAACTCAGAGCTGAGCAAATATAATCAATCACATGCTGTAGAAACATAGAAGTTTCTATCCTTCAGAAAACATCTGACAAAAAGATCTAAAAGTGTGTGAAGAGCAACACTTGTTGTTCTCTAAATGTTGGGCCACAGCTGTAGAAAACACTGTGAGTGTTGGTCAGTAATTACATTTAATTTAATTTCTCTTTGTGCAGGTGAACACTGTCCAATCTTCTATCTAAATGACTGCTTTGTCTTTAAAAAGGTGAAGAGCCTGAGGCCGGTGACCTTTCCCCGAGTACATCCTCACAGCGGCTCACAGGACCAGGCCTCACTCCTGTCCTGCCAGAGGAGAAGCTTCAGACATCTGATCAGTGGAGTATTAGTAACACAGAAAACTAAAGAGGACGTGTTACTTTCATCTTTATTTATTTTATACATCTGTCATTGTTAGACATGAGGTTCACTGAAATCATTACAAACAGTTTTGTCAGATTTCTTTCCCTCTTCCATGTGACTGTGTCAGCTCGTCAGCATCTGTTTGGGACGAGAATGCACCAGGAAGTACATGAAAAGTACCATTAAAAGCAGGAGAGGTTCTTATATTACAGAAGAAGAGATTATTTAAAAAACTATCTCAATGCCATCAATGATTTAGGAACCTGAGAGAGGACTTGGTAAAATAAGACGTTCTTATAACTTCACCCTGTGACGGGCCAAGCTGCGACTCTCAGAGATGGTGATGTAGGTACAGAGCATGTGAGAGTGCGGTCCAGGAAATGTCTCTTCTAAAACTAGATGAAGGCACAAGGGGATCAATGTCAAGGTGTAGAGATTCGACATCTTCAGCCTTCAGTGGAGACTCCAGAACACCTGGGTGGGTATCATGACAGACAACAGAGAACAAATCCACGTTGAGACTTGGGAGGAAGGAGTGCTGGGCACAGAAGAGATGAAGAGTATCTGAGATGATGAGAAATCCATCTTCCTCCAAGCTGTGAGTACATCATAGTAAATGTGTCACACCTGTCCAAACCTCCCTCCACAGACGCTCAATTCTACATTTGAAAAATACAGAAACGTTGTCAAAGGTCAGTCGCAGACTGACAAAGAACAGCCAACAGCAATTCAGCTGGAGCCAGTCATGATGAAACAACAATAATGACAGTTTGATCTGAAGAGCTTCAGCACCTCTGGTTGTGCTTTTCCCACTAAGAACGCTTCCACATCCTCTCACAGTGAACATCACCTCAGCAGGCTCTGGACCATATCAGATTTTGAAATAAGTATTCAAACAACAGGACACACAAAAACTATTCAGATACCAGACTGACACACTTACAGCACTGAACAAATCCTGATGATTCCATGTTTAAAAATCACGAGACTAACTTCAGAATAGATTTAACGGAGCTTTGCTCACATGAAGGCAAAGGGAGCAAATCCAAATCT
Source organism: Copadichromis virginalis (assembly GCF_057382275.1). NCBI lineage: Eukaryota > Metazoa > Chordata > Actinopteri > Cichliformes > Cichlidae > Copadichromis > Copadichromis virginalis. The sequence continues at coordinate 601,966 of NC_140620.1, forward strand.
TCTGATCCAGCCAGAAAAAACTCAAGTGCAGTGCTGTTGTTGCATTAATGTTTGGGAAGTAACCATCCTCTCCTCAGACACAAGAGACCCTTTAAGACCAGCCTCGCAAAAGCAGTCACACTGAATGAGAAAGGAGTGGACAAGAGCTTTAAAAGGATGGCTGGAGGTCCACAGTGTTGAATTTGGTGGGTGGGTTGCACACACACACACACACACACACACACACACACACACGCACGCACACACACACACACACACGCACACACGCACACACATGCGCGCACACACACACACTTTGAATATTTGGCCATGTTTACTGTAGCAGATTCCCAAATAATAAATATGACATAACCCCAAAATGAATTATTAATATTTACTTCAGTATATCGACGTACCAACTACAGAAATGAAAAATACTTTATCACCTGGAAGAACTGAGTCACAGCTTTACTTCTGTGTGGAGAACAAAGCGTCTTCATCAGAAGGTGGCAGCAGAGGTCTCTAATCTGAATCTCCTCTTTAACTGATGGTCTCTCTTTGAAGTCTAAACCTGATGTTGAAAGAACAGTTTACACTGAACTGTCACAGTTAGTCTGAGGAATAAAATCTGCATACCTACTGACTACTTGTGGGATAAAGCAACAGAAATGAAGACTGGAAATAAAACGAGACGTTTCAGTCACACAGCAGAGCACTCAGCTGTTAGTTAATGTGATGACATTGAGCTGTGTTTGTTCAATAGGAGTTGGTAGCAGATGCAGAGGTGGTTCTTTAACTGATACGGTGGCTTTGAAAACGTTCTCATATCCCAGCACACAGAGTAAATCATGTATTATTATGTGAAGTGGCGATAAAACCGAATTAAAAATTGAAAAGAATCATTCTGTGCTGTCGTTGTGTTTAACTCCTGCATCTCGGTCACTTCTAATGACACATAAATCAATGTTCAGAAGTCATTGCTGTGTGTGAGACACTGACAGATGAAGCTCTTCTTCTCTTCGTGTCTTTGAGCGGCTGCTTCGATAAACTACTTTTGTTTTGATTGTCATGATCACCGTCGCTCTCACTGTCTGTGTGCGAGGAAATCTGGATCCTGTTCTCATATGAATGATGCTAATCTCCATCTGTCGTTATCATAATCTGTTATCATCCCAGCACTGAAACAAACTAACAGTTCACCTGTAACTCAGTTTGTAATCCACATGTCTGAACGACAGATGAACGTGATCGGCTCAGACGCTACTTGTCTGCATTTTTATTCTCTCCTTTGTTCTGCAGCTTAAGGACTGAAGCAGTGTGTGCATTACACCAGAGATTTGGATTTTCTTCTGCTTTTAATAAGCCTGAACTAACAGAATGCTTTCTACTCTATTTTGCTTGTAACTGTAGGTTTTTATATGAAATAAAACCATTTAAGCACAAACATCATAAATGATCTAAACATCAGATATTATCTGAGGAGTACCAGCCAGACAGAGTCAGGCTCACCTTAATGCACAACTTGGGAGAGAATTTTAAAACGTTGACACACTGATCATCAGACCTTCACGAGACAGTGAGTAATATATCAAGCTTGAGTATGAGTACGCAAATATTTGTGGAGATTCTTTTCTGAGGTCGGGTTACACCGAAGGACGGCTTTGTCACTCCCTCCTTGACAAAGCAGTCAGAGATGTGCGTATAGTGTTTATCACTGCTAATCAAGCCAGTAAAGTAAGATGTTCTTGCAGCGTTTAGTCAGTTGAACAAGGTTAATAAGGTCTTTTTCCACATCTGTTCAGCTTTCCTACAGAATATAATCCTGCATCCAAGAGGAAGGATTGACGGTTTGAAATAAGCTGTATTTTAAGGGGCTACACAATGGAGAGCTAATCGACATGTATTATTAAAACAATTGAGGTTACCACAGATTTTTGAAAACGTGGATGTTTAAATAAGGCAGAGAGATTAGAATATAAGTGCAGAATTCAGATATAGCTTCTGAACTTTAGAATGAATTATGTAGTAGTCATTTTGTGGAGTATTTCTTACTCGGCTTGTTTACACTCTGCCTGAGCACTCACACCACTTTATACAACACGCCTCATTAATGGCACAAGCTTTAAGTGCTTTCTATCCCACACTCACACTGCAGTGGGCTGTGGAGAACAACCTGGGGTCAGCATCGCGCCCGAGGATATTTGGCATGCAGACTGATAGATGTGCTCCCTTCTGAACCACAGCCACACTATGAGATCACATCCTTCTAATTACAAGGATTATGTTTCTTCCCTCAGGAGTTGGGATGATGGGCAGTGAGTACGACTGAACATAGAGATGGGAGGAGCTGAGGAAAGCATGAAAAGCTCTGAGACAGAATGATTGGCTGTTTATTATTTGACTCAATGGCACGTAAATCAATTCATAATCCTGCTAATGTGTGTTTCTTTCAGAATCTCTGGTTGCTATGCTCTCTCACAATTAAAATGAGTCCACAGTTCATTTCTTTTCAAACTCAGAGTCTTTTTATCTTTCATGTTGTTTTTACGTTGTTCTAGTGCAACACTCAGGCTGTAGTTTCCAGTTCCTGTGTATTATCTGCACACATGGTTTCTGACAACAAAGCTGACTTTGACTTGGAACATGTCGTGTCAGCAAAAGCTCTGGATAATGTTTCAGTGAGTCCTGTTCTCCAGACAAGAGATGCTATTTGGCAATAATAGCAATAATTTTCCACATGGAAAATCTTTCTATACAACTTTGTTTGCAGTGTGAGCTTCACTTCTATTTGTAGAAGTAAATACAAACACTCATGTTCTCTTGTCCTCTTATACTCTGTTCAGGTCTGTTGAAAATAATGTCCCAGTGGAAAAGCTTGTTAGTTTAGGCCTTTATAGATTCTGATGATCTCTGAGCAGCAGCAGCAGAAGGAAATAAACCTCCAACAGAACGAACTCTGGGAAATTCAGTCATCTTTTCACAGGTGGGGATGAGGTGAGAGAAACAAAGAGCTTTTAGAAATAACAGTCAACAAACACATTATTGGGATGAAGTCCTTTCAGCCTCTGTGCGACACACAGACAACCTCCCACAGACACAGACACACACAGACAACCTCCCACAGACACACACAGACAACCTCCCACAGACACAGACACACACAGACAACCTCCCACAGGCACAGACACACACAGACAACCTCCCACAGACACAGACACACACAGACAACCTCCCACAGACACAGACACACACAGACAACCTCCCACAGGCACAGACACACACAGACAACCTCCCACAGACACACACAGACAACCTCCCACAGACACACACAGACAACCTCCCACAGGCACAGACACACACAGACAACCTCCCACAGACACACACAGACAACCTCCCACAGGCACACACAGACAACCTCCCACAGGCACAGACACACACAGACAACCTCCCACAGGCACAGACACACACAGACAACCTCCCACAGGCACACACAGACAACCTCCCACAGGCACAGACACACACAGACAACCTCCCACAGGCACAGACACACACAGACAACCTCCCACAGACACACACAGACAACCTCCCACAGGCACAGACACACACAGACAACCTCCCACAGACACACACAGACAACCTCCCACAGGCACAGACACACACAGACAACCTCCCACAGACACACACAGACAACCTCCCACAGGCACAGACACACACAGACAACCTCCCACAGACACACACAGACAACCTCCCACAGACACACACAGACAACCTCCCACAGGCACAGACACACACAGACAACCTCCCACAGACACACACAGACAACCTCCCACAGACACACACAGACAACCTCCCACAGGCACAGACACACACAGACAACCTCCCACAGACACACACAGACAACCTCCCACAGGCACAGACACACACAGACAACCTCCCACAGGCACAGACACACACAGACAACCTCCCACAGACACAGACACACACAGACAACCTCCCACAGACACACACAGACAACCTCCCACAGGCACAGACACACACAGACAACCTCCCACAGACACACACAGACAACCTCCCACAGGCACAGACACACACAGACAACCTCCCACAGGCACAGACACACACAGACAACCTCCCACAGGCACACACAGATGAAACGAACATATATTGATGAACTCAGGATGACCTACTAGCCTTGTGTACATGTGAGAGCTTCAGGTATATAGAATTACTGAAGGCTGTTGTTGAGTGTTAGTAAAAGGCGTACATGTGACAGGCGTGTACTCTCTGACGTGAAATGTTTCTGAGGCCAAGGTAAGGCCAAGCTGGGCAGCCAAGACCAAGAAATGGACCAAACACACCAGAATTGTTATATGTAGCAACGAGCAGCACTTTGCATGTTGAAGGACACGTGTATCAGCAGGGGTGGCTTACCCAAGAACACGAGCCACTCTTCTGTTCCTGCTGTGGTTCTGGGCACACCGCTCCTCCTGGCTGCCTGACCCACGTCTTCTCCTTTCACCTTGAATCATGTTCGCTGAAGCCAGAACTTTTCTATGTCTCACAAAAAAACAAGTCACCTGTTCAACAGCCGTTATGTTTATCAGTAGGCTGGCTTTATTGTGCTCATTAATGCTGCAATAAGGACATAGTTAAAGCCTTGTATTCTTACTTGTATTGTTCCAACAATCGTGCTAGGTCAGGGGTGTCAAACTCAATCGCACAGGGGGCCAAAGGTCAAGGCACACTTTAGGTCTCGGGCCACACAAGATAAACATTTATTGAACACTAAAACAATGTTTTTAAACATATATATGAATTAAAAAAAGACAGGAATATTATTAAATAAACTTCAAAAAATAAACTTTAAATATTTTGCTCTCCATAAAAATATATCCTGTCAAAATTACACAAGTTAGAAATATGAACATGCTGCCAAACCCCAGAAAAAATAAATGAGAGCAAACACAAGGTTGGAGCCGCATGCAGACGAGCTGGGCGCTGCTGCAGGAGTGCAGCTAATAAACTGTGTGGGCCAGTCAGTGTCTCTCCCTGAGTGCATCATTACACTGCAGCTGCAGCTGCATCTGCACAGGTGCAGCTCAGCAAAGTGCGCTGACTTGGTTCAACATTACTGCAACAGGGAAAGTGAGGCAGGCTGCACTAGTGCATTAGTGACAGCTTCACTGCGTCACACCATGATGGGATAGATGGTCGCAGAGGGTCAGAAAAGTTGGATTTGATGGGCTTTCGCCTGCAGTGTGAACGTAGCCTAAGACTACTAAATGAAAACACGTGGCTCAGTAGCACAAAAGACCACTAAAGCTAGGAAACACTTATTTCAAAAGCATATGCTTTACTAACTATAAGAAGCTAACATTTTAATAGCTCACCTGAGTGCCTGCATCATGCACAGTGGCTGTGTCTTCAACACTGTAGCCCACACCGTTTACTGCATGTCACTGACTGGTAATCTGAAAGTGTGTGTGTTGTCCAACTGAACCATATCCTTTTGGTTTTTTATTTGGCAATATTGAGTTTGAAAATCATCAAGATGACATTTGCCATAATCTGGAGGTACTTAATGAACCGCAGACGCACAAAGATGCTTCTGTCGCCGTTTCACAGAGGTTTTTGGTTTCCAAGCAGTTTTCAGCCGAGTCCTCTGGGCTGCTGTTAAAGCTCCATGCTTGAGTTAGGACTTGGGTTTTGTGTTCTTCTACAAAAAGGTTTGAGAGACCATTTTATTTCCTTTTCTTTTCTTTCTTTGCACACTTGAAATGTATATAGTTGGTGTACTAATAGATCATCTAATGACTTTTATTTTACATGGAAGTCATTCTAAACTGTCCTTTTCTGTCTCATTTTCCAATTGGCTGTTCACCAAATCACTGTTCAGGTTGCTCCCCAATTTCAGGGGTGTCCCCAGTCATTACTGGGAAGAACAAAGGAACACACTGTTGGCATGTTTTATTTCATCTAGTGTGGATAATGATGAGTAAAAGACAGCTACCTTCACCATGCAAAACAACAGTGTGACACAAAGATGAGGTTATGTATCTCTGTGTTGACCATCAGTCAATATGACAAATTAAACAGCAGTGACATTTTATCTGGGTGGAGGTAAAAACCATTGTTATAAAGCGAAATGCCAGCAAGCATGGAGCTAAAATAAATAACAGTGTATTTTAGTCTGTTTGTTCTTGGTTTTGAGTGAAGGTACAGAAACAGTATATAAGTGCTGGTGTTCGGTTCAGCACCTGCACACTTGAAGGCTGAAGTTACAAGCTGACACTGATAACAGGGAAGATAAGGTATTATATCAAATGCTTGCTGGGAAGTGTCAGATTATTGTCTATCTTTTCTTTCATAAACGACCTACTTTGAATTTTCTGATTTGTACAGAGATGCTAAACATCACCATGAAGCTGCTGACTGTGTCTACACTTCTCTGCGCAATGGTGGCTCTGGGCACTGCTGCTGGTGAGTATTCCAGTATACTGAGCATCATCTATACATCTTATGCATGAATATATTAAACTGAAAATTATAATGAAAATCAACATTTGCTGTTGTCTAGCACTTCCAGATGAAGTGGCCAGTAATGGGACAGAGGCATCAATTTCAGCAGGTCAGTGGACTTTTCAGGTTTGAAACCAAAACTAATCACATTTTTATCATCAGTACAGCAGCTTTCCTACGTCAGCTTTCATAAATTTGTTTTCATGTGTGATGGACAAGTACATTTATAGCTTAAAAAAGTTCATCTTTAACACTCAGATAAAAACACATTTTTCATGAATTTATATTTTAAAAACTTTTCCGACACAGTAAAGTAGCTCAATATTCTTTGATTGTCTTCAGCAGAACATCATGTTGAGAAGAGAGCAGCATCTTGTCCAAGCGGCTGGACTCAGTATGGGAATCGATGCTTTCTCTATGATAACCGTCAAATGACTTGGGCTCAGGCGCAGGTAAAAGCAGTGATGTGAATTTATCATTTATCCTTTGTGCAATCTTAACTCTTTCTGTTTACGTTGTCATTTCTATAAACTCAGTCTGTTGATTTCCATTGTAGCGAATCTGCCAGTCCTTGAATGCAAACCTGGCATCTGTAAACAGCAACGACGAGTACCAGTTCATTCGAGCCGTCATATCTAGTGCCTCTCGTGAAAGTGGACTAACATGGGTTGGTGGCTCAGATGGTCAACAGGTATATCACTTATCATTATTCAGAGGACCCTCCCCCATTAGCAAGCACGTGGTGACAGTGGGGAAGAAAAACAATTTTTAACAGGAAGAAACCTGAGGCAGAACCAGGCTCAGGGATTAGTTCCCACCTGCAGTAGATATGGAGGTCTTTAAGATGGGATCTGATTATTCAAGACTTTAAAATTCCTTCTTCATATTATTGTATCTACATGCACATTTAGAACTTGAAACTGTAGCTTATTTGTGAACATATTCTTGCCTACGTTTTTCTGTTTTCTAGGAGAATTACTGGTTTTGGATTGATGGAACCTATTTCACATTTACGCAGTGGTGTCACGGAGAACCTAACAACGTTGGGGGAAACGAGCATTGCTTAATGGTGAATTCTTCAGGTAAACCTAAAAGCACAATGTAAGAGCACTATAAATGTTAAAGGAAAAAGGAAACAATACCCAGAATCCCCCAAATAATCTTTATGCATTTAATGTGACAAACAGTGATGAGTGAAAAAATGTCAGCAGTACATTTTTCCATCATATTAATTATTTACATAGTGTTTTGATGCAATGCTAAACACATGTATGTGTCAGGTGCTGTTGTTATACAGAACAACATATTTAGATCAGTGATCATTTCTCCATGTGATTGTGATTTCAGTTCATGCTGATTTTGTGTACTTACAGGAAGCAAGTGTTGGAATGATGGGAGATGTGACAGCCAATACCCATTTATTTGTGTCAGGGCCATCTGCTGATTCCTGGGCTCTCGTGAAGGCGTGGCCTACCTGACGACAGAGCAAATCCTCTAATATATCACAATAAGAATCTGGTTCTGATTTGATTTACTTCTTTTCTTTTACTGTAATGCTGCATAAGGAATGAAGCGACAAGTGACATAAACTGGAGTTGCTCTTTTAACAGGAGCAGACTGCATGTGTACTTGAAAGAATGCTTTTAGCAAAACGTTGTTTCCCAGAATGAATTGTTGTTTCTCATCTTCTTCATCATTAAAATCTTAAGCATTGAATCAAAATGGTCTGTGCATTTAAATGCTTCATGCTTATCAGTGTGCTCTTAAATATCACATACATCCTCACTGTAAAATCTAACTAGTTCTCTGAGCTTAAAAAACGTATGCAAACGCATTGCCTAGAAAACAAAGAGACACTAACAACGCTTGATGACTAAATTAGGACGACTTAATCATTGTGAGTACAAAGTACTACAGATGACTTCATTTTTTCTGAGTGAGCAATACTAATTATTTATCCACTGAAAAAGATTTGAAATCTAACAAAATAAAAATATATATAAATTTTGTGTTAGCTTACTATTTTAAATTTTGCTAATGTTTTATCATCCTTGAACTTGAGATTTATAGTAGAACACTTAAACACTATAAGTATGGCTAAAAAATAACTATCAGCATTTCTTCTAATGCAGTTAAACTCAGTCCAACGGTGATTTTCAAATGCAAGAAAGTATATCAGTAAACATCTTGGACACTGTTCTGCTAAATATCAAACAAGCATATTCCTACTATTGTGTCTTGTGCTGTTTAATAATTCTTAAACAATTATTAAATTGGTATTTGTATATTTTTTTGTTACACAATTTAAAACTTTTAAAAACGTATAATAAAGTATTTCTCAACCTCATGCACTAGCTCACGCTGCCTATGCACTGCAGAATGCTAAAGAAAAAAAACTTGTATGAACAGCACACAAGAGTGAAAACAGATATAAGATGCCTAGAAAAATCATATGAATGAAACTTGTATGTTTTGGATACTTATGTGAAAGTAATGAGAAAGTGGCCACTTTCATGAGTAAATCACGTAAGCCTGATATGATTCACTATATGAAGCAGGCCACATCTTATGCAGGTCTTTTATAAGTTTTTCCTATTTCTTTTCCATATGGGCAGAAACACAGTCAGCCCAATATTTATGTACTAAAACCAACTATGGTCAGTTGACAGCTTAAGTTATAATTATTTAATTTTTCCACAGAGCCATATCCACCCCTGCTTGTGTCACTCAACAATGCGAGTTTGATTGATGACCCTAGCCTTGAAATTTTGACCTTACCGGAAGTACTCCGGAAGTGACTAATCGATTCCAGGGCTGTGTCCCAATTAAGAGACCGCACGCTTGAAGTACGCGCACTACGCGTACTACGCGCACTACGCGTACTACGTACGGTGCGTACTATAAGTACGAGAAGTGCGGAAGTGAGAGGCGTGCTGTTCAGGTGGCCTAGCAACCATGATACTAACTGCGAGAAACGTTAACCTCTTCGACATGTCAATGGCTGTGAACAAAGAGAAACTTGTAAATAACTCATGAAAGAATAAAGTTATGTTGAAACCAAGCACACCATTGTTGTTCTTGTGACATTACCAATAAGTTTGATGTGTCACATGACCCTCTTCCTATTGAAAAAACAAAAGTTGTATTCAAGATGGCCGACTTCTAAACGGCTACCATGGTCACCACCCATCTTGAGGAGTTTGCCCCCTCACATATACTAATGTGCCATAAACAGGACTTTAATATCACCAACCATTCCCATGTTATTACAGTGTATCCATATAAATGGCCCACCCTGTATATTGTGTTCAGTACACGTCACTACAGTGGGATTTCGGAAATATATAAATACGGACAACAGGCTCTTCCACGGCAATCTCTTGTCGTCAATAAGCAACGTTTAGGGAGCTCTATAGTATTCAATGAGAGGACCCTGCACGTCAGTTCTCGACGCGAGGGGGTACCCTGCGCGTCGATAAGTGAAGCAGAGGGAGCCTGACCATGCGTCACACGTTTGTTCAGATAATGTAGTATTTTCTAGACTTCTGTATATGGACTATGTATCTTTTTTTCTTTTCCTTCAGCTTTCAGCTCCAAGTATTAAGAAATAATATTATAGTATAAAGAAATGTAGTAAAACTAAGAGGATGCATTTTTTTATTAGGAACTTGTAGGCTTGATAGGCTAAACACAACATTTATTTGATAGTTGAACGTGTTGCTCTGGCACAGCTACAAGCCATGTGAGCTCGTAGCCCCTCCCACTAGGATGTACTACCACAGTCGACCGTTGTAAAGCAGCCGCAAATCAATAGCAATACAAAAACCCTCAAAATCATTGAAGAACATTTGATAACCGAACACCCAATACAGATATACTGAATATCACACCATATCAGATCACCAAATTAACACTGGGTTACATTAACATTTTACCACAACTTCACCAGATGTAGCTAAAAAAAACTAGCCATTGAAAGAGGTGAAGAGAGAAAGATGGCAGCTTGGTCAGCACTAGTTGCCTCTATAATGTATGCAAATACATGCAGGTCGGAATCTCCGCCCCTTAAGCGCACCCCCGGACAGTGCCAGCAGATTGAAACTGAAAAACAAAAAATGTGATACAAAAAATGTAGTTTCAATTAATTGTTTTTTCACTATCAATTTTTTTTAACTTTCAATACAAGAGTACATTTATTTCAGTTACAATATTGTTTTTCAGTTTCATTTTAAGGTGGCATCGTTCTAACCCCATGATTCTGACTGAGAGACACCATACCACTGTGTTCGGCCACGATGTGCTGAGATCAGTGAGCACATACTACACATACAGTTAGTTTTAGTTTGTTTTCCACTTTATTGTTCAGTAACTGAATTTCTCTAAATTGTTTTGATTTATAATTGTCGCATTTGCAATAACTTAGTTGGATTGTAAGGTTTAATGTTTTCATATATTTTTTGGAAAAGTGTTTTAACAATACGTTGCATTAATGCATAGTTTGTATGAGAGATGTTTTATTTTTTGTCATTTATGTCAAATATGACGTCATCAAACTTCTAAGTTGTGAATTAAAGCTAAAACAGCATAATTAATATTTGAGTTGCTGACCCCTTCTGTTGACAGGTCAGGTTTACTGTACACTGGATTGTTCCTGAGGTGCGAGCCTTCCCACCTGGACTTTGAAAGACTGAGATTCGCTTCTTTCTTGATGATCTGCTGCACTTTGCGTTGTGGTAGGACTGTATCACTCACACTTTCACACACAGCTGGTTATAACACCACTGACTGACATTCTCTCACCCCTATTTTCTTTCACACCCTGGGAGTTTTTGGACTTTACCCCTTGGACATGTTTTATTTGGGACTTTAAATGATAAGCTGTTGTGTAGAACATTCTCCACATGTGAAAGGTGTGTGAGATTTTCATCTGAATGAACACTGAATTTGTGTAATCTGCTTTCTATAACAGTTAAGGAGTCAGGTTACTAGGGTGTCCCAACATTGAGATCAAAAGTTACTATTTTTATGTGTTTTACTTTGCTTTCATTTGTTGTTCTTTTCTACAATTGTAAATCGCCTTTAACCTGTGGTTGTCAAACTCATGCTTTATTTCACTAAAGCCGGTTTGTTCTTTTGAGTTACATTCTTGTCTCTGTGTCTCATTAAAACACATCCCTGTGCTTCTATAGTCGAACCTATTGGCCCATTAATATATTCTTTAATTAATAATAATTAATATTGTTTTTTCCTGTTACTGTGTTACACAACCATGTCCAGGTACAGTACACAATGTTCCTGCTTAAACGGTGCTGAACCGGTGCTTAAAGAATGGAGAACACAAAATTGGTCCAAAAACCTCTCATGTTCAGCTGTTTTTTGTAAAAAGATAACAATGTTAGCCTTTTCTGCAGCTATGGGGCTTATATGGTATCACTCTTGGCTGGAAGCAGTGCTTAAACAATGGAAAAAACACAAACTTTATCCAAAAACCTCTCATGTTCAGCTGTTTTCCACTTTTTCTTTGGTCATTTTAGCCTTTTTGGCCAGGGTGAAGGGAGCATCTGCCATCAAACAAGAAGACAGCCGCATGTAGCTATGATGGTGTTTGCTAGTTCACCTTACATGCATTAATGTAATAACGTGGTTAGCCTACTCAGCGTAAATTACACACGAACAACATTAAGCTACTCACGCAGAGAAGAACGGCTGCTGCTGCATCATCATCCTCATCATTTCTGCTACACTGGCAGGGCTAGGGGCCAGGACTCTCCTCTTTGGGTTTTTGGGGGATGTTGCTCCGGGTCCGATAACTGGCAACCAACCCGCAGTAGATGTGCTCGGTGTGAGGTCTCGCAGCAAGCTATCAAATACGGCGCATTTCTCGGCTTTTAAAAAAACGCTATGCGTCGCCAGGTGTTTCATCGGATTCGAGGTGTTACCTCCTTTGCACAGTATCACAGTATCAGCTTAAAGCACTTGTTGCTGCTGAGTTTGCATCTTTTGCTGTGAAGTACAGCCAGACTTTGACCACTTCGCCTTTTTAATCTGTAGCTCTGCTCTAAAAGAACGTACGTACCTGGGCCCGCCTACTATCCTTGGAAAGGTAAAATGATTGGCTAGAATCCAAAGTGTATCACATCTCAGGAAAAAAAAGCACCGAAATGTGCGCTGCTTTTCGGTCTGGTTACTACCGTTTACGGCACCGGATACCGTTACCCATCCCTACATATAACAGACAATCAACACAGGACGACATAAGGTGCAATGTGCAAAGACAGAATAAAATGATATTGTGTGTGTGTGTGTGTGTGTGTGTGTGTGTGTGTGTGTGTGTGTGTGTGTGTGTGTGTGTGTGTGTGTGTGTGTGAGATCACAGCAGCAGGTTCATGGCCTCACAGGCAGCTCACGGACAGGATGGAAGCAGTTTGTGCATGAAAAGCAGAAGTCCCAGTTTGTCACTTCAGGTTTGACTGAGCTGTTTCCAGAAGAGCTAAAATAGACGTCCAGCTGCTGAGATCAGTTCCACTCTGTTGGGTTTCTTTGTGACTGTTTCCTGCCGGTATCATTACAGGTCATTTTAGAGTTTTTGGAGTGAAGCAGCTGCAGCGTCCTGATGGTTCCTCCTTTTATCGTTGCTGTTAAAGCAGAAATAACCAGATTATAAAGGAGTCTCACTCATGTTTCTGCACTCTCATCCAAAGACGGTTCGGTACTGGGACCATGTTTGTTTATTTATTACAGGTTAATGTTCAGTCTCATGTCTCTGAGGTGTATCTTCTTTGCTGATGACACAACTTTATTGTAGTCAGGAACATTTACAGCAGCTTCTGGATCCCATGGAACGTGAACTGGTGACTGTTAGTAAACTGCTTTGATTGTAACACATGCTATTCACCTCTCTCTTCACTTAGGAAAAAATGTTTAATATTAGGAAATCACTCATTAAATATTCACAAAAAAATGTAACAAATGAAGTTTCACAGCAATATTTGTGAAGCGGTGCCAGGAGACCTGAGACAAACATCAGCTGGATCATTTTACTTTGAAAAACTTGAAAAAACATGATAAAGTTGCTGTAGTTTTAGGACACTGACATAGTCGTGTCGTCAGACTCCTGAACACTCAGAGACTGGGCTGACACACACACACACACACACACACACACACACACACACACACCAAGTTACTTTTCAAAATACTTAGCATTTTGCACATTTCCATTGCACTGTGTTGTCTTGTTTATTTGCAATTTTTGCACATTGCACTTTACGTAGTCGTGTGTTTGTCTGTTATATGTCATGTGTAGCACCAGGGTCTCAGAGGAAAGCTGTCTCATTTTACTCTGTACTGTACCACTGCACATGGTTGAAATCACAATAAAGCCACTTGACTTGTATATCTGTACATTGTCCGTACTACATCTGTATATTTGCTTTTTGTATAGCAATATAAACATCTGTATACTTAGCTTATTTGTACATACTCTGTTCATAACTGTCCCCACCTTTCACACTATCCTTATCTGCATATAATCTGCTCTTATTGCACTTACTGCTCTTGCACATCTGATTAGATGCAAACTATATTTCAGTCTCTGTTTATACATTTGTAATGACAATAAAGTTGAATCCTAATCCTAAAGTCAACAAATTCATCATTTATTCAATTCAATGCAATGAAATTTAAGGATTTATTAGATGATAATATTAAAAGACATAGAAGACATCCAGAAGCTGTTTGAAACGAGGGATAAAGGAGGGCTCGAGTGACCCGACAGAGATAAGCAGAGGAGAATGGATGGATTTAGTGTTTGAAGCAGAGGTTTTGTTGGTTTGGTCTCTTTCTAACGTGTTTATTGGGAAGACAAACAGATGCCTGACTGACATGTGCACTGTGAGTGTATTAATAAAAACTCACAGAAGGCTGAAGTCACCACACAGAGCAGACTGTGTGAAACAAATCAACAGTGTCCAAATAAAGTGAATGATTAAACTCTGAATGGAACATTTAAATGAAAAAAAAAAACTTTACAAAAGAGGAAGTGATGTCACAGACGTCACAGAGCAGTGTGATGTTGACTCATGTCATTGCATGCTGACCTTTGATGACTTTTGTTTAGCTCCTGTGCCCTTAAAACCATTAACTATGAAATAATCACCAGAAAAAAACGTTTTTTTATTGAATGTTTATTGAACCTTCTGACGAAACATAAAAAACAGAACTTAAAAATGTAACATTCTTTTGCTTATGTGAGTTTTAATTTGTATCATATTTGCTGCATCCAGCAGGTTATTGTGTAAAATGTAAAATGACGATGTAGAAGTGTGAAAAACTCACGCATCAAATATGAGACACTTGGAGTTAAAGTTATTATTTTGCTTTTCTTCAATCTGCTATTTGCTGACATGTTCAAATAATTTGTTGGTTAGTAAAGAAACAAGTTGATAAATAATGAAGTGAGATTAGGACACAGTTTGGTGCTTTCTGTCATCAAACAGGACTGAGGAGGAAAACCAGCTCAGAGAGTTTGAAGGTTCTTCAATGACACAGTAGAAGAAGAGCTGTGAGGCCACAGTAAAGTTTCAGAACTGAACTAACTCTGTCAGAGCTTCCACAAACACTGATCAACACACTTATTAAACCTCCTGCCATCTAACCCTCGTTTTTGCTGAGTTCTCCCTGTTTTACCTTTTGGAATCTGAATTTGTTTTTTATAAATCCAAATTTGAGCCGACACACTGGACATCTCAAAAAAACTCAAAAACACAAAGTTCCTCTTCAGGGATGAAAGTAAAAAACTGTCATTTGGAATCTTAATGGAATACAATCTGGTTTAATTTTATCGTTTTATCCATGGAACTGAAAATTCATGGATCTGAGCGTTGAAATATCATTTTTTTAAAGAGGTCGTGCACACTGCTGGATTGACTGTATTTAGTCAGCCGTGGCAGAAACCTGGGATTGGTAATAAATATGATAATCTCCTAAAACTACATGGCTTTTTTCTCCTGCTGATTAAAATAAAACCTTAACAAAGCTGAAGAACTCAAAGTGCATCAACCGTTTCTTTCACCATCATTCTGTAAAACGCCGGCGAACGCTCCCAGTGTTTGATACCATATATCCCAGTGTTTCCCTACCACTGTGGCGCAGCACATAGGTGTGCCCTGAGAAATGATCAGGTGTGCCGTGGACGATTATCTGGTTCCACCTGATTAGTCCTCGAAGTAATCGAGTAACGGGTGGAACAATTACATTCTCTTCCACTAGAGGGCAGTACAACTACCAGCTCTATTTAAATGAGTTGCCAACTGGCAGTAAAACAATCGGACCTGGTTCTGGAGAAAACTCAAATGCAGATGAAGGTCCTAGCAGGAGTAGTAGTCAGAAGAAAGTACAACAGGTACACTGGGGACAAACCGAGCCGATACCACTGTACCTGGTGTGCAGGGAAAAACTATCAATATACTTTCTGTGATATTTTTGTTGGTGGTGTGATTTTTCTAATGTGAAATATGTGCCGTGGCTCCCAAAGGTTGGGAACCAGTGGTAAATAAATGAAATGCAGTAAATAACTTGAGAGAGGTGCACAGAGATTTCAATGTTTGAAGATGCTAACAATGTCAAACAAAGCTTTCATCCAATAATTCAGTAATTCATCAGTAGTTTGAGGGTTATTGATCGATCAGTGAACAGATCAGGTTCTGATTGAGAAACTCAGAGTGAGGACTTCAGAGTTTTCAGCTTTAGAAACATTTAATTCTATCAGAGGATCCGTCCGCTCAAACATAATGCTCAGTGGTGTCATCATGCTCGTCAACATCCAATGGCATCTCCATGGAGACATCATGTTTGTTACCTGTGGGCAGAGTGGAGAAATCAGGACAGTGCTGACGTGATCAAAGTGTTTCTGTGAGTATCTGCCTGAGTTTGTACCTGAGCTCCTGCTGCAGCAGATGGACAGGAGCAGGATGGTGCAGATGCAGGACGGGCAGAAGGCCAACAGGTGGCAGATGACTCTGATCCAAGACACAGAGGGAGAAGAAGGGGAGGAAGAGTTGGTGAGAGGAGGAAGAGTGGACAGAGAAGAACTGGCCTCAGAAACTGGAGGTGGAGGGACGGACTTTCTGAGAGTATTTATAGGAGACCCTGCAGGAGACATGATGAAACAGGTTAATGAGTCAGCTCAGCAGGTCAGGTCAGGTCTTTAAACACAGAGTTATGTCAGTGTTCTGACCTCGGACCCTCAGAAAGCTCTGAGGAGATGATCCAAATGTGTTAGAAGCGCACCAGTAGAGACCTTCATCAGAGTGCCTGACATTAGGGATAACGTGTTCTGCTTTAGACCCAAGGAGACGTCCATTCATGAAGAAAAAAGATGGAACTGTTTCACCACTCTTCTTCTTGCATTGCAGAGTAACATCACTTCCTGGTCTCACAGGAAGTGCAGGGATCTCCAGGATCACACCTTTTTCTGAATAGCAGGTAAACAGAGACAGACTTCCACCATCAGATTGGAGACACACAGAGACAGAGACACAGCTGGAACATCTCACTGTACCTGAAACACTGATGGACACTTCATCGCTCTGCTGTCCAGATGAGCTTTCACACCAGAAGGTTCCACCGTAGGACGAGTTACGATCCAAAACGCACAAACTTCCACTCATCTCAGCTGCTCCACAGTCCTCAGTGGGTCCTCCGCTGGTCATCTTCACTGTCCATCCATCAGCTGTCTGTCCATCATCAACACAACTCAGAGACACTGAAGATCCACTGAAGACCTGCTGAAGGTTTGGACTGACAGACAGAGCCACTGGAGGACAGACAGACAGATAATCACCACCAAAGAGGAGAGGACCAGCGTCACGATGATCATCAAACTTCACACCGACCTGCATCAAAACCAGAATCCAAATGTGGAGCCAGCTCACATGGGCATGGTTGCCATGGTAATTTGAATTTGACAGGATGCAGACCAATTAACTCTTTACTTGGCATGACTGACTACAACTGATCGGTGGGGGATGGTAACTATGGAGATGCCAGGGGAAAAAGAAGAAACCCAAAGAGTAGGTTCATGGATGTCTTGAAGGAGGACGTGCAGAGGGTTGGTGTGACCGAGGAGGATGCTGGGATAGGATGAGATGGAGGCAGATGACCTCCTGTGGAACCAGCTAAAGCAGCAGCCAATAGAAGACGAAGAGGACGACACATGAAGAAGACTGCCACTTATTTCAAAGTTCTCATCCAGAAATTTGGCTTGCCCTCTAAGGAACATCCTTGAAACCTGGGAGACCTACAAAACGTTTACCCTGAATTTCAGGGAGAGGTGGACCACCATCATATCCCTTTATAAATAAGGATAACAAAGAATCCACTTAAGGAAAAACTTTTATTTCTATCTTCTTTGTCTATTTAGTTGGCAAAACTGAATTTCTGTTGAGGTGATGTTGTTTTCACATACTGCTGTTTAGTATTTGGTTTGTTCTGAATAAATATCCATGTAGCTTGCCATCACCAGTGTGTGAATGTAATGGGTGGATGACTGGATATGTAAAGCGCTTTGGGGTCCTTAGGGACTAGTAAAGCGCTATATAAATACAGGCCATTTACCATCCATTTATTTCACAGTGAACCAATGAGGATGCTTACACCAGCTGTCAGTGATCAAAAAACCAGGGCACATCATGGACAGGTTGGCAGTCCATAACAGAGACATCACTGTCAGTTAATCTAACAAGACTCAAACTCTTGACCTTCGTGGTGTTTGGTGATGATGCCAAACCTCCACGACCATGCCAACTGTCAGAATACCATTCTGCTTAGTGTGTGTATTAGTTAGAGTGTGTATTAGTTAGTGTGTGTATTAGTTAGTGCTGTATAAGGCAGGGTGCTGGAAAGGAGAGTCCGTCCACTAGTCGACCCATTGCTATGGATCATTAGATCCTCATAAAACCGTTACAAGACCTTGGTCCTCATAGCTGGCAATAAGTGGAACTCGTTCCCAGTGGGTGTTGGACTCTGCCAGGGCTGCCCTTTGTCACAGATTCTGTTGGTTTGGGAATCTGACCAGGATGCCTCCAGAGCATCTCCTGGGTGTTCCTGGCATGTCCACATCTCACCCAGGAACACTTTACTACTGTTTCCATTGTTTCTCCTGCCACTTGGTGTGATTTTCTGAAAACATGAAATTTCATTTCATCTATATGCTGATGATTGCCAGCTTTATCTACCTTTCAATCACTCTGATAGCTCATCGATTGGACTCCTGCTTGATTGTCTTAGCAAAGTTAAATCATGGATTTAAATGTTTTACATTTTTATGAACAAACAGTGGAAGCAATTTTATTCAGTCCCAATCGTTCTTCTGGTATCCCAAATGTTCACTTTGCTGCTCTGAGCCCTCGCTTGAAGAGCTCTGTTACTAATCTTGGGGTAAAAATCGACACTGCACTTAGTTTTGATGGCCACATAAATGGGGTGGTGAAATCTTCATTCTATCACGTCAGATCGAAGCTAAAGCCCTTTCTGTCCAGGCATGAACTTGGAAACTGTGATCCATGCTTTGTCACCTCTCGCTTCGAATACTCCAACTCCCTTTTAATGGGGGTTGGCCAAGCCACTCTGTCATGCCTGCAACTGGTGCAGCACGGTTTTTACCTCATTTAGTTCAAAATATAGTGAGAATTGTACCAACACACATACAGTATGGCTCAGTTAACCAGAGATGGAACTAAAGTGTGTCAATAAAAATAACCTCTGTGGCCATTAATGTTTCGACAGTTAGTATTAAAGACTATAAATCTGTAAATCATCAATTATAACTGTCAAAAATGTGTATGTGTCATCAGCATAAGAGTGGAAGAGCTTTGTTTAAGAACTTTTAAAGACCATTAAAAATCAGTGCAATCAGTACGTAGTTTTGAGGCACAGGCAGATTTTAAAGGACCACACATGCCTCTGACACATCGTCAGATATTCGTATTCTGAGTTTGAGTCAAAGCTAAATGTAAATAAAATAACTTAATTTTTTCTTTTGCAATTATTGTGCAAATGTATTCTAAATCAGCAAAGAATCAGTCTGCAGGAAATTGTTCTCTGACAGCCACACCTTGGAGAAAACTCATTTCCGTCGTTTGCATCCACAATCTTATTCTTTCGGTCAAAGTCAGAGTTTGTGAGAATGGGTGAGGGTAGGGATGCAGATCGACTGATAAATCAACGGCTCTCTCTTCACCATGACGGACCGGCATCTGTCAGTGTCTGCATCACTGCAGTCGCACTAATTCATGCAGGAAAGTTTCTTTATTTTTGTGTCTGAGAATTTTATGTTTAATGTACAGTACGATTCAGTCACTATGTGTCTTTTGCAATGTGATATTTTTATTAAGTATCTTGAAAAGTATTTGATATATGAAGTTAAAAATCCTTATTTAAGGTCCGTGTTATGTGACATGGAATGACTGACCGTGCCTGCGTAAACTTATTAACAAAATGTTTGCTTATTTTAATCATCTCTGTCTTAACACTGTTGATATTTATAAATTTGGACTTTTTCCTACGAACCATTTATTATACGTACGTCATAATACAAAAAGTAAAAGCCAGGATGTTTTATGCTTAACGCTTATTACCAAAAATATCAGATTATATTGTGAATAAGGGTGGATGTGTTGTTCTTTAATGCATCTGTCAACCATCCTGATACGTGGAAACAAGGGTGATGACAGACGGATATTTACTCTGGTAAATTATCCACAAAATCTACAACTTACTGTAAGTCTGTGACTACAGGGTCAATGAGGGACCTCTTCAAAGGGCTTTCCTTAAGATTAAGACTGGCGAACAGTTTATTTTAAAGACTTTAAGCAGTAAAAATGTATTAATGGAAAAAGTACAGCTGGTGGAGAACATTGTGCATAAGGCCATTCACAACCAATGAAAAAGGCCATATTTAAAAAGATTTATAACTTATATGAAGAATTAGAATTTTACGGCACTTCCAAAAGAATGAATAACTCTGTAAAAATGAGTAATGTTGGAAACATGTAACTGCTCTGTATTACATGTAACTGCTCTGTATTACATGTAACTGCTCTATATTACATGTAACTGAGTGGGATTACTGCTGTTAGACAAACATTTAGTATTGGCTCAGTTTATATGAAACGCACTCTGTTCTGTCACAGAGATCTGAATACTGGGAATGACTGCAGACTGTCTCCTGAAATCATAAATATAAACTTAGAAAAGACTCACCTGCAGAAACAGTCGGTGCAGACAGCAGCAGCACACACACACCTGCAACAGGAGGGCAGAGGTCACTGAGGGTCAGAGGTCAATGAAAGCTCAGTTCAGAAATGATGCTGTTTTAGGATTTTTATGTTCCTCGACTGAAGGAAAACCAGAACCAAGAACCTCATCCCGACTCTGAGCAGAACAGGTACTGAGCTCATGTACCTGCAGATACTCAGGTGATACATCAGTGGAAGCGTCCCTGATGCACTCATGCAGACGTGCTGTCTGAGTGCGTGTTGGATGAAGCTGTAAGGATGTTCACTCACCCTGGAGCAGACAGACGGACGCAGTCTTCATGTCTGAGTGACGACTGAGAGTCTGAAGCCTGAGCAGCAGAGATGCTTTCAGCTTCATCACTTCCCTGTTACACGCTCAACACTTCCCTCTGCTCCACGCTTTCACTACTCGTCTGACTGAGCTCAGTCAGAACGCACCTGCACAAAATCAGGCATCAAGTGAAGAATCCCTCTGTTACACCAACATCACAAGTTCATTATTAAATGATCTTTTTTCCATGTAATCCTGCATCTTAATCATAACAAGTGACCTCCTCCTGGTGTGTGGTACAGATCCTGTCTGCCAAACAGAGACATTATTCAACGTTATTGACACAGGACCAAATCACAACAACAGTCGCCTCAAGGTGCTTTATATTGTAAGGTAGCTCCTACAGTAATACATACAGAGAAAAACCCAACAATCATATGACCCCCTGTGAGCAGCACTTTGGCGACAGTGGGAACAAAAAACTCCCTTTTAACAGGAAGAAACCTCCAGCAGAACCAGGCTCAGGGAGGGGCGGCCACGACCGGTTGGGGTGAGATCACACTTTAAAGTGTCACTAGTCCATCATAAATCATGCTGACAGCGTCACAGATCTGAAGAGAAACCTACAAAACAGCAGCATATGGCCTCACCTGTGCTTCATCATAGCCACAGTCAGAGACAGGATCACTGAATCAGCAGAAATGTCTGGAAACTCACCTTAATCCTGAACATTTCCACCTTTAACGCCACCATCGCCCTGAACTGGGCTGGAATATTAACGGGGATAAAATAAAAACCTACAATAACCTGGTTGCATTCAGGTGAAGACCCCTAAAGGTGTTTCTCAAACTCTGCAGAAGCACCTTCAGATTTTTGCCCATGTTTGCAGTAACATTGCAGCTCTATGAGCGCCCTCGCCTCTGTCAGTGCGCCCCAGGGCAGCTGTGGCTACAATGTAGCTGCCATCGCCAGTGTGTGAATGTGTGTGTGAATGGGTGAATGACTGAATGTAGTGTGAAGCGCTTTGGGGTCCTATGGACTAGACAAGCGCTATACAAATGCAGGCCATTTACCATTTACCTCATCAGGTCACCCCACAGGTTTCAGATGGATCATCTAAAACTTTCACCTTCTTCTGGTGTTTCCTGCTTTTGTTTATGTGGATGTCTGCTCTGGGTCACTGTTGGACTGACAGGTTAGCTGAAGGTGTTCAGATATTCATTGTGGATTTAAATATATGTCCATTTGTCCTGCAGCGTCAGACTTTGGTCCTGCACAGTGCTGCGACTCTCAGTTTGTGTTTTTATCCTGCACGTCTCTACATGATGCTCCTGAAACTGTTTCTGTTTCTTTTCCTGCTTCATCTTTTTCCTTAAAAGGTGTCGTGATGGCGAGCCGTGACTGATGATGGGAAGTGATGAACTTTCAGTCTGTGTTGGTCGGGTCTGATTTAGAGGCAGGTGGATTGATCCAGATATAAATTGTAGTCGATCAATGCTTTGTTTCTGTGTTCAATATGTAGCCCACAGAATTGTGTTGCTTTTGTTTGTGATGGGGGGAACATGAAGTATGTAAAATGTGAGTGTTTGTGTGCTGAGTCTCTTTTGTTTACAGCCTGTAACACATTTAGGCAGGAAGCTTACTGGTATGTTTGACTGTGTTACTCATTACTGTGGAAAGTCACAGTCACAGTGGGTTAGTGGTCATTAAATGTTTCACACCGATTTAAACCCAGTGGGGGTATTCCCCCCCCCCCCCCAAAGAGGGACAAAAGGACCCCCTGATGGTCCTTTTGTCTTAACTTAATCATCATCTCGCCTTCTCTGACGACCTGTTTGCTGCTGTCTGCTGCTGAAAGACCGTGGGGAGAGGGGACACTTGGGCAGTGCATTTATCGCAGCATATAATGTGTTTCCTGGATACACTGCTGCTTTTTCAGCATTCAAAGATTGATGGCACCGTGTCAGAGCTGGCTATGAATTTCAGACAGATCAGGCCTTAATGAAAAAGTTATCAATCGTTCTTTTCATCTTTTCTTATTACCCACAGCTACATCCACTCTCTCAGGCCTAGGCTGCTCACTAGGGCTGGGTATCATCACTGATTTCTATGATCCATTTGATTCTGGTTCTCAAAGTCCTGATTTGATTCAACTTAGCCTCAGACAGTCAGAAATATTATAATTCTGATCATTTATCAGCACTGATACATGTGAGACTTCATCAGCATTGTGAACATCACAGCAGATGCCTTTGAGTGAAAGTAACTGAGAATAAAACAGAAAAACATGAAGGAGATTTTCCTGGTCTGGCTTTTTATAGCAGATAACCTTAAAATATTCTGCAATAATCTGCAATTTTGCACAATTTTAAGAAGTTTAAATTTCTTCAGTATTGAACAGCAGAAATGAGGCTTTCTTGTCCGAGGTCATTTAAGTAAAAAAAGAAAAAGACAGCGCTGTAAACCACGGTAGACTGTTGGGTAATAAGCAGAGATGGGCAGTAACACGTTACTGTAATCTGATTACTTTTTTCAAGTAACGAGTAAAGTAAGGGATTACTATTGCAAAAACAGTAATTAGATTACCGTTACTTTCCCGTAGGAACGCTGCGTTACTGCGTTACTAAAACCGTGGTTTTTTGCGAGAATGTCTCATGACAGTGACGTAAGCGAGTGCGCCGTTAGTGACAACAGCTGTGTGCAGATCAACAGTGGATCATATATCGAGTGCGGAGAGAGTATGAGCGTGCAGCGTTTAAAGCGTGGAAGTACTGACCTTACTTTGAGTTTGATTCCATAAAAAGTGACAAAAACATTAGTGTCCGCTGTGCGTGGGAAGAAAACTTCTTTTTACAGCGAAAAAACCCCTAAACTTCCAACAAGCACCGAGTAGCTACGACGTAATGGGAAACTCACAGAGAAACTCGCGGATTCTTCAACTGACCGCGGCACACCTGCACCAGGGTAAACCTCCGCCTACCTCACTCCTGCTTTACAGGTGAAAATAGAGCAACAGGACCGCTGAGTCTTTGACTTTATTTATTTTCTGCTGTGTTTTACTTGCATCTATTTGAAAGACTGAGTGTAAACACAAAAAATATTTTATTTTATGTGCTGGAATGTGCAGAAAACAGGTTTAAATGTTAAACCAATTTATTCCAGTCAGAATGTTGCATATAATTAAATTTTTGTTTGATGCATAAAGTTAAAAGATTCAAACTAATAAAACAAGTTTTAAAAAGAGACTTTTCCATTTGATTACATTTTGTATGATGGATTATGCAGAAAAAGTAGAATTGGGCTGAAAGATCTATCACTTTATCACCTATTCAGGTTGTAAATCGTGCTTTTAAAAAGTAACTAAGTAACTAAGTAATTAATTACTTTTGAAAATAGGTAATCAGTAAAGTAACAGGATTACTTTTTTGGGGAAGTGATCAGTAATTAGTTACTGATTACTTTTTTCAAGTAACTTGACCAACACTGGTAATAAGTGAATGAATAATGCAGAAAACAAAGTTTTGAGACTGGAAACATTTGACCTTAGAACTGAAGAAGCTTCTTGGATGAGAGGTGAAACGTCTTCAAGCGACTTAAAGAAGTCCAGACGCTTTTCTTTCCAAGCTCCTTAGACTACGATGACCTGGATGACTGAGAACCTTCACAGACACATGGTTTGTTTTGGTTCTTAGCGAGTGCTGATCAGGTATTACAGGCGGCAGCATGGTGTAATGGTTTTTTGTTTAACTCCAGCTGAGGGATATAAATTGCTGATCGTTTCACCTGTGCACATTGTTTTAATCAGTTTTAAACTTATGTTTTTCTCCTTATGGTCACTTCAGGCCTCCACACAGAAATAGATTCTGGTTTCGATGTCAGGACTAATTTAGTGGTGTATCATGACATCTGACCAACAGTTTAAGTCATTTAAGTTTAAATTAGTTTGACCACAGATTGTCATTTGATGCTTTTTAGGGCCCAGAACTGTTCTTTGACTTTTTTTCTAAAATTATTTTAGCACAAATTGTGATTAGAAAACGTTTCAGGTTAGTTTGTGTATTCATCCAAAGAACTGCTGTGTGAACTTTAATAGCTGTTTAAAAGTCAAACACAGCAACAGGTGGTGATGACATTACAAGTACAACATAAGTCCAAAGACACAGAAGTTACAAAGCTACACAAACAGAATTAGTGTAACAGTCAGAGAGCCGATCGCTTAATGTGGGCGTTTCATTAAAGACAAAACAGCAGATGATCTGAAGGACAAAGAGTTCCTGAGAAGGACACAAACAGCAGAGCAGAGCTGATCTTATCACGACTCCCACGTACAGCTCAGTCCTACCAAGGTGGAAAATGCTTTCACGTTTTCTGTTTGACTGCACATGAAAAGTTATTTTTAATCCTGCTTCAGCCTCAGCAGCTCTGAGAGGTGAGCGCAGAGACAAACAGACAGACACTTTGTGTTTGTACGCACAAACATGACCACAGCTGTGAGATCGCCAGACTGTCAACATTTACTGACACAGTGAGATGCTTCAGCTGAGGCTTTGTGGTCTGCTGAAATCGGCTCTCGCGAGGACGTGCATCCAGGCCAGAGGTGCCTCAGCATCCGCCACCTGAAAGAGCCACTTCCGTAAACAAAGCCAAACCTTATAAACAGTACCTTTGCACAAAGACTGAAACTAACACCACTGAAGGAGCAACGGGCTGTGAGGCCAGTTTATGATCATTAATATGCAAACTGTCTCGACCAATGATTAAAGACCAGCTAAGACTGAAGAAGTCACTTGGATGAGTGATGAAACATTTCTCCCACTGTGTCCACATGAACAGAATCAACCTGTTTGGATACATACAGAAGGCAATTACATCTCCCAAAAACCTAAGTCTGGGTAAAATCTCCTTTTTAATGCTGCTGATATATTTGAGGCTTTGCTGCAGAATGACGTCAGAGTCTGTTTCAGTGAGTCACCATGAGCCAGTCAGGCATAAGTTTATGACTACTGACACCTAACACTGATTATCTCTACATCATGGGACCTGTTAGTGTCATGCCGCCAGCAGCGTGTCCCCCTGTTACTTCCTGTCCTTCAGCTCCACAGTCTGGGATGATCAACTCACCTGTGGGTAACTGCATGATCAGCTGCTCTCTACTTAAGTTGGAGGAGGACACTAATTGGACGCCTGATTGTAAACAGGAAACAGTTGGTGGAAAAGCCTTTTCTCCATCTGTGATTGTGTGGACTCATTATTTTTCCTTTACATTAATAAGATGACTTTACCTTTATGTGACCCGTGGTAGGTACCTATTTAAAATAGGACAGAGCCGTAGGCGCACAGTCAGTTTAAAAGAGTTTAATTTTTTAATACAAAATAAAAGAAACAGTGTAACAGCGGCACCTCAAACCAATTAAAAACGTTACCTTATTAGAGACGATAAAACTGTGCGATTGCCCGTGAGACGGGACAAGCGCTGCGGGGAACCGTTTAAAAACAAATCAACATAGCACACAGGTTAAACATGGACGGCAACTCACACATGACCCCAAATGGGTAAAACACTATAGAAAAAAAGTCAAATCTTCAGTGCCGTCTTCACTCGGGCCCACCGCTGTGCATGCAAAAGCGGGGAGACAAAAAAAGGATTTGTTTTCCCTGCAGCGCCTTCACCGTCTGCGACAATATATATATATATATAAATAAAGGGTTTAAAATACTAAAAGGATCAATATCTGTGGTGCCTACTGATACAGAAAAAGTAAAACCAAAACCAAAAACCAAAACCATCGACAGCCGCAGCAGTCAGTCTGTCGGCTTACACCCGTTTAAAACAAATTAAAACACACTGATGTGTCGGGTCCTTTGCCCGCAGCCAGAAATCCACCTGGCAAAGCAGCAGCTCGGTACTCTGTGAATAAAAGACAGGAGATCACTAGCTGGACAATAAAACACAGGAATATTCCTCCACTGAATTGGTTTTGTTACCTGTCCACAAGTTCGTGTCACACCCTAATAAATGTGGGTCAGTGGCGATGAAGTCCACTATACCGTTCTCACGGGAGCAATGTTTCCCACCTACAAGGGTGCAAATAACTGTAAACCTCTGCCAACAGCCAGAGCTCAAGTGGTACATTTTTGTGTAACCTACCGTTCTAACAGAAGTTTAGGGGAAGGACGCGTATCAGACTTTCATAGTTAAGAAACACCAACTTGCCCAACTCGGACCAAGCACTCGCAGCTTCAGGTTTGCAAAGGAATACCCAATTGCCCACACCTGCGCTTATGAAAGGAGCGAAGACCAGCTCCGCCCACCAGGGGCGGTCCCAAATCTCCAGGTCTCACCTGTCACATTCTCCCCCCTGGTTTTTGCATTGGCGACCCGACAATAAAACTTTAAAGCCACGGTCTATAAAAAGCTGTAACTGAATGTACACTAGGTGGCCTGGCTTCAGCTGATTGGGGCAGATGGTGTGGATTGGAATGGTGGCCAGCTGTTGAGCGTGTCGTTCTTCTAACTGTACCACTTTCAGCTAATGGAGTGGGGACACTACACTGTGGAGTCAGGGTACCAGGATTAGTCCTTCTGGACTGCGGCCTCATTCCTATAGCCAGGTCCTCTGGGAGTTGTTGGGGACAAGGTGCAGAATCAGTTTGTACACTTTGGGGGTCACCTCTTGGGGACTCCCTTCGTTGCCACACATAAAAGTCTCCCTCATTCTCAGACGGGGGTAACCGGTCAGGTGAACTTCTAGGGTTAGCAGTTTGCTGGAGCTCTGCCCTTATTTTCTCACAGATATCAGCAGGGATCGGCTTGATAAATTGTCTATTAACCTGTCTTTTCTGTTCTGGATCATTGAGTGGGGCCACTGTATACACAGGACCAGCATCAGCAGGGGCACGGACAATACAATACGGTGTACCGCCCCAAAAATCTTGGATTTTATTCCGTCCCCGAATGCTATGATCTCTCAAATACACTAACTGATGCAATGGCAAGGGGTCAGAAGCTGGGGCAGGTTGACGATCTGCACGCAGCGTCGCTGCTGCTTTGGTGCGGTTACTCACACCTTTATAAGCTACATCTAGACGTTTCTGATGCTCTTGGACCCAAGTGTGTACCGGGCCGTGGGTGGGTTCCTCCACTCTGCCTAACAGGAAGTCAACTGGGAGCTGGGGCTCTTGGCCAAACATAAGAAAATAGGGTGACTCACCCGTAGTTTGATGGATTGTGGTATTGTAAGAAAAGGTGAGCTGCTGTAAATACATGGGCCAATGACGCTTTTGCTCAGGGGGCAGGGTTCTCAACAGATCATGCAGAGTCCGATTAAAACGCTCACACTGGCCATTACCTTGTGGGTGGTAAGGAGTGGTGCGAGTCTTTTCCACACCATATAACTGGCATAGCTGCTGAACTAATGCTCCTTCAAAACTCCTCCCCTGATCGGAGTGGATCCTAGAGGGAACACCAAAGCGATAAAACCACTCATAAACCAAAACACTGGCCACAGTAGTTGCCTTTTGATCCTTAGTAGAAATGGCCTGAGTGAACTTGGAAAACACATCAGTAAGAATCAATACATTTTCACAGCCATCAACGGAGGGTTCAAGGCATGTGAAATCAATTGCCAGAATCTGATTGGGCCTCGCAGCCATGAGGTGACCCATGGTTGTTTTAGGTTTGGGATAAACTGCTTTAGCCTGCGCACAACGTTCACATTGCTGACAGTAATCCTGAACCTCCTTAGACATACCTGGCCAATAACACCTCTTGCGTATCAAGTCTGCAGTCCTGTCAGTTCCCTGATGACCATGGTCATTATGCAAGCCATGTAAAACCTCATTCTTGAGACTCTGAGGGACCACTAATTGGCACACTGGTTCCCCCCCATCTGGCTGAAAGATCTGCCGATAAAGGACGCCCTCCTTTTCTACCAGTTTCCTCCACTGGCGCAACATTTCCAGCACTGCTGCTGGCAAATCTCTTCTCTCCTGGCGAGTAGGGCCAGTTCCTCTGCGCCAAAACTTCAAAAAACCACTAATCGTGGGGTCCTCCCTCTGCAAAGTAGCAAGGTCTGCAAGTGAATGAGAGGGTAAAACCGAAATCATAGATTGGATTACTTGCTGGGGTGGTAAAACTGTTTGCACTAAAGAGTCTGGAAGGGAAGTACCAGGAAGCAGTGTTTCTAAAGACACAGTTTGATCGGATGGCTGACACTGTCGAGACAAAGCATCTGCATTGCCATTTGTACGACCCGGACGATACTTAATTGAAAAATCAAAAGAAGAGAGCTGAGCCGCCCAGCGCTGTTCCAAAGCTCCAAGCTTTGCTGTAGTCAGATGGCTCAAGGGGTTGTTGTCTGTATAGACAACACACCTGTTACCCAGCAAATATTCTCTGAATTTTTCAGTCATAGCCCATTTCAAGGCTAGGAATTCAAGTTTCATGGAGCTGTAATTGGACATGTTACGTTCCGTGGGCTTTAGCCCTCGACTAGCATAAGCTATAGGACGCACCTTGCCATCAGCTTGCTGTTGTGAAAGCACTGCCCCCAGACCCCAGTGGCTGGCATCAACCTCCAAGATAAAAGGTTGTGAAAAATTAGCATAAGCCAATACGGGGGAATGCACCAACCGAGCTTTCAACTCTTGAAAGCTATTTTCACACTGCTCGGTCCAGACTTCCTGCAATGCACGCTTGGAGGGGCGTTTGTGCTTAGTCCCAGCCAGTTCGGCCACCAGCTGGTGGAGTGGAGCAGCTAGGGATGCAAAACCTGGAACAAAGCGGCGATAGTAACTAGCAAACCCTAAGAATGATCTCAATTCAGCAACAGAGCTAGGAGTTTGCCAATTAGACACCGCAGATATTTTGTCTGGGTCCGTGGCTACCCCGTCCTTGGAGATCACATGCCCAAGGTACTTTACCTCTGTCTGCAGAAAACAGCATTTTTCCAACTTGGCCTTCAAGTTTTGTACCCGCAAGGTCTCCAGTACTGCTCCTAGGCGCTGAATATGCTCATCTACTGTGGTAGAGAAGACAATCACATCATCCAAGTACAACAACAAAGACTGGTGATTCTGGGAACCAAACATTCGCTCCATCAATCTCTGAAAGGTGCTTGGTGCATTACAGAGGCCAAACGGCATGCGGTTGAACTCAAATAACCCAAAAGGAGTACAGAAAGCAGTTTTCTTTTTGTCTGGCTCAGCAACAGGGACCTGATTGTAGCCACTAGCCAAGTCCAAGGTAGAGAACCAACATGCACCTGACAACACATCCAAGGACTCCTCAATTCGGGGCAAGGGAAAAGCATCCTTCCTAGTCCTTGAGTTCAGCAGACGGTAATCCACACAAAGCCTAATACTGGAGTCCTTCTTTCGTACTACCACGATTGGGGATGCAAAAGGGCTACAACTTTCTCTGATCACCTGACTCTCCAACAGGTGTTGAATATGGGCCTTAACGCTCTCATACTCTGAAGGTGGAATCCGTCGATACCGCTGGCGGACCGGAGTCTCATCTAAAAGTGGGATCTCATGAGTCATTAAATTGGTACACCCTAAGTCACCATCATGTGAAGAAAAAACAGATTGGTAGTCACGCAAAAGGGCCCTTACCCTGTCCTGATCCTGTACAGTGAGGGCTGAGAGATCAATTGCATTAATTGCAGTTTTCAGAGGGTTGGATTCCACACTCTGGGTTGCCATGGTAACACGTCTTTCCTCTCCCAAATCTTCCAAGAGCCTGGTCGAGCCATCCGATTGGCTGACAATTTCAACTTGGCACAAGGTGCCAAGCTGACTGCGAGGTGGCAAAATGGCCTCAGTTAATCCCACATTGGTAACTGGGATAAATGCAGTGCCACTGACCACCTGGACCAAAGCTGGAGAAGAAAGGAGACCATGAGGCAAACCGGCATCTAATGGTTCGAAAAGCGCTGTTCCAGTGTGTGCTGAAGGGACTTTCCGACATGTAGTTGGTACAAACTTCATTGTGCCTGCGGGGATGCAAATTTTTCTCCTACCCTTAACTCTCACTGGGCCACTAACTTGTGCTTCAGGCTGTAGCTGCGCTGTATGGCAACGCTGCAAAGCCTGCTGCCAAGGATCCTCCTGCACTAAAGGAAGGTCAAAAAGAGCAGAGCCATGTTCCAAAAACAGCTCCCTATAACACTCACGGATCACATTCATGCCGAGTACTCCACATATTTCTGAGTTGGGGCTGGGCTCCAAAGGATCTCTAACAACTAACACACCACGTTTCGGTATTTGCCTCCCTAACACTTGGCAATCAAGCTCCAGGTAGCCAACATAGGGAATATCTAGCCCATTAGCTGCCCGTAACCGCAGCCAATGGCATGCTTTCAGTTTCTCTGGACCCCAGTTCTTAAAATGTTTGGCAAAAAAACTCTCCGTGATGGTAGTGACCATGGATCCAGTGTCTAATAAACAGGAAACATCTACCCCTCCCATATTAATGGTAACCTTTGGACAGGAGCCTACCAACTTGGGTGGGGGACCAGACATTTGAGCATTACAACTGTTGGAGCCAGTTATGTCCCCATCTGATATGTGGCTCAGCATAACAGAGGGTGCTAGTTTTCCGCCTGCATGGAAAACGTACCCTGCCCAGATGAGCTCCTGCTAGGGGCTGTAGATTCAAAGGCTACTACCCTCTCATTATCACAGTCTTTAGCAAAATGGCCAGGCTTCTGACACCGTCTGCAAATAACCTGCCTTCCTCTCTGCGTGAACCTAGACTTACTTGATGTATGGGCAACTCTCAACTCATGTGTAAGCTGATCAATCTGGGCCTGCTGCCGTTTTAACATTTCCTTAACCTCTGCTAATTCTGACCCAATAGTATCCCTTGGCCCCTTTGTTTGTCCTGTATGCTGAATGCTGTAGACTGCTGGGACAGAATAAGTCCTGAACCGGCCGGGTTCTACTCCTACTCTGCCTTCCCGCTCCCACCTGAGGCCTTCATCTCTTAAAGTATGGAGGTCATAATCTGGATGTTCGCGAACAATCCTTTTAAGCTCGCGGCTCAAATTTCCATCCCGGACACCCTCTACAAACTGATCAGAAAGCAGTCTAGCAGCCTCAGGAATTCGCCTCTCTGGACAACTTTGGATCATTTTGTCCATGAGAGAAAACAATGCATGTGAGAATTCCCTCAGTGACTCTCCTTCTTGCTGCCTTCTTGCATAAAAAGCTTCCTTAACAGCAATAAAGGACATGGGGCAACCATACTGGCTAAGGAGAATATCAAAAATGCGGTCTGGATCTTCTCTTACTTGCTGGGACCTATATTTTATTTCCTCACGAGCATCACCAGTCAAATGATCATAGATATAATGGGCTCTATCAACAGGGGCAAGTCTACGAGTGCGCATCACAGATTTTATTTCCTCCACCCAACTTTGGACACTAATTTCCCCAGTTCCACTAAACAGGGGGCACGACCTCTCTCTAGGGATATAAACCAGCCTCTCTTGGAGAGAGCCCTCCATAGGGGTAGAGTCATGAGGTCTACAGGGGCTAGAAATGCCTGATTGGGACTCCATAATAAAAAATAAAAACCCTCAACAGTAAGTGCCTACTGTGTTTAAATGCAGATTACACTTTGTTACCACCAGGATTTACCAGCTGCTGCTTTGCCTAAAAAAATAAATACAAATATAAAACAGTTTAAAACACACACCCATAAAAATAAAAATTTTACACAAACCAACTGACTAATCGCTGTGCACACCTAGAGGCTCGTCCTGTCCGACAACGCCAGTTTGTGACCCGTGGTAGGTACCTATTTAAAATAGGACAGAGCCGTAGGCGCACAGTCAGTTTAAAAGAGTTTAATTTTTTAATACAAAATAAAAGAAACAGTGTAACAGCGGCACCTCAAACCAATTAAAAACGTTACCTTATTAGAGACGATAAAACTGTGCGATTGCCCGTGAGACGGGACAAGCGCTGCGGGGAACCGTTTAAAAACAAATCAACATAGCACACAGGTTAAACATGGACGGCAACTCACACATGACCCCAAATGGGTAAAACACTATAGAAAAAAAGTCAAATCTTCAGTGCCGTCTTCACTCGGGCCCACCGCTGTGCATGCAAAAGCGGGGAGACAAAAAAAGGATTTGTTTTCCCTGCAGCGCCTTCACCGTCTGCGACAATATATATATATATATAAATAAAGGGTTTAAAATACTAAAAGGATCAATATCTGTGGTGCCTACTGATACAGAAAAAGTAAAACCAAAACCAAAAACCAAAACCATCGACAGCCGCAGCAGTCAGTCTGTCGGCTTACACCCGTTTAAAACAAATTAAAACACACTGATGTGTCGGGTCCTTTGCCCGCAGCCAGAAATCCACCTGGCAAAGCAGCAGCTCGGTACTCTGTGAATAAAAGACAGGAGATCACTAGCTGGACAATAAAACACAGGAATATTCCTCCACTGAATTGGTTTTGTTACCTGTCCACAAGTTCGTGTCACACCCTAATAAATGTGGGTCAGTGGCGATGAAGTCCACTATACCGTTCTCACGGGAGCAATGTTTCCCACCTACAAGGGTGCAAATAACTGTAAACCTCTGCCAACAGCCAGAGCTCAAGTGGTACATTTTTGTGTAACCTACCGTTCTAACAGAAGTTTAGGGGAAGGACGCGTATCAGACTTTCATAGTTAAGAAACACCAACTTGCCCAACTCGGACCAAGCACTCGCAGCTTCAGGTTTGCAAAGGAATACCCAATTGCCCACACCTGCGCTTATGAAAGGAGCGAAGACCAGCTCCGCCCACCAGGGGCGGTCCCAAATCTCCAGGTCTCACCTGTCACATTTAGCTTTGTTCGGTTTAGTCTTGACTTTAGTTCTTTCCAGTGTCTCTTGAGTTTATCTGTGTTTCTAGTACTTGGTGTGTTGTTTGATGTAAGGTCTCTCTCTGTGTCTGTGACACTTTTATTTAACTGTGTTCATTGTAGACTGAACTTTATGCTGCTGTAACACAAACATTTCCCCTGTGTTATCAATAAAGTATCTGTCTCTGATAAGCTTTCAAATTGAGGAGATCAAGTATAAGAATATGACCTAGCCACCTGTCAGGTACCTGCCACATGTTAATCAGCCATGATGGTTCTGACTGGGTAACGTGTCACACACAGGGCCAGCACACAGGAACCAAGGAGGCTGTGATGGTGCTTTTCTGATTAAGTTCATCTGTCTCTTTATGATTCTGTGACGCAGACACGATCTCACTCAGGTCCCTGAGATCTGATCATGTGTTCATCACAGCTCCACCTGTCACTGCACAATCACCTCCATCACTGATGTCTGTGCTCACACTCTGCTGCCACCTAGTGTCTGTGTGTGGGTGTTACAGCCGCCTGTCCTCACAGCTGGCTGTAACAATAATAATAAAAGCCTTTAAACATGCAATGAATGATCTAATTATAACCCCTCAAACTATTCTAATCATAGATCGGTCTGTGGCCTCCGTGCTGTCCTTCAAACACATGAAACTTTATTAACACAGCAGCTGTTTCCTCTCGCACTCACTCTGCTGCTTTATCTGCCTCACATTCACTCTGCGCTCTGTAATACTGCTGCTATATGAGTTTAATTATATGCTGTATTGTGTTGATGCTCTCATTTTGTGTTGTAATTGAATTCTGTTCGTTTTATATTTATTTGTATTATTTTATTTACATTTTATTGTGTTGCTATTTCCAGCATATCAGGTTGCAGTTTTTAAATAAATTATAAATAAGAAAACTTTATAAATAGAGTTTGCTGTGACTTTTGGCTAACAGTACTTTATTAGTATTAATGTAGGTGTGATTGGATGATGCTCACCAGCTGTGACGACCGGCCTCCTCTGACACCACACCTAAGCTGCTACTCCACCCCTCCCATTCTGCAGAGCCACAAACCACACCCCACCACAAACAGGTGACCATAGAGTGTGACGTTGTTAAGGAGTGTTGCCATGGTCACCAGTGGACTGCTGCTCCCTTTTGGAACTTTGCTTTAAACTCCCCCCGTGTGTCTGATTTAAGGTATCCTCTGTGACACATTTGTACTGCCGGTGTCACAGTAGGGTCTTTCATGCACACTCAGCAGCTATGTTTATGTTTATTAGCACTTGTAGGAGCAGAGCTATAGATGCAGACTTCATGTTGTCCAGAAGATGATTAGACGTCAGTGATCCAGAACTGAATGTGGCAATCCATCCTCCCCTGAATATTCAGAAATTTCTTCTTTCTAGAATGTAAGAATAAAAGTTATTTTAATTGATCAATACTTTATTTCCATTCTCCCCAATTCTTCTTGGTTTGGTTCCATAGTCCCTCTGTTCTGTGTCCAGTCAGTGTCTGTGTCTTCCCTGGTACCACATCTGTTCCCTCTGTTGCAGTGCCTACTTGTGAGTCTGTGTCCATGATGCACTGGGTGTTTCTTCTTCAGTCACCTTTCTCACTCACTATGTGTTAACAGACCTCTCTGCATTGAATCATATCTGTTATTAACCTCTGTCTCTCTTCCACAGCATGTCTTTATCCTGTCTTCCTTCTCTCACCCCAACCGGTCGCAGCAGATGGCCCCGCCCCTCCCTGAGCCTGGTTCTGCCGGAGGTTTCTTCCTGTTAAAAGGGAGTTTTTCCTTCCCACTGTCGCCAAAGTGCTGCTCATAGGGGTCATATGAGTGTTGGCTTTTTCTCTGTATGTATTATTGTAGGGTAAAATTCAATTGAATTTATTGAATTGTAATATTTATAATATTATTTGTGTGGTTATTATGTTAGAGCTGATGAGGAGTATGAGTTGTTATAAACAGAGCTAAACATTTGCTGCACATTACTAATGCAAACAAAAGACCACTTAATATTTTTAGTGACTTCCTTCTGTAAATAAAAAAAGACAAAATATTAAAATACGAATGCTCCAGTGAACACAGTAGGAGTTTAGCTGAGGAAACAGGTTTGATGCATCATTATCATAAACCACCCTGTTGGCAAGTCTGATGGAAATCTTTTTCCCTATAACTTTTTTACAACTTCACTTAAGTTAACCACGTGCCTTCAGCAGGATGACCAGTGGGATAAAGGAGAACAGCTGGTACACTGGAGTGACCCAATGAGTCTGGGTTTCCTCCTAGAATCACACTGAGTCTCTTTTACTGGAAAGGAAATGTGTGCTGACTCTCAGAGCACAAGCTCTGGTCAGAGTTATAATCTGACACATAAAGACTTTTAGAGTAGATGTTTAATGACTTTAATGAGATCAAGGGTCATCATGTGACTGTTAGTGCAGCTCAGTTATCACACTTCCTTAAGACAGCGCCTGGAATTGAAGAGTATAAGAGCTAACACACTTAAAAACCTTGAAGTGTGTGAGTTACATGCTTATCCTCTCTGGTCAGTCTCATAGCTGGATGAATAATTTCACTTTCTCTCATTTCCACCATCCAAAGGTAAACCTAATCTCAAGTCATTTTAATGTGAATGGGTGTTGCTATTAAACAGCTCTCATAATAGCTGAGCTAGTAGAAATATGTTGTGTTATTTTGTTGAGTCTTATTGTTATGTTCAGGTGGAATCTCTAAAATTGTTTTTGAACATTACAAAACCAAACGAGGAGTTGTCAAATCATTAAACCATTACAGATTTTCTCTTTTTGGTCTCTTTAGTGGTTTAGTTTGTGAATTAATTCTTTTTTGTCTTATTGCTCATCTAATTCTGCAGCACTTCCTCAGATGTTTCTTTGGGGTTCAGATTTCTTGGATTTAAAAATTCTACTTTGCTTCCACTGCAGTTAGACTCCTGTTTATGTCACATTTTAGTAACGTTTTTACAAGATGCAAACCTCTGTAGCTGTGGAGGTACCTGAGACCTTTTATGATCCAGCCTGCTGAGTACTTTGACGTGGAGGTGGTGACCCTACAACTGTTTTACATGTGCGTGAAACTACTTGAGTTTGGGGTGTCAAAATTTTCATCAAAACACAAGTACGGGCTGATACTGGCTTTGTAAAAAGATGACAAATAGCAATACTGGCCTGTGTTTAGCTCGGTTTTGTATCTGTGTGAATTTGCATGGTTGCATTTTTGTTTTCAAGATTAACTATTTAAAACGGCTCATAAAATGAAAACTAATTTGTTTCCATGAGGATGAATAAATAACAGCAAAAGCTGTTAACTGAAATAGCCCAGGTTTTCAGTCCATCTTCAAAAGGTAAATTCAGTGTGATTTGATCACATGACTCTTGTGACAATGGATTCTTTCTTGTTCCTGCTTTAAGTGGTTGTTTAAAAACAAAAAAAATCCACCTGATTAAATTTCAACACATCTTCACTGGCAGTGAACTTTTTGTTTTTAGTGAAGCATGTTTTGAATCCGTTTCCTGATGAGCATCCAGGAACAGATTTACAGCTTATGAAAGATCATAAACATGTTACAGTAAGAGGTCTTTGCACAGTCTTTCAGTGTGTTAAACATCATCATTCATGTGATACTGAATAAGGATGTTTGCTGAAGAAAGTCTAATTTTAATTGAAATATTTAAACTGCAAAGAAACTTCAAAATTCTACTTAGAGTCTCCAATCACGTTTCTCATTTTTTCAGTCCTTCAGTCTCAGCGTTCAATGTTCAGAGATCAATAATCTTTTTACTGAACCATAAAATAATTCAACTTTGTGCTAATAACATAATCAAAAAGCACAGAGAGCAATTACATTAAACATAACACAATAAGAGTACCATGATCATGACCTTTGTGCTGCAGGAGGTCAGCTGATTCTCATTATTCGTTACGAGGAGAGAAACAAGCACCATTATGCTGTGTTTTGGTTTAGAGTAATGTCCTGTAGTTTGACCTGCTTGTCTTGTGTTGGTTTAATGTGGTTACATTTTCTATTATTTAGCCATAAAAGAAAATTCATTAATTCATGTATTTATAATCAATTAACTTTACATGACATGATGAAGTCACCTTTGTGTCCAAGGCTGGACTGGGACAAAAAATCGGCCCGGGCATTTTGACTAGAGACCGGCCCACCAGGATAAAGATTGAAAATGTGACGTCATTCAGGGGTAAAACCGCAAAGGATTCTGGGAACTTGTGACAAGAGGTACTAGCGCAGGCAGGCGTTCAATTGAACTCAGTTACACAGCGATAAAAAGAAACACAAAAATGTCAAGAAGCTGTTGTATTATTAACTGCAATAGCCGGTCGCATGACAGCCACGGGAAGCCGACGGGTAAAGAGATCGTTTTTTTTATCGGATTACGTCGTTGAGGAGAAATTTTTTAAGCCATGTTTCCGAAGTAAGAGCCGACGGATGGTCTGGATATACCAAATATAACGTCCCAGAACCCTCCAGCTCACAGGTTAGTCTGCTCCAAGCATTCCCACAAAGGTCAGTCTGCTGTTGTAGTTAATGCGTCATTTTTCTTAACATAATTAGTGATATAGGTTACAAGCAAGTCTGGCGCTGAACAGAAATTGTTTGTTTTATTATTCATAGATTCATTACATAAGTGCAGTAGTAGCATGAAACCCTGTGTGAGAGGGAAGGGGAGGAGCATGGACAGAGAGGTTAGGAGTCTCACGGTTTTCTGACCGTGTACACAGCTAGTATTGGATAACTGCTATTTTTTGGAATTTTCATGCCTTTTTTTTTGGAAGGAGTTCATTGTTACATCCTCAGTTTGTAATAAATAAAACAGTCTTCAAACCATAATGCAACTGGAAGCATTTCTTTTGGAAACCA
Organism: Copadichromis virginalis; assembly: GCF_057382275.1. NCBI lineage: Eukaryota > Metazoa > Chordata > Actinopteri > Cichliformes > Cichlidae > Copadichromis > Copadichromis virginalis. The sequence continues at coordinate 640,806 of NC_140620.1, forward strand.
GGAACACGCGTCAGCCATAGACTCCCCTTTTTTGAACTTGGTTTATTGGAAATTACCCTACATTTAGTCAGAAAACCTTCTTGCTCCTTTTTTGGGAAAAGGAATACTGAAAAGGATCATGTTTAGCAACGCCGTGCACTGTGGATTGAAGGCAATAGCCTACTTGGAGGAAGAATCACGGTAAGCAGTGAAAACAAGCTTTGCTACTGTGGAAATTTGTCATAATGCATGAGAGTGATGAAGAACTAGTGTGTGGAAAAAGAGAACCAAAAATGACAGAAAAGGCTGTCGAGGAAAAGCTGCACAGGTTGACCCAGTCTAGAAAGGCTAAGCTAGGCCACCTAACTAGCCAAGCTAATCAGCTCGAACGGCTAATGGAAGATGATGCTAACGTGAATGCTGTTAAGCAGAAATTGCGTTTAGACTACCAAGATTCATTTGGAGAACTGTGTAAGATAAATGATAGTTTGAGAGTATTAATGCATGAGGAAGAATTTGAAAAGGACCAAAGTTCTTGGTATGAACCTAATGCTAGTCGTATTCGTGGATTTATGCAACATGTGGAAACGTGGGTTAAAGCAGCTGAGGAGCGCACAGAACAAGCTAGACAGTGTGATGCAGACATCCAGCCTTCCGACAGTGTTTCTGTGATGTCCGCTGCATTAAGCAGTAAAAGCAGGAGGCGCAGGTCAGCCGTTGGGAGCCAAGTGTCCACTGCTTCCTCAGTACGCCTCAAAGCTGAAATGGAGAGAGCCACATTGCTTGCACAAGCAACTGCTCTCAAACAAAAACAAGAGCTTGAACGACAGGAAACTGAGTTGAAAGCAAAAAGAGAGCAGCTAGATCTGCAAACTGCTATTGCCGCCTCTGATGCTAAAATAAAGGTATTAGAGAATTTTGAAAATGAGCGCTCGTCACATGTGAGTCCTGTATACCCAACGACTATTGATTCTGGATTCATACCATTACCTGTAAGTCAAACTCCAGTCACCAACACAGAAAATGGATATGGGGAATTCATGCCTTTACAAAATCACCCTATTGGTACGCAGCAGTCTAGAGTGGATTTTGCAGCAGATGAACAAGCAGTTGAAACACTCTGTACTGTTATGACACGTCAGAATAATATAACAGAGCTGATGGTGAAACAACAAAAAATGATGACATTGCCACCTTTAGACATCCCTACCTTCAGTGGTGATCCTCTAGATTACAATACATTTGTAAGCGCCTTTGAGCACGGAGTAGAGTCTCGCACTGAAAGTCCTAAGGATCGCCTCTACTTCTTAGAGCAGTTCACTAATGGACAGCCGAAAGAGCTAATAAAGAGCTGCCTTCATATGAAGCCAGATGTAGGCTATCACAAGGCTAAACAGCTCCTCAAAGAGCATTTCGGAAATGACTACAAAGTTGCTGTAGCCTACATGAACAAGGTCTCAAACTGGGCACCTATCAAGCCAGAAGATGCAGAAGCTTTAAATGCGTTTTCACTCTTTCTGACAGCTTGCTGTAACACCATGGCTGAAGTGAGTTACATGGAGGAACTTGATAACGTCGCAAGCCTGAAAGCCATTGTAGCAAAACTTCCATACAAGTTACGTGAAAGGTGGAGATCTGTTGTGTGTGGTATGCAAGAGCGAGGCGACAGAAGAGTCAAGTTCAAGGATTTGGTGGAGTTTATTAATAAACAAGCCAAAATTGCACTTCACCCTGTTTTTGGTGACATAAAGGATAGCACCACTGCTAAACCATTCACCATTAAACAAAACAGTAACAAGGATCAGAAAAGGGTTGTAATGAAGAAGTCATTCACCACCAGTGCCATACCATTGGACATTCAGGAGAAAGACACAAAGACAATGGAAAACACAAATTATGTGAAACCCACTCCACAGGCATGTCTGTTCTGTAACGGTGGGCATATCATAGACCTGTGTGGTAAGTTTAAGGGAAAGCCACACAACGAAAAGTTGGAATTTTTGAAAGGCAAAGGACTGTGTTTTAGCTGTTTGAAGCAAGGTCACATGAGCAAACTTTGTAAGAGAAAGGTGAGCTGTGAGGTATGTTCTCTTGCTCATCATACATTGTTGCATATCAAGAAAAGGGACACAGACGCTGACACAGAGAAGAAAACTAAGAACAGTGAAAGTCAAACAATCTTAAGTGCCTTTGTCTGTGCAGAGTCTGAGGATTGTGGGCCAACTGGGGCCGGGGAAGATGACTGCACACTTGCAATAGTTCCTGTACAGGTCAAGGCCAAAAAGGGAAGTGTAGTAGTGCAGACTTACGCCTTCTTGGACCCAGGAAGCTCTGCCACATTCTGTACAGAGACATTAATGGACAAATTGAAGATCACTGGAAGGAAAACTGACATACTACTGAAAACTATGAATGAAGAGAAACCTGTCTGTACTCATGTAGTGTCAGGCTTGGAGGTCAGTAGTTTATCTGGTGACGACTTTATTGATCTGCCAGATGTCTTCACACAAAGGACAATACCTGTAGGAAAAGAAAACATACCCCTACAGAAAGATCTCGAAAAGTGGCCTTACCTTAAAGAAGTAAAACTGCCTCGAATTGAGACTGACATTGGATTGCTTATAGGAGCAAATGTACCTAAAGCAATGGAGCCATGGGAGGTTGTAAGCAGTGTAGGTAATGGACCGTATGCTGTAAGAACCAAGCTAGGTTGGACTGTGAATGGACCTTTGAGAGAAACTGGCTGTCATGCAGACAAGAGAAACCCAGCCAAGGCTAATGCAAACCGCATATCAGTGAGCCGTTTAGAGAACCTGTGGCTTCAACAGTTCATGGTGGATTTTCCAGAGGGAAGAAAACATGATGAAGTGGAAATGTCAAGAGAGGACCATCAGTTTATGGACATGGCCATGGAATCTGCAAAACTGATGGATGGCCACTATACAATATGTCTACCTCTGAAGAACAGATTGGTCAACATGCCAAATAATCGCTCAGTCGCTGAACAACGAGCACGTAACTTGAGGCTTAAATTTCTCAGGAATGACTGCTTCCGACAAGAGTACACAGACTTCATGGAAGACCTTCTTAAAAAGGGCTATGCAGTACAACTGTCAAATGATGAACTGGCGCACAAAGAAGGAAAAGTGTGGTATATACCCCATCACGCCGTGTACCACCCTGTGAAGCAGAAATTAAGAGTTGTGTTCGACTGTGCAGCATCCTATCAGGGCACATCCCTGAATGATCAACTTCTTCAGGGTCCAGATTTGACCAGCAGTCTCATTGGTGTTGTCATACGATTTAGACAGGAACCTGTTGCAATTATGGCAGACGTTGAAGCAATGTTTCACCAGGTGAAGGTGCCTGACGGTGACTCTGACTTACTTAGGTTCCTCTGGTGGACAGGTGGCGACTGCAATCAAGCTTTGACTGAGCACAAGATGACTGTGCATTTGTTTGGGGCCACATCCTCACCCAGTTGTGCCAATTTCGCTTTGAGGAAGTGTGCTGAAGACCAGAGTAGGCAGTTCAGAGCTGAAGTTGTTCAAACAGTATTGCAGAACTTTTACGTTGATGACTGTCTCAAGTCTGTCGCTACGGAGGAGGCAGCTATATCAATGTGTCAAGATCTAATGAAAATCTGTGCCAACGGAGGCTTCCGTCTCAACAAATGGGTGAGCAACCGAAGGAAGGTGCTTGACTCCATCCCAAAGTCTGAACTGGCAGCAGAAATGAAAAGCCTGGACCTGGATCATGGCAAACTTCCACTTGAGAGGGCCCTTGGTCTCAATTGGTGTGTTGAGTCAGACACATTCAGATTTAAGATCAACATCAAAGATCGCCCATTCACAAGAAGAGGACTTCTTTCTGTCATTGGATCAGTGTATGACCCATTAGGCATTTTGGCGCCAGCAGTCTTGCCAGCAAAGATTATCCTGCAGGAATTGTGCAGATTGAAGATCGGGTGGGATGACGACTTACCTGAGCACATAAAGAGGCGGTGGACTGACTGGTTAACCAGCCTTCCTGCTTTGGAACACTTCTCAGTTGCAAGATGTTTCAAGCCCAAAGATTTTGGAAATGATGTATTTGCACAACTACATCACTTTGCAGATGCAAGTGAGGATGCATATGGCTCAGTCAGCTACCTACTCATGCGTAACACGAGCAATGAGACACAATGTGCATTTATGATGGGCAAGTCCAGAGTGGCGCCTCTCAGGCCTCCTACCATACCCCGTCTGGAATTGACTGCTGCTACAGTAGCCATTAGGATGGATAGTGTCCTGAGAAGAGAGCTACAACTGAACCTTGCAGAATCAGTTTTTTGGACAGACAGTACGGTGGTGCTCCAGTATCTCCGGAATGAGACCACGCGTTTTCGTACGTTTGTGGCAAACAGAGTTGCAGCTATTCTGAAAGGCTCTGATGTGGAACAGTGGAAACACATCAGCACAGACAAGAATCCTGCTGACTGCGCCTCAAGAGGGCAAAGAGTAGATGAATTTATGAAGAACAGAACGTGGGTGTCTGGGCCAGATTTTCTTCGCAGTCCAGTAGAGTTTTGGCCTAACACTCCATTGAATTGTCCGGAAATCACTTCTGGTGATCCTGAGATCAAGAAGGCCACAGTAAACAAAATAGAGGTGGAAGAAAATGTTGCTCCATTCAAGAGACTGATAAATTACTTCTCATCATGGACAAAGTTGAAAAGAGCGGTGGCGTGGTTCCTGAAACTTAAAGCCTTACTTTGGAGTCTCTGTCAAAAACGTAAAGAGCTATGCGTAACCAGTGTGGAGAATAGCTTTGACAATGATCGACAGCTGAGGCAAAGTCAGATTGACAGTTTCAGGACAAGCTTTAAGCCTACACAAATTTCAGTGGAAGACCTGAATCAAGCAGAGCTCGATATAATCAGATTTTGCCAAAAGGAGAAATTCTCGGAAGAGGTTTCAGCTCTTCACAAGGGACAAAGTGTGAAGCGCAACAGCCATTTATACAAACTGAACCCTGTACTACAGGAAGATCTGTTGAGAGTTGGTGGAAGATTGAGCTGGGCAGCTATGCCGGAAATCGCTAAGCAGCCTATTATCCTGTCTAGAGACTTTCACATTTCTGACTTAGTCCTCCAACAGATACATGAAGAAACTGGGCATGGAGGGCGCAATCACATGCTCTCTGAATTGCGACAGAAGTTTTGGATCCCAAGTGCCAACACAGCCATTAGAAAGATCATCGCAAAGTGTGTGACATGTCGTCGCCTGCATGGGAGAGTTGGGAAACAACTGATGGCTGATCTTCCACAAGAGCGAGTGTTGCCAGATGATCCACCCTTCACCCGGGTTGGTGTAGACTACTTTGGCCCATTCGAAGTAAGACGTGGAAGAACCATCTTAAAAAGATACGGTGTTATATTCACTTGTTTAGCGGTTCGTGCAGTACACATAGAGCTGGCCTCATCATTAGACACAGATTCATGCATAAATGCAATCCGGCGCTTCATAGCACGGAGAGGACAAGTGAAGGCGATTCGCTCAGATAATGGGACAAATTTTGTTGCTGCCAATCGTGAGCTGAAGGAAGCAGTCACTGACTGGAACACTTCACCGTTTCAGCATCTATTTCAACAGCATGGAATTAAGTGGACATTTAACCCTCCCACTGCTTCACATCATGGCATCATGGGAGAGGTTGATAAGATCAATACGAAAAGTGCTGAATTCTACTGTGAGAGAACAAGTTCTGGAAGAAGAATGCCTTCATACAGTCTTATGCGAGGCAGAGTCGATCATCAACAGCCGACCAATCACCAGGGCATCAAGCGACCCAAATGATTTGGAGGCTCTGACACCTAATCATCTTTTGTTGTTGAAAACAAAATCTTCATTGCCTCCAGGATTGTTTGACCAGAATGACCTCTACTCACGACGTAGATGGAAACAGGTGCAATATATGTCCAATCTATTTTGGAAGAGATGGACTAAAGAATACCTACCTCAACTTCAGGAACGTCAGCGGTGGGCCACAGCATCAAGAAACTTTGCAGAAGGAGATGTTGTTCTTCTTGTGGACGACTGTGCACCACGAAATTCATGGATTATGGGAAAGATCATCAAAACAGTTCCAGACAAGAAGGGTCTCGTTCGCCGAGTACGGATAAAGACAAAGACTAATGTTTTGGACAGACCCATCACCAAGATTTGTCTGCTTGTGGAATCTGAATGGGCTAGTGGTAAAGACTAAGCCCCTACGATGAGCCATGTGCTAGCAACCTCTGGCTCTTTCCTTCTTTCTCTCTTTCCTTCTTTTCTTTCTTATTCTTTTTCACCTGTTCTTTTGGAAATGGACAGAAACCAGCCTTAATATACTTTGCAAAGCTGATTGGCAAAGTATTGGACAATTCATTTGTCTATAAATAATATTTTGTCATGTGTTTAAACATTGGATATGTCTAAACGTGGTTCATATTAAGTTTGTAAAGTTAAAAAATGTGGTAATTGTTCTAAGGCAATACATTATTAGAACAATTAGGGGCCGGTAATGTAGGCGCCAGACGTCTGCTTTATATTTTATTTACGATTGAGTTCATGTTTGTTTTATTATTCATAGATTCATTACATAAGTGCAGTAGTAGCATGAAACCCTGTGTGAGAGGGAAGGGGAGGAGCATGGACAGAGAGGTTAGGAGTCTCACGGTTTTCTGACCGTGTACACAGCTAGTATTGGATAACTGCTATTTTTTGGAATTTTCATGCCTTTTTTTTTGGAAGGAGTTCATTGTTACATCCTCAGTTTGTAATAAATAAAACAGTCTTCAAACCATAATGCAACTGGAAGCATTTCTTTTGGAAACCAGGAACACGCGTCAGCCATAGACTCCCCTTTTTTGAACTTGGTTTATTGGAAATTACCCTACAGTTACTAAACTTCATGAGTGTATGCACTCACTCCAAGAACCGTATAATTATAAATATGAGCGTGGTGAAAGTTGGGCAGCACGCTGACGTCTTTTGTCCCTCTGTGTGCTCGTAAGGGTCTGACCCTTTCACTCCTTTGATTTTTTCCTTGTATCTTTTCTTTGTCTTTTCATCATGTCTGTCTTTGTACGGACCGGCATTGTTCTCCTTCGTTTTGTACATTCCTTTTTTGTGCGCCAAAGAAAAAACAAGAAGGTATTGGAATGCTTGCATTTGATGCGGTACTTGGATTGTTTTGCCACGAGTTCCCAGCATGCAATGCGCGAAAATCACGTGATTGCTAAACAAGGGGGAGGGTGCATCCGGCCTCCTCGGCTGTAATTGGTCCAGCCCAGAGTCGATCATGACCAATTGGCCGATCCAACACCTTTCATACCTTTTATACCCTTCCTAAAAAAAAAAAAAAAAAATCCATCGGCCCATAAAAACAAAAAATCGCCAGCGGCCCACCGGGCAAGTGCCCAGTATGCCCGATGGCCAGTCCAGCTATGTTTGTGTCCTGTGGGTGGGGTAGTTCAACTTTGTTTCTCATGTTTCACTGTGAAGATTCCTCAGAAGGGGAATGAGCAGCATATCGTACAGGTGAAGGTAAAACGACGGTGTGACTGAACGTGCTGAATTCACCTGGTGAGTCATTTCTCTTCATCAGTCTCTAAACTGTTAAAAACATATTTGGTGTTATTTCATTTGATGAGATTCAAGAAAACATTCGTTTATTGAGGGAATTGCAAAAAACCATTCAGGGTGCAATGAGATTAAAATTGTCTTTCTCGTACAAAGAGAATTTTCTTTATCTATTCTAATAAAGATTAATAATAAAGCATTAGTAACACTCTTGGAGTTTAAAATAACCTGTCCATAAGTGTTGTGCTGACTGAGTGTGTTGCTGTGTCTGTGTGAAGGTGTGGGCTCTGCTATGGATCAGTGTGAGGACAGAGAGGAGGGAGCCCCTCCCTCTAAAAGCACTCTGTGTGGGGAACATGAGAGCCAGACCAAAGCTCAGAGGTGAGACGACCATCTCTAACTGTCCATGACTCTTCTCCATGTCACAGCTCAGCACTCACACTAAGCAGCCAAATTACAGCAGCACCACAGGTGGCCTGTACAGTGGAATGCCATGTTAACTTCAGGCCAGATTAAAAATAAAATGTTGCAGAAATATTTTGCTCGCTTTCCTTCTTTTTTGTGGAGTGTCTTTTGACTGATGTTGTGTTTCTGATAACTTTTATAATCTTAATTCACATTGGCTGCAAAGGTTATGCTTTAGTTCTGTTGTGATTCAGCAGCAATACTACCAAATTATATTTCGCACACAGACTTCCGATCTTTCCATTTTCTATATACGGACACGAATTCTTCAGAAAACTAACAATCAGCTTCTTATCTGTTCCCAAATGCTGTATGTAAATAACATATAATGAGTCCAACAACAAGCCCCAAATCCTGCAGAGAGCAACTTGAGACTATTAAACACATAGAAAAGAAAGCAGGCTCTGGCTTCTTCCTTCACTATTTAACAGTTCAAGTTGTTATGGTGACATCTTTGGTAATCTTCATATTAAACACTTCAAAGGCCTATATTTCTTGTTTTGAAGGGGAGAGGGGAATTGCAGGCCAGCTGACAGTTCCATATTAGTAAGCTACTGTGTCACACAAAATAAAACAAAAACAATAATGCAGCATTTCCAAATATAAAAAAAAATGTCTCTTTGAAGGCTTTCAGTCATCCAGGTAATCGTAGGCTAAGTAGCTTGGAAAGCAAAAAGTGTCCGGACTTTTTTAAGGGCTTAAATCTGGGACTCTCCACCATTTGACCTTAGAACTGAAGAAGCTTCTCGGATGAGAGGTGAGACGTCTTCAAGCAACTTAAAGAAGTCCAGACGCTTTTCTTTCCAAGCTTCTTAGACTAAAAGAATGTCTGTTATTTTAATGTTATTTTCTTTATTATTTTAACAGCTCTCTGTCCGTTAAGCAGCTCCTAATGAAGTTTGAACAAAAGTATGCAGATCAGTCAAAGTCTGTGAAGAGGTAAGGTTTTCAGATAGTTACAGCTTTAGTGTCATTATGACTTTATTTAGTGAACACAACGCTGGGATAAACATTCTTGAGGTTCACTAACCTCAGTGTCAATATAGTAGGTATGTCTGTCGTTTTTATTAACATTAAGAACATTTTAATTATTACATTGAAGTGAATAATTTAATTACCCAACAAAAAGCAAAAATGACGACTAAAAAAATAAACAAGAATTTGAAATTCTAACCAACAGACGGACAGATTCATGACATAAGCAAAATATTTATTTCAATATAAAAGAAAAGATTTTTGATAAAACAAAATAAAGCTCAGAAAGTTATTTTTTGCCTTCCAACATTTATATTAGAAATAGTTTTGACCCTGAACTTTTTATTATGACTCTATTTAGTTTAGTCTTGTAGAGAGTATCCATTGATTATACTAAAATATCCTAAAGAAGTCTCACTATATGGTTTTTGTCCTTTTCATATGTTAAAAACCTTGAATTCAACAGTGTTAATTATTAAATTCTTGGGCAGTTCTATCAGGAATCATCAGAAACCAGGATCGTCTGACACAAACAGTTTTTCCATCAAGAGTGACCGATCCATAAATGAGCCCATTTACTTTAATGTTGAACACTTAAAGGCAGATCAAAGGTAAGATAAAAGTACTCAATGAAATCCATTTCTTAAAAATGGCACTGTTGTGCATATGGATGTTACCCTTACTAAAACCTAATAAAACAAGCAAAGTTGAGTTTAAATGAGGTGAAATGATGCTGTTAGCAATGATCATGTTCCATGCTGTTAGGATCCAGCAGCAGGGACCAGACTCTGCTGAACTGAGCTCTGTTCCCATGGAGAGTTATGAGTCAATGTATGAACCTACTTACGCTGGACACCATTTAAAAGCAGATTGGTAAGATTATAAGACTCAGGCAAATGCATTCATTTACCAAATGAATACACTTACTGTTACTGTACAATTGCATTACAACAGTCTCACTGACAATACACCTCACAACAATCCCTAGGATTACAGCTTCATGTTTTTAATTTAAAGTGTAACTTCAAGAGAATGAATATTGTGAGTCCAATGGTGCTGTTTTCTTCTAGGTCTGCTAATTATTCTCACTTATTTACATCAGACCATTTTGCTAAGGCAGACTGTAGCACCTTTTTTTTTTGTATCTACTCTTTGGTCTAAAATCCTAATATCAAAGTTTGGCTACATCAAAATGAATCATTTTAATACTGGAAAGTAAAATTCTACTAAGATTTTGAGCTTTGTTTAACTCATAATTTTGGTTTTATCTTGTCATAGAAAATGTTAGGGAGATAAGTTTCAAATGAAACACTCTTTTATTTCTACAAGGATTTATCAACAGGCAGAGAACTCTCCCGAAGCCAGCTTTACACCTTTGAAGAGTGACCACTCTGTGCATCAACCCACTTATTGTGGACACGACCCAGCTTATCACAGGTAAACATTTAAAAGGGGTTATAATATTGTACTATTGAGAAGTCATATGGCAAGATGCCGGAAATGGCTCTGAACCCTCGTCGATAATATAATGACAATTAAACTTTGAAACAACTCCTACTACTATACCACTCAACCCTGGTGAGGATTCTAACCAAACTGGAAAGATTTAAAATAAATCTGGGAAGAAAAATGGCACCCAGTCAAAAAGAACGAAGTGTGCAGTTGCTCCTGTCAACTGTTGCTATCGGAGAAGCTAAGCCCGCTAGTCTTGATAGCCAAGAAGGTCAGAAAATAGATAAAACAATGGCCTGTTTGCTGAGATTGCGAAGATCAGGGTGACACTGTACGGTGTTGCAGCTGATGTCAAATCCAACACAACAGAACTCCAGAACTCTGAAGCTGCAATCCAAACGAGTCTGACAGAGGCTGAAAGTCGTATCTCCGACTTGGCTAACGATAACGGCAAGCTATTTAAAAAAGTAGAGCAACTTTGGACCTGGATTGATAAATTGATTGATCACGTAAACAATATCATGTTGCCAACTAACCCTGGCAGAGGGTTGTTGGCACCATGCCCCTCCCCTGTTTTAAATGCACCTTAAACAGCATGCATCAACACCACATATCAGTGGGTGGAGTAAGGTTTGGGGTCTTCACAACCATGTTCTCTGTTCACCATCTGGGGCGGGGGCTGGGAGGAGGAGGTGGCCATCTGGGACTGTCTGGGGGCAGTCTGCTCATCTCCACCCAAGAGTAAAGTGAACCATCTCCTGGGTCTGGGGGCAGATTGCCCCTTCAAGGGTGCTGGTCTTTTTTGAGGTAGGATGGATTCCCAGAACACCGGGAGTATAGAGTTCATTGGGGAGTGTGAGCATGTGTACTCCCACCCTCATGCACACATATTCGAATAATCATGCATCACCGAACATGGAAACACATAGAAATGTACATGTTTGCGTCTGTGTGTGTGCCTGTTTGTCTATATCTTTGTGTCAGCTCTTAAATTCCTCTTCTCTCAAAATTACCATTCAATGCTAAGATTTTAGAAAAGGTTGTGGCTAAGCAGCTTAAGCTGTTCAAGATAAATTCCAATCTGGCTTTCGTAGAGCTCACTATACTGAAACTGCAGCTGAGACTGAAGAAGTCACCTGGATGAGTGGCAAAATGTTTCTCCCACTGAAAACGCTACGTCCAGATGAACAGAATCAACCTTTTGGGATTTACTAAACTGGACGATTGATGATTTTTTTAATGCCTCACTGAGTTTTGTTTTTTGTTGAAATATCTATTTCTTTAAATGTTTAAAAATAGTTTTAAAAAACTAATAAAAAAACTTACTATTGAACTAATGATTTATAAAGAAATGATCTTTACGAGAATTCATGACAACAGAATTACTTCTCTGCACATCTTTCATTTGCAGAATTAACCAGGACACATCAGATCAATCTGAGCACAAAAATCACCTGGACTCCGTGTTTATGGTGTGTAAAAAGAAACACACAACTGCTACACTAAATCAAGAATCATATAGTAAACAGGCATAGCACTAAAAGTGTGGCACAGTGGTAGATTCATAGTTCAGTGGTAGTGGTAGTTCATGTTCAACATAAAGTTTATATCTCTCTATTCCAGCTCCTTGAGAAAAAAATTGTCACATTTATGAAAAATGAGCTAAAGGAGTTCAGGAGATTTCTGAGTCAGAGCCTGGATGATGATGAGACAGTGATGTATGAGGATAAAGAGAAGAGAAGCAGCAGGGAAGCATTTCTGAAGATCACACTTCACTTTCTGGGGAGAATGAATGAGGAGGAGCTGGCTCACCGTCTTCAAAGCAGTAAGACTTTTTGTTTTATTTTGTATCCTTAAAGTCTATATTTACAATAGGATTTTATAAATGAAAGAAAAAAAACCCTCAAATTCTTTCACTCACAAATATTTGGATATCAAGATTGCTATCACGTGGGAATGAAGCAGACAGGTGTATCTCAAACAGCTATGTCTGTTTTGGTTTATTAAATTAAACATTTACATTGTAAATATACACATATAAATATATGCATACATCATTGCTCTTCATGCAGGAACTCATGCTGAAGTTGGCAAACGTAAACTAAAATCCAAGTTGAAAAAGAAGTTCCAGTGTGTGTTTGAGGGCATCGCTAAAGCAGGAAACCCGACCCTTCTGAATCAGATCTACACAGAGGGAGGGACTGCAGAGGTCAATGATGAACATGAGGTCAGACAGATTGAAACAGCAAATAGGAAACCACACAGACCCGAAACAACAATCAGACAAGAAGACATCTTTAAAGCCTCACCTGGAAGAGATGAACCAATCAGAACAGTGCTGACAAAGGGAGTGGCTGGCATTGGGAAAACAGTCCTAACACAGAAATACACCCTGGACTGGGCTGAAGACAAAGCCAACCAGGACATCCAGTTCATATTTCCATTCACTTTCAGAGAGCTGAATGTGCTGAAAGAGGAAAAGTTCAGCTTGGTGGGACTTGTTCATCGCTTCTTTACTGAAACCAAAGAAGCAGGAATCTGCAGCTTTGAAGACTTCCAGGTTGTGTTCATCTTTGATGGTCTGGATGAGTGTCGACTTCCTCTGGACTTCCACAAAACTACAATCCTAACTGACCCTAGAAAGTCCACCTCAGTGGATGTGCTGCTGATAAACCTCATCAGGGGGAAACTGCTTCCCTCTGCTCGCCTCTGGATAACCACACGACCTGCAGCAGCCAATCAGATCCCTCCTGACTGTGTTCACATGGTGACAGAGGTCAGAGGGTTCACTGACCCACAGAAGGAGGAGTACTTCAGGAAGAGATTCACAGATAAGAAACAGGCCAGCAGGATCATCTCCCACATCAAGACATCACGAACCCTCCACATCATGTGCCACATCCCAGTCTTCTGCTGGATCACTGCTACAGTTCTGGAGGATGTGCTGAAAACCAGAGAGGGACGACGGATGCCCAAGACCCTGACTGAGATGTACACCCACTTCCTGGTGGTTCAAACAAAAACGGCAATTGTCAAATATGATGGAAAACGTGAAACACATCCAATCTGGATTAAGAAGAGCAGGAAGATGATGGAGTCTCTGGGAAAACTGGCTTTTGATCAGCTGCAGAAAGGAAACCTGATCTTCTATGAATCAGACCTGACAGAGTGTGGCATCGATATCAGAGCGGCCTCAGTGTACTCAGGAGTGTTCACACAGATCTTTAAAGAGGAGAGAGGACTGTACCAGGACAAGGTGTTCTGCTTCATCCATCTGAGTGTTCAGGAGTTTCTGGCTGCTGTTCATGTCCATCTGACCTTCATCAACTCTGGACTCAATCTGCTGGAAGATCAACAAGCAAATTTCAACAATATCGCTGTATTTAAAGACATACCTAAGCTGAAACATCTTTACCAGAGTGCTGTGGATAAGGCCTTAGAGAGTCCAAATGGACACCTGGACTTGTTTCTCCGCTTCCTCCTGGGTTTTTCAGTGGAGACCAATCAGACTCTCCTACAAGGCCTTCTGACACAGACAGGAAGTAACCCATCAACCAGACATAAAACTGTTGAATTTATCACCAAGAAGATCGGAGGAAATCTGTCTGCAGAGAAAAGCATCAATCTGTTCCACTGTCTGATTGAACTGAATGATCATTCTTTAATGAAGGACATCCAAAACTCTCTGGTTTTAGGACGTCTGTCCACAGATAAACTGTCTCCTGCTCAGTGGTCAGCTCTGGTCTTCATCTTACTGTCATCAGAAGAAGATCTGGATGTGTTTGACCTGAAGAAATACTCTGCATCAGAGGAGGCTCTTCTGAGGCTGCTGCCAGTGGTCAAAGCCACAAACAAAGCTCTGTGAGTCAATTAATAATGTTATTTTTTAGGAAAAAAAATCCTTAATTTACTAGTAAATGGATATTGAAACTAATGGATTGTCTTGCAGGCTGTGTGACTGTAATTTGACAGAGAACAGTTGTGAAGCTCTGTCCTCAGTTCTCAGCTCTCAGTCATCTAGACTGAGAGAACTGGACCTGAGTAACAACAACCTAAAGGATTCTGGGGTGAAGCTGTTGGCTGCTGGAGTAAAGAGTCCACACTGCAGGGTGGAATCTCTCAGGTCAGGGTACAGCTATCGTTTCAACAAAAAAGAAAAGCAACTATTAATTCAGCTTAACTTTGAGTTTTTTTACACCAGAGCCTCTTTTGAGGTCACTAGCGCAAGTTTGACATGACAGTCTTTTCTTCACCAAGATGCTGCATTATGTTTGCTGCATATTTGTAGTTTACATATTAATGCTGTATGAATTTCAAAGGTTTTCTACTCTCGACTGGAGTCTTCTGACTGGAGCCCACTGAAGTCATTTTTCATTGTTATTGCAAAATAAGATTAGATGGTGTGCTTTGTTATTCTACTATACTCGCCTTTGTCAGTGCGCCCCAGGGTGGCTGTGGCTACAATGTAGCTGCCATCACCAGTGTGTGAATGTGTGTGTGAATGGGTGGATGACTGGATGTGTAAAGAGCTTTGGGGTCATTAGGGACTAGAAAAGCGCTATATAAATACAGGCCATTTACCATTTATAAATACCAGTTAGAAGATGGACAGTAGCCATAAATTGCTATAGAAGGCCAATTGCATGCCCGTTGTAGCCTCAGTTTGAAGTCTCTTTTTGCTGATACTTTTTTTTGTATCAGCAAAAGTGGTGGAATAGTTTCTGAAATCATGGCCTATTTAAAGGCCTGTATTAAAAATTTCTGTCTTTTCATGTTGTAATTAATGGTTATTTGAATGTCTGTTGTTGTTACCAGCTTAAATGACTGGTTACTAGCCAGCCTGTTGTGACCTCTCTGTGCTCAGTTGTCTGTTAAACTATGTTTGTCTGAACAACAGCTAAAACCCTTTACTATATCGAACAACTGCGTGTGTGTGTGTGTGTGTGTGCACAGGCTATCAGGTTGTCTAATCACAGAGGAAGGTTGTGCTTCTCTAGCTTCAGCACTGAGCTCAAACCCCTCCTATTTGAGAGAGCTGGATCTGCGTAATAATAGCCTGCAGGACTCAGGAGTGAATTTGCTGCTTGCAGGATTGGAGGATCCATATTGGAGGCTTGATATTCTCAGGTACCCCCTTCTATTTTACCTTTAACCAGAAAATCCCTTCAAATTATAATCATGGACATAAAATTTCAAGTGCATAAAAACAACAAGGCCAGATAAGTCTGTTTCATTCATGATAAATAAACATTTGTGTTTCATACTGTAGAGTGGACAGTGGTGGAGAGTGGAAGGTAACTCTTGGTCTAAGGAAATGTAAGTGGCACATGCTATATCTCCAGTATTTTCTCAAAGTTTTTGGATTAGATCTTCTGGGTGTTCTGGAAAATAAATGGTAGTCAGAATATTTGACTTGTGCAACTGATTTTATTTGCTGTCAAGAAAACAGAAGTTTAATAGATTAAGGTTTAATTAATAGGTTTGACAGTGGATCTGATCTATAACTAAGGTATCAATTAACATCTTCAAATGTTTTCTGTAAACCTTTAATTAGCTACTCTGCTCATAGATTTATGTATGCTAAAGTCATCAGTTACACAAAACAATAAACAGTTTCTTCATTTTCTTCTCTTTCCTCCACCAGTTGCTTGTGAGCTAACATTGGACCTGAACACCACACACAAAAACCTGAAACTGTTTAACAACAACAGGAGGATGGAAGTACTGAAGCAGCAGCAGCCTTATCCTGATCACCCAGAGAGATTTGATATGTTTTGCCAAGTGCTGTGTAAAAATGGCCTGGCTGGTCGTTGTTACTGGGAAGTTGAGTGGGAAGGAAATGTTAACATAGCAGTGACTCACAGAGGGATCCCAAGGAAAGGCAGGGCTTCCAGGTTTGGAGGGAATGATCAGTCCTGGAGTTTGACTTGCTCTGATGACGGTTACTCTGTCTGGCACAATGATAAAGAAACATCCATCTCCTCCTCCTCTATCTCTAACAGAGTAGCTGTGTATGTGGACTGTCCTGCTGGGACTCTGTCCTTCTACAGAGTCTCTTCCGACACTCTGATCCACCTCCACACCTTCTCCATCAAATTTGCCCAACTTCTCTATCCTGGGTTTACAGTCTGGGATGGTTCAGTCACTCTTTGTTCAGTGACAGAATCAGACTGCTGACTGAAAATCAAAGTTTTTAAAATCAGGCTCACCAATAAAGGGGTTTCTAGGGGTTCATATGATTAGGTTTGTTCTACACATTGTCAAGGAAAGCTAGAAGCTCATTTACCTCACAGTAGTCAACACAGAACTGTATAGACCCATCTTTCTTCACCACAAGAACTATGGGGCTAGGATTAGGTGTGACTATTCCATCCAAATCCCCTGGGTGAGCAGGGTAATGAGAGCGCAGTGGTTCCTGTAGAAAAACTCAATGATTTCAAACAAACTGTGCTGTTGTATCTGATAAGGATGATTGATTTTGCAGCAAAAGAATAACTCTTCTTTATACTTCTGCAATGCAGTCCTCAGGAGATGGAAGGTTGTAGTTTTAATGTTTGCGGTTTCCTGCGATTCACACAGATGTGGAGATGGAGGAGGGGTCTGTAATAAAAATGCTGGAGGGGGAGAATCAGGGAATCCCAGAATGCAATGGGTCGTGTCTGCAAAAAGAAGTCCATACATCCTCATTTTATTTTTTAATTTTTTAAAATGCTTTTATCTCTCTCTGTTATCTAAATCCAGCTTCCAATCACAACCACATTCAAATCCTCATGCAAAGCTCTTCACAATAAAAACGGATACTTGTAAAAATGATCCATGCAAAATGTAAATGCTTTTTTAAACTTATGAACAATGTTGCCTCTAATTTTTCATGTGTGTGAGCGAACTCACAGACTCCCTGAGCGGACCCTTGGACCACTGTGAGCGACATTAGATGTGTACACTGTGGTGACGACAGCATCGCATCCATCAAAGTTACATGGCTTATTAAAAGAGCCAAATCAAAGCATTTACACTTCTGTTGGAATACCTTCAATTAAGAGCTTTAGCCCACTTACAGTGAAAATTACAAAAATCTTTTTTTAATGACCTGTGCACTATGTCAATGCTATTGGAAATATGAATATGTAACTTTAACTATGGCAAAACATCAACTGCCAACCAAATCAAGCCTATTATAAACTCCAATTTTGAAACTTAATATTGTTATTATAAAGCTCTGACTTTTTTATGATGAATATGAAGCTCCTTGAGGCGACTTTTGTTGTGATTTGGCGCTATATAAATAAAATTGAATTGAATTGAATTGAATTGAATGAGTATGAGCCAGTTTGTGAAGCTCCTGGTCCTCCTGTCCTACTGCGGTCTGGGAGACAGTCCTACTGTCCTGTAACTCTTTGTCTGCAAAATACAGTATATAATGACACAATTATTTGCATTTCTAATACTCATAAACTAGTGACAGTATTTAATGATCAATATCCATAAATGAAAACTCAATAAATGACACTAGATGAGTAGTAAACTTATTCAGAGCTTAAATTTCACCTTATTTTTCCCGTCTGTCCATCTCACGTCTCCAGTGGATTTACACGTCGCCCAGGTTGATGGCCTCATCTGCTTGCAGCTTTGACTTTATGCGCATCAGCTGGTCCAAATGGTCCACCTCAAGACGATTCTGGATGCTGTTTTGATACGATTCATTAAACTAAAGCCTCTTTGGCAATCTGCACTGGATGCTTGAAACGTAGAACAAATATCCACAAGCTGTGAGATGTGTTTTAGCTCTTCACATTTTAGCGTTGCAGCCACCATATCTGAGAATGTGCTGATTGACCCATGTTTAAGTTTGTGCCTCATTATGTACTTGAAATCAGAATTATTCACTGTTTATGACCTCCACTGAATGTGGAGAGTGGAGAATGGCCTCGTACTTCTTTGCCAGCATGGCAATGTCTCCTGCTCCATACTCAAAGCTGATGTCTGAGCTCAATGCCTCAATGTCAAATGCAGACCACTCCTTTAATTCATCCTCTGGAAAACGAGCATCCAAGTGATCACAAAGCTTACGAATAACACGAGTAATCTCATCAGCAGATGAGGCCCTCATCGCCTCTTTGACACGGTCACTCCACTTAACACCCTTTTCTCTGTCAAGTATTGGGAACGCAACTTCTCAATCTTTGCTCTTGCCAAGCAGTGCCCTTCCATCACAGTCAGGTTGCATCTTTGAAAAGAAAGACACAGGTGTGCCAGCTCACCCAAAACATCTCCCAGAGCGGTGAGAGTAACCTTGAAGTTTGAAACGGTTAGCTTTTTGTAATTTGCCACTGGGTCTCTGTTATCACTGGATTCTCTCTTGCAGTATTCTTCCAGCACAGTGTAGTTCCTCAGCATTCACAGCTTGGTGACGCGACAGCCATCGCACTTCACTCAGAGGCCTGAATGACAGTGCATCCTCATCAAGAACCTTTGCTAGTGTGGGGATGAAGAAAAGTATTTTACCAGCACAATATAATCTGCAGTGTGATCATTGCTTTAACAATGTAACAGATAGCTTTAAGATGGCCTTAAGATGTTTATGCATACTGTTATCATATTAACCTTGTGTTCCAGATGCAGTTATAACTATTTTATACACATTGCATATCTGTGCTTATTTTGAGCTGATGTTCGGTTCATTAAGGGTCTTAAGCTTCACTGGCGTGACTGTCCAGGTGATACATGCTGAGGGAAACTAGAACATGGAAGGAATTGCAATACATGCTTATTTATTTATATACATTTATTCAATTTATATTACATCTATAGTTTTAGTAAATTGTTGACAGTGGCCTCTGTTTGACTGTGAGCGTCAGTAGGTGAGAGGTGACACAGAGGGCCACGTAAGGTCGTGACATGTCATGTTTGCTTGTAATTGTGGGCTTGCAGAAGCGCTCGCTCACTGCAAAACATTGTCTGCAGTCTTGAAGAAGCGCTAATCAGAAAGCTTGACAGGAAACATCTGCTATGAAGACGAAGACAATGTTCTTTTCAAACTGTGTTAAAAGTCATTGTGGTTTTGCTCTGACCTATGTATGAAATGGACCTGACGTTTAGGGGGCGTCATTAAATTTAAGCCCTGATGGTATAAAATATCTGTTTATGCTTTGATTAAGTCGGAGATCAGCGCTGTCTGCGAACGGAGCTGGTCTTCCCACGCGTGTATTTCATTAGAATCAATTGTTTGACCAAGCTCTTCTGGACCAGGTTGTTTGTACTCTCCTTCCTCAATGTTTGAACCTTAACACTAGGTCTTCCAATTTTCCCCTCTTTACGGTGGATCTAGAGAAAGTGGAGTAAACTGTTCTAAGAAGAGTTTCCACATCACGCATCAAAGGTACATCTTTCCACGCATCATCAATGCCCAAGTCCTCTCTATGGGCTACACAGTGTTGTTCAGTTAAGTGTGGTATTTTCTAAAGCTGCAACTCCGTTGTGCTTTCTTAGCATTACTGAGGCACCATCGGAGGTCAGCATCACCATTCTCTGCATTTCTAGTTCATGTTTGGTGTAAAACTGAGTTATTGCCTGTACAATAGCCGTGCATGCTGTCAGCTGGATGATGCCACCAAACACAGTTTTATGGTTGGCGTTATTTTCCTCCCTGTATTTAATATACAGGACTAGCATTTTGTGCACTGTTATGTCTGTGCTCTCATCTATGATCAGGGTGTGCCGAGGTGCATTTTTAACTTCACACATTGTCTCATTCTGCACTATTTCATTAATTGAATTCACAAACTCAAAACTCAGCTTTCTGGTATACTCACATACTTTGCCATGTGATCGTGAATTTGTTGAACCGACAGCATAGAAGAATTAATTTTGATGGCTAGTAGAATATTGTCGATGAGAACTTTAACTTCTTTGGGGTTAAGTCTGTGAAGGTTCTCAGTCATCCAGGTCATCGTAGTCAAAGGAGCTTGCAAAGAAAAGCGTCTGGACTTCTTTAAGTTACTTGAAGACGTTTCACCTCTCATCCGAGAAGCTTCTTCAGTTCTAAGGTCAAATGGTGGAGAGTCCCAGATATAAACCTAGTGGGAGTAACCCCCCACAGAGGGACAAAAGGACCCCCTGATGATCCTCTAATCGCCTGAGCCAAGGTGTGAAACTGGGTGTGGGTCCCAATCAGCCAGAGTTTCGGGTGAGTTCATTGTGAAACCTGGCCCCACCTTATCATGCGAATTCCTGAGATCAGATGGCCCAGGATGTGAGTGGGCGTTAAGGCGTCTGGGAAGGGATCTCAAAACTGGATTATAGATGGGACACAGCTGGTGTCGTAAACCCCGCCTCTGTTCAAAGATGGTCGCTCACAGTGGACATAGATGCTTCTTTCACTCCTCTTTCAAACCATCTGTCCTCTCTGTCCAAAATGTGAACATTGGCATCCTCAAAGAGTGTCCTTTATCCTTTAGATGCAGATGGACTGCTGAGTCTTGTCCTGTGGAGGTGGCTCTTCTATGTTGTGCCATGTGCTTGTGAAGTGGCTGTTTGGTCTCTCCAATGTAGAGGTCTGGGCATTCCTCGCTGCACTGTACAGCAAACACCACATTGTTAAGTTTGTGTTTTGGCGTTTTGTCTTTCGGGTGAACCAGTTTCTGTCTGAGCGTGTTGTTGGGTCTGAAATGCACCGGGATGTTGTGCTTGGAGAAAACTCTCCTGAGTGTCTCTGATACACCGGCTACATAGGGGATGACAATGTTGTTGCGTCTGTCCTTCTTATCCTCCCTCGCTGGTGTCTGGTCTTCTTTTCTGTGCCTCTTTGCTGACTTTAAGAACGCCCATTTAGGATAGCTGCATGTTTTGAGTGCTTCCTTTACATGTGTGTGTTCCGATTTTTTGTCCCAGTCCAGCCCTGCCCGTGACCTTTGACCCTCTGCCTGTGTAAACCGTGTGTTTCTCCAACAAACAGGGAGCTGAGTGCATGCAGGCTAAAGTGCTGATCCCAACACACGTTTTTCCATAAATCTGAAGCTTCAAATCAAAGAACAACAGTGTGTAGTTGGAGCTGGACACACTGATGTGTAAATGTGTTTAGAAGCTTTAGAGCTGTGATGTTCAGTCGTGATGAACTCTGATGGATTTAGATGATCAGCATCTGCAGTTGGTGATTATCTGATATTCATCGTATTTTACAGCCATATCTGTAAATTCAAACAGTCTTTGAATCCACTTCATAAGGAGATGATAAGATAAGATAAGATAAGATAGAACTTTATTAATCCCTCGGGTGGGTTCCTCTGGGAAATTCGACTTCCAAAAAAAGCACAGCAACGACCGAAGTTACAGTTACAGAACTGTTATATATATATATATACACACACACACACACACACACACACACACACATATAAATACAGAGACAAATATAAATAAAATATACAAAGGGGATAAATAGAATAAATAGGAATAAAAAATAAAAATACAAGTGAATTGCACATTTCAAGTATTGAGTCTATTGCACTGTTGACTATTTACAAAAAGTATTGCACAAGGTATTGTACAGTGAGGTGCAGAGGCACTACAGCTTAGTTGTTCCCTCCTCCTTTGTCCTCCTGTCTCCCCTCCCTCTCCCCTCCAGAGAGGAGTTAAACAGTTAAACATGATGGTTTGTTTGTTTTGTTGATGTTGTCAGTGCTGACATCAGCTCAATCATAAAACTGTGGACTCCTTCATGATCATCTGATCGACCCATGATCCTCACGTTCTCCTCCTGCAGGAGTTAAAGTTTATTATTAACTCCTCACTGAGGTTGTGTGAGGCAGGAGTCCAGCATGCATCAGCACTGCCAAAATGATCATCATGGTTATTATAATCAGAATTTAAATCAGGACGGATTTCAGTATAGATCATGATTATTGTGATTTTAGAGACTGAAATGTTTTTATTGCAGTCTTATTATTATTTTATTCAGTCTGATGATAATCTGTAAAAACTCTCAGTGTGACTACACACAGAGATATTTGAACAGTTCAGAGAACACAGAGTCTCTCAGACCTCAGACTGGACTTTGGCTCAGGACCAGGACTTGTTCCCTCAGCAGGGCTGTGGCAGCTCAGCACACCAGCTGGTCGGACCCACATGTACTCTGATGGAGCTCAGACCTGTAAATGTTTTACAATAAAGAGCTCAGAGGGAAACATCAGACAGGTGTGCTGATTCTTCCACTGACACAGGACAGATCTGATAATGATGACACAAAAGTTCCCCAAAACAAACAAAGAGTTTTATTCGTTTTATCCAATCAAACGTTTAGAAAACATTTAAAAAAATCATTGAAAAACAAAAGCAAAAAAGATTACACACACACACACACACACACACACACACACACACACACAGACACACAGACACACAGACACACACACACACACACACACACACAGACACACACAGACACACACAGACACACAGTCACACACACACACACACAGACACACACAGACACACACACACACACACAGACACACACAGACACACACAGACACACACAGACACACACAGACACACACACAGACACACAGACACACACACACGCACACACACACACACACACACACACACACACACACACACACACACGCACACACAGTTTCTCTTACAGGAAGCAGGTTTGAGTGAAACTCTGAGTTTGTTAATCCTCAGATGAAGGAAACTCAGCTTTTGGTCCCAGTAAGAAGGATAACTTGAACAGGGTCAGTTACCATGGCAACAGATGACACACATCCAGAAAGCCATGACTCCTGATCTTTAGTACAAACATGTAAAGAGTGTGAAGGAGAGCATGTAGGAGGAAAAGGAATGAACAACGATGGTCTGTGGATGATCAGCAGCAGCTCAAACTGAGACCAGCAGAGGGCGCTGTCGGCTCATCTCAGGCTCAGCGGTGCAGCGGGTCCACACCAATCAGAGACTGTGGATTGGCAGTCAGAGGACCTCTGTGCTAAAGAGCCTGCAGCCTCCATCAGTGTGAGAGTGTGTTAGAGTGCAGCACGGTGCACACAGTGTCTGTGTGCAAGTCTGAAACCTGCACAGGTGACAACAGGAAACTCAGAGTTACTGAACCTGCTTCCTGAGCAGATGTTACTGTGTGCACAGGTGACAGCTAACAGCTGTATTTTAAACAGACTAAAGCACAGGCAGCATGAAGAAGAGGAGCAGAGGAAGGATGAAGGTCCATCAGGCCCAGGGTGTCCTCAGCTTCCTGTTCAGAGACAAACATGATGTCAGCTCCTCACAGCAGCCCGTCTGATCTTAATGACCTTACAGTACCATAAGTAAAATGTGTTCACAGTAGATCACACACTCACAGTTAAAAACCACAAACTGCTCCTCAATAAAAGCAGAAGTATCAATAAAATAATAATATGCAACCATGAATTAATAGAAAGCTTGTCTGTACAGAAATGCCTTCAGTTGCTTTTTAAAGACACTCAGTGGATTCAGCGTAAACACAGCGGAGGAGACGACCTTGGTGCCGCTGCCTGAAAAGCACAATCCACTGGTGTTTTGAACAGAGTACTGCAGCAGCAGCAAGACCTCTCTGCATCATATCTGTTATTAACCTTTGTCTCTCTTCCACAGCATGTCTTTATCCTGTCTTCCTTCTCTCACCCCAACCAATCACAGCAGATGGCCCCGCCCCTCCCTGAGCCTGGTTCTGCTGGAGGTTTCTTCCTGTTAAAAGGGAGTTTTTCCTTCCCACTGTTGCCAAAGTGCTGCTCATAGGGGGTCATATGATTGTTGGGTTTTCCTCTGCACGTATTACTCTAGGGTCCACCTTACAGTATGAAGCACCTTGAGCTGATTGTTGTTGTGTTTTATTGTATAAATAAAATTGAATTGAAAACTTTACATTTGTGTGTAAATGTTACCTGCTCTCAGTGATGAATACACAACACCTGGATCAGCTGACTGCTCTGCAACACACACAGAAGGTGAAGTTTCCTGCAGTGAAACAGATCAAGCCTCTTTTCTCTTCTTCCACATCAGTTACTTAGCAAGTGATTAACTCAGAGCTCTGTGGTCTTTCCCCACAGCAACCTGACTCCAGAGCAGAAATCACCTTCAGCCTCTCAGACTCTTGAACCCCTCCCAGCCCAGATGTGAACTGTTTGTGACACCACCCTGACATAAGCGCCATCAGAACAGTTTCTTTCTCCCAGTCGTCGTGATCCTTAAGTCTCTCATCGATCCTCATTCTGTGATGTTAAACCTGTTAAACTGTGACTCGCCTCTTGCCAACAGTCCACTTTCTCATACCGACCCCCTTCAGGTCTTGGCTCAGCTGCTGGACTCCCATCCAGATGTTTGTGTTCTATGTACAGTGTCTTGAAAAAGTATTTATACCCCTTCATCCTGTAAAGTGTGGTGTGAATCTGTGTTCAGCCCCATTAATCTGACTACATTTTGTATTTCCTACCTTCTTCCTTAATCTGCTCTGTTTTTCTCTCCGCTGTGCTGCACATTTATTGTTATGAAAAAAAACCTGATCTAACAAAATTAACAAAATTCATTTGATTCATTGGTACCTGCAGTGAGAATCCTCACGTCAGAGTAGACAACATGTGTATCAGCTTGATGTGTATCTGGAAAATGCAAACACACACACTCAGGTCATGTTACAACTACAAGCAGAGGAAACACAAACAGATGATGTTTCAAATCTGTAATCGGCTGCAGTCTGCACAGAGCCTCAAACATACTGACTCATGCTGAGCCACACTGACGGATTCTGGTTCACCTGTAACGAAGTAGATGTTCTGGCAGTTTGGTGGTCTGGAGCGTTCAGCTGTGTGTTAACACAATACCAACAATAAAGACAGCAGTGATTTTAGAGACACATTTGTTAACATTGTGGGAAGGTTCTTGAAGCCATTTCCAGACAAAGGTAACTGACCCCGAGGTCAAAGCAGACAGCCTTCAGAGGAAACAACAGAAACCCTCAACCTCAAGCCTCTTTCCATCATTTCAGTCAGATGTTTCCAAACCTCAGTGTGATCACACTTCAGAAATATGACTGCATAGGAAATAAGTCTGGTTGCTCAGCTAGCCTGCCTGTAGTCCAGCTGTTTCACCCACTGAAACATCTGAAGCTTTATCAAACCAAAAGTTCTCTTAAAGGAGCAGCTGAGAGCAACCAACATAGAAACATCTGGCCTCAGACTGCAGCAGCTGGGCTCCTTGTTGTGATAAAAAATAAAAGATATAAAGTCAATGTGACAGAGTTCGTACCATTTGCTTCATTTTTCTTTTTGCAGTGGAAAAGAAGTGGAACTAGAACCAAGAGCAGAACCAGAAGAACCACAGGAACCAGGCCTGCTATGAGTGCAGTGAGAAAGGAGGTGAGACCCTGAGGAGGTGATGAAGCAGTGTCAGCAGAAGAGTTCACAGGAGGAGTGGAGTCTGAGCTCCTGTGCTGAGGAGGATCTGCAGGAGAAGTGATGCAGACGGTTCAGTCATTTTATCAGGAGATCATGTCTGTAAACAGGAAGTGATGTCACTGTTCTGACCTCTGACCCTCAGAAAGCTCTGAGGAGACGGTCCAAATGCTTCAGTAGCACAAGAGTAGAGACCTTCATCAGCCTGTTTGACCCTTCTGATGACGAGCTCTGCTGCTGTTCCAGCTCCAACATGACGTCCATTAAAGGAGAAATAAGCAGCAGCTGTGTCACCGCTCCTCTCTCTGCAACGCAGAGTGACATCACTTCCTGTCCACACAGGAAGTGCAGGAATCTCCAGGATCACACCTTTATCTGACAACAGAAACACAAACAGAGCAGAGTCAAGAGCTCCTCTCAGACGAGCTGCTTCCTGTCTGAATGAGCACCTTGCTGTCTTCCACAGTGACAGTCTCACACTCTCAACTCACTGACAGACATGTATCCAACATCTGGAAACATCTGCACAGAGACACAGCTGCAACATCTCCCTGTCTCTACCTGAAACACTGATGGACACTTCATCGCTCTGCTGTCCAGATGAGTTCTCACAGAAGTAACTTCCATCAGAGGAGACTGAGTGATCCAGAACACAGGAGGAACCATGAACCCTCCCAAAGCCTGCAGCTGCTCCACAGTCCTCAGTGAGTCCTCCTCTGGTCCTCTTCACTGTCCATCCATCAGCTGTCTGTCCATCATCAACACAACTCAGAGACACTGAAGAAGATCCTCTGAAGACCTGCTGAAGGTTTGGACTGACAGACAGAGACACTGGAGGACACACACACACACACACACACACACACACACACACACACACAGTAAGTGTATTTGTGTTCTTGTTGGAGTCTCACTGATGGTTTTCACTTCCATCAACTCACCTGCAGAAACAGTCGGTGCAGACAGCAGCAGCACACACACACCTGTAACAGGAGGTCAGAGGTCACTGAGGGTCAGAGGTTACTAAAGGTCAGAGGTCATTGGTTATTAGGGACAAGTTACCCCTGGAAGGGTCTTCCAAGGGAATTTGGTATTTGCATGAGCCATTCTTCTTTCAGGTGTCGAGAAAAACCTGTTATTTTACTGTCACGTTGTTATCATTTACATGCCCTGTCATTATTTCATCATTACTTCATTAGTCTGTGTTACTTATCATCAGTTTATCATGTATCATTTATCAGTTATTTCAGAGCACGCAGGATAAAACCCATTCTAGATGTAATACTCTATCATGTGGTGAAAAAGCACCAGCAGAAGCGGTGGGTCCAGCTGGGCCTTCTACATTCACTTACACACATATTGCAGGTCTACACAAAACATGCACATAGAGAGTTATGTAAAACACGCACGTTCACATACACACTTATTAAGGACAGGGAGGTCGTTTCAGGACATCCTCTCTGTTGAACACATAGTCTCACAAACTGCACAAAATATCACACACTTGTTTGTCTCTAAAGTATCAGCTGATGTTTATATAAGGAGAACTTTGGACTATGGGGAGACTGTTATCATTTCCAGTAAGATCTAACTGTGTGACGTCATCATTGGTAATATAACAACAACAACAACAACAATCTTTATTTATAGAGCACATTAAAAGCCCGGGGCATGCCAAAGTGCTTTACATGAAACAATAAAACAATAAAATGATTTACACTAAAACATCAGAATCATATAGGTGTGGGATTATGTTCACAGGTAAAAACCACTAATAGGAACAGTCAATAGCACACAGCTGTAGCAAAGAGAACTGTACCATCATACACAGTGATAGAGGACATAGGCAACGCAACAATAAAATAATAAAATAATTAAGACTATAACGTCAGAGTCATATAAGTGTGAGATTATGTTCACAGGTAAAAACCACTAATAAGAATAAACTATAGCACAGAGCTATAGCAGAGTAAAGCTGTAAAGCTGAACCATCAAACACAGTGATGGAAAACATTGACAGCACAGGACAACGCAAAACAACCAGACACATTAGAACATTAGAACAACACACTAGAAGCAAGGCGAGAAATTAACTGGTAGGAAAAGCAAGTTCAAACAGATATGTTTTAAGCCGTGATTTAAAAGATTGAATAGAATCAGACGCCCGGATGCCAATCGGGAGACTGTTCCACAGCTCAGGTGCAGCTAGAGCGAACGCTCGATCACCTCTAGACTTCAAGCGAGATCTGGGCTGAACCAACAATGACTGTGAGGAGGATCTTAAGGCCCTCGTAGGAAGATATGAATTTAAGAGTTCCTTAAGATAACTTGGCCCTGTGTTATTAGTAATTTTAAAAGTAAACAACAGAATTTTAAATTGAATACGAAATTTCACAGGCAACCAGTGCAGATCAGCAAGGACGGGAGTGATGTGAGCAAACTTCCTAGTTTTAGTTAGAATGCGTGCAGCGGCATTCTGGACTGTCTGTAATCTATGTAAAAGGGTAGAGTGGAGACCATAATAAAGTGAATTACAGTAATCTAGTCGTGACGTAACAAAGGCATGGATAAGCTTTTCCAAGTCATTGTGCGGGATGTAATGTTTGGCCCTGGAAATAAGGCGAAGTTGGTAGAAACTAGATCTAACGACAGCAGATACTTGTTTGTCAAGTTTAAATGAGCTGTCAAGTAGCACACCCAGATTCCTAACAGTGTCAGGGAAAGAACTGGTGAGAAAACCAAAAGCATCATGAAGTTTGGCACGAAGAGCGTCACTGCCAAAGATCATAATTTCAGTTTTCTTATCGTTAAGGATAAGAAAATTTGCCAGAAGCCATTGCTTGACCTCGCACATGCACTCTCGAAAGTTACTCACGGACATAGCTAGATCATCATTCAGCTCAAAATAGATCTGGATGTCATCAGCATAATAGTGAAAGGCAATGTGGTATTTCTCCAAAATGACACTTAAAGGAAGCATATACAGTGAGAACAGGGTAGGGCCTAGCACAGATCCCTGGGGAACACCACAGCAAACAGGTACAGCGGAGGAGGAGGAGGTAGCCAAGTGAACCGAAGAGAGCCGATCGGAGAGGTAAGATTTAAACCAATCCAAGGCGGTGCCCTTGATGCCTACAGTGTGCTCTAGTCTCGCCAATAGTATGTTATGGTCAACCATATCAAATGCCGATGAAAGATCCAATAGCACTAGGACAGAGGGGCGTCCATTGTCAGCCATTAGTAAAAGGTCGTTAAAAACTCGAAGCAGTGCTGATTCAGTGCTATGGTGTTGTTTAAAGGCCGATTGATATTTATCATTAATGTTATTCTCATCCAGGTAGGTCTGAAGTTGAAGCAGAACTACCTTCTCAAGAATTTTAGCCACAAAGGGAAGTTTGGAAATCGGCCTATAATTGGCATAATCATTTTGATCAAGATTACTTTTTTTTTAGAACAGGTTGGATTATGGCATGTTTAAGAGCTGATGGTACATAGCCGGACAGCAAGGAGGAGTTCAATATGGACAAAAGACAAGGTCCAATTGTACTAAAACAATCCTTGACTATACGGGATGGAAGAACATCATGTACAAGATTAGTATTATTGAGTTTCTCAATTAGATGCTTCAGAGTAGAGAGAGAAACGGGTTCAAATTGACAAAAAGTAGTGGAACAATTGGGGGTGGGCATACGGTCGGTCACCAAAGGGAGGGTAGATTTAAGAGATGCGACTTTATCCAAAAAATAACTTGAAAATTTTTCACAAAGGCCCGGGGAGCATGGCAGAGGCATAAAGGGGCAGGGGTTTACCACAGAGTTGAAAATTTTGAATAAAATTCGAGGGTTGTTTCCATTTGTGGTGATAATTTTAGATAGGAAAGCAGCTTTAGCCATTCTGGCAGCTGATTGAAACTTCGAGCGGCTAACGCATAAAGTGTCATATGATGACTGGAGATTATCCTTCCTCCACCTCCTCTCATCCCGTCGACACATACGTCGTAAGGCACGAACAGAATCATTTAACCAACATTGTGAGTAGGTTCTGGGGCGTTTCATTCTGATCGGTGCTACAATGTCAAGGATAGAGGAACATGTAGTTAATAGAGTATTGGCGAAATTCTCAAGCGTATGTGGGGTAAGACAGTCTGACGTAGTAAATGAAAAGTTCACAAAAGAATTAGAAAATTTCAACAGAGTATCGGCATTCACAGTACGCGTAGGACAAAGAGGAGCCTCAAAGCGTGATCCGGTGTTGCCAAGGTCAAGATCGAAAATAACCGGAGAATGGTCGGAAAGTCCAGTGTTTCTAATTTCCTTAATACATATATCCACATCGTATGAAAAAACCAAATCAAGGGTGTGGCCCTTAACATGGGTAGGCTCATTCACCCATTGGGTAAGATTAAAAGAAGCAGTTAGTGCTAGAAAATCGTTGGCCAATTTGTCATCCATACAACAGACATGAATGTTAAAATCACCAGAAATAATAACAGAACCATATTTAAAAAGAATGGATCCCAAGAAGTCAGCAAATTCAGAAATAAACATCTTGTGGTATTTAGGCGGACGATAAACCACAACACACAGAGTAGTCCGAGGGGCAGTCAATTCCAATAACTGGGCTTCAAAGCTAGAATAGGTTGGGGAGGGTAGCAGCCGTGCTTCATGTTTGTTTTTAAAAACCGAGGCTAGGCCACCACCTCTACCAGTGAGCCTTGGTGAGCTAAAGAAGGCACAGTCAGGAGGGAGAAGCTCAGAAAAGGGGATAAACTCACCCGGAGAAGTCCATGTCTCCGTCAGAAATAGAACATCCAGTCCCGTGGTAAGGAAAAAGTCATTTAAGAGAAAGGCCTTATTTGAAAGAGACCTAACATTAAATAAAGCCATCCGAGTCCGAGGAGCTAGGTCATTAGCGGTAGCCCGTCGCAGGGTGTTTAGATTGCTGTGTTGAACACCGCGGCCAGGCGGTGTAATCCAAGACCGAGCAGAGTGATAGGCCACTGGGCAGGTAGGATAGGTATGAGGGCCAACAGGGCATATCCAGCGATGACTTAACAATTTAGCCGCAAAGCAGCTCCTGGAGTAGAAGATAAATCGTGACAGCTCACGACTTGCAGAAGGGTAATCCATAGCCATGGCTCTAATATAAGCCTTGACGCGAACGCGGGCACCACTCCTTCTACCCCGTTTCCTGAAGCGTTTCCTATGCAGAAAGGGAAAAGGTAAGTAGGTCGTTCTGGTGGAGGAGACGGGCGGCAGAGGAGTGGCACCACCCATAGCCCCATAACTGTCCAGACGTTGAGGACAGGAGAACCGAAGATTCAGGAGCGTGTCTCTATCATAAGTTATTAGCGTACAATCGCCTATAGAACATAAAACCAAGGATAAAATAACAAAGAGTACTACGCCGAAGCGCAGTTGAGGTCGCAGACGGTCAGCCATGCACACCGGCGCCATCTTGCCTCCAGACTGTTTGGAGCTCTGCCTTTCACCTGACTTTTCACACCATGTGCTTTGGGACTCGATGACTATCTTCTGTAACTGTAGATACCGGTCTGATACTTCCTGGCTGAGCTGCTGTAATTACTAAATGTTTAAACTGTGAAATAATTTCACTTCCCACATAGCACACAGGTCTGGGCCGGATCTGGTGTCAAGCCGGCACTGCTGGCTGACGTCTGGCATGGTAAGTCATCCAGATATGGGCCAGGCCTGACATAGATGGCACTGTTTATGACACTGCCAGAGGCATGCCGCATCTAGCTCGATTATGGTTTGGTTTATGTGACCCAGGCTCATAGAAAACAGGTCTGACCCAGATCCGGCATCAAGCTGGCACTTCTGAATGACTGGTGTCATGGCAGGGTGTATGTCAACCAGATGTGGGCCAGGTCTGACAATGATGGCACTGTTTATGTACCTATTTTCCTATTTTAGTTAGAAGACCCTAGAGTTGGATGTTTCAGACCACTTTTGGTCTCGTCTTGGTCTTGACAGACTTTGGTCTTGGTCTTGCTGTCTCGGTCTTGCTTTCTCAGATCGACATAGTGTTCGGGAGATTTGGAGTCAACCATCGGTGGAGCAGGGGGGTGGCTTACTGGGCAGAAGCCCGGGGTCTTTTGGAGTGTAATTTGTTTCATGGTTAGATGCCTGACTGACAACTGTATAAAACAAAAACTACACACAATATTCGAAGCATATAGTGTACAGTTGTAAATTCCCCCTAATTTTGGTATGATCCGAGCTCAGGCACTAGGCGACTGAGAGCGAGGGGGGAGAAGCTGTTGCCTGCGAGTTTGCTGCAGACAGAGGAGAGCTTAAGTTTGACCAGGTACCAAAGCAAATCATTCGTGCTGAACTAATAATGTAAATATGACGGTGTATCACGAATATTGATATCAAACTGATCACTTGGTTGCGTTACTTGCTCTTCGAGTGAAAACAAATGGATAAATAAAAAGCCGAACAACAGCAATGCTGATTTTTTAGAGTCTTAGCTTACATTTCATATTTTCAGTTGTTTCCCTCCACGGCTAAACAAACTCTCTAAATCGGTTTCAGTTGTGTACTGATGAACACAACAATGGACATAAGGAGCTTCTTTCAAAGAAAAAACTCAGGTAGATGTTATTTTATATATTATGCTTTGGATGTTGTTCAGTATATTTCTATGGAAAACAAGAGGAATTTCAACACACAGCAGTATATTCACAGTTTAAACCAGATGTTTACACTTTATGGAAAAAACATAAAAACTTTTTTTTTTACTTTTAAACATCAATTTAGATTAAACTTGTTTTGTTTTAGATAAATGTTGAAATATCTTTCGAATTAGTTAATTGTCAGAATAAAGAGACACAGATGTCTATCACTTTGATCAAATGTAGGAGTACATATACACTAAGTTTGTTAATTAAAAAGAAAACTCCAGACGATTCCATTCTGAGCTGAAGAAGCTTCTGATAGGTTAGTAGAGTCCATGTGAGTAAACTGGTGGCACAGCTGTGGATGCATATAAGGCAAAACACAGAGCCTGTTTCTGTGACATGGGAACATCAGGAGATGTCAACAAAACAGCAGGAACAGAACCGTGGAGCTCCATAAGTGTGGCTCAGTTTGAATACAATTTGAGTCCATTTGCAATTAAGAAATACAGACAGTTTCTCTCTTTACTCTTATATTCAACAAATATGTTTTTTATATTTATCAATCTAAAAAAATCAACATTTAGTCTGATTTGATGTTTGACAATTAAAAAAAGTGTTTTTATCTGAAGAGTGTGTAAATATCTGGTTTCAACTGTATATTTGATGATGTTGGTGTTTGGCTTGATTGTCAGCACACTTGGCCACCAGTGTGTGTGCAACTGGCCTTGTGCTGGCCCATGTGTGGGCCACCTCTGGCAAACCTGATCTGGGCCACCAAATTCGTTGTGGTATGTGGGCCATGTGTTAACTGACCTCAGGAAATCACATGATAGGGTGGGGCTAGGTTTCACAATGAGCTCACCTGAAACCTTGGCTGATTGTGACCTACACCCGTTTCCACACCTTGGCTCATGTGATTAGGTATCAATAGGGGGTCCATGTCCCTCTTGGGGATACAGTCCCATAGGGCTTAAATCTGGCACTCTCCACCATTTGACCCAAGAACTGAAGAAGCTGCTTGGATGAAACACCTTAAAGGAACTTAAAGAAGTCCAGACGCTCTTTCCAAGCTCCTTAGACAACATTTAGAATAAAAAAATTCACAAACCAACGTGTTTCAACGGTATGACCCTGTTACAGTACTAGCCTCGTGTTCACTGAGCTCTTTAGAAAGGTCCATTCTTTCATTGATGTTTCTAAAAGCAGTCTGCATGGGAACTGCTGGATTTTATACACCTGCGGTCATAAGATTAAAAACACCTGATTTCAGTTATTATTAGCTCTGGCCCACGATTTTTGGTATTTTCTAATGAATACCATCTCTAATTGATGCAGTTAAGTCTGATGATAGTCTGGTGTCCTCTATTTCTAATGTAAATGTGTTTTTTCCTCTGCGAGTGTGTGTTGAAGCTCAGATCGTGAATCAATGAGTAGATAAACATTTGACTCACCAAGGAGCAGAGAGGCAGACGGGGTCTTCATGGTGACTGAATGCTTTAAGTCTGAGCAGCGTAGACGTCTTCAGCTTCACAACTTCCTTGGTGACACTTTCACTGCCTGAGCAAACGCTCCACTGATGAGAAGCACACCCACACAGCGCCTGGTTAAGTTTCGATAACTTTTTGCCTTAATAAATGAAATTCTCATTTTAAAAATTGCATTGGTTATTTACTCAGGTTGTATTTGTCTAATATGATATTTGTGCCTTGGTTATGAGGGTGCTGATGATAGCAGTTACTCTAATCCTGGAGACGATGCTTCAGAAAGACTTCAGAGTGTCTGATGTGTCTGTGTCTCTGTAGAGCCTGAAACATGCTCATTGCTCAGGTTCATTCCAGCACTTTCAGCAATCTCCCTCCAGGATTCTGCCATCTGTGAGTCTTTATACTGTGATTATTATTCCTCATCCTTGAAGTTATTCTCTCACTCATCCATTAAAACAGAGTCGGCTGTATGGAATAGAAAACACAAAACTTGAAGATTGTGTCAACACAACGACGTAGGTTTACCTCAAGTTACAGTGCAGAAAACAGGACGTCTCTTAGAGAACTGTGTGGTTAGCATGTAGCTGTGCTATAGAGAAGAAGCAGAGGTAGAACTCCAATGAGTCTTTGCAGATCGAAGGAGAGCCGTTAGTTTTTATTATTTAACTTTTGATGCCACAGGTAGTCCTGCTGAGACTCAGTGTCTCATTTTTAAAACAGACCTGGTTCAGCTGAATGCTGGTGTTGTAGTTTGAGTGCAGCTGTTTAGCATCTCTCATTGACTACAGGGTGAGGTGGAGATACAGACTGACTGGCAGAGTGATAATGTTGCTTTCACTCTGTCATTACTTAAGTTTAATACGACAATTTTAAAAAAGCTCATTATCTGCTGTTTCCAAACGTTTTCTACATTTTACACCTAAAAACATGGCTTAGAAGATCTTTAATCATAAATTCTAATCTTATGCCTTCTCACCCACCTCTAGTCACTTCATACCCCCAGAGCCCACATTTGACCTTTTATGGGCCCAGAATAATTGTTTGACTTTTATGAAATATTTCTAGTAGGAATTGTGATTAATGGGATTCAGGTTGGTTGATGTGTTCAACCAAAGCACCAGTGTCAGAAGTTTAATAGCTTTTCTTTGAAGGTCATCAGGCCGTGCAACAATGCGTTTGCAGGATGTGATCGATGGTTCAGTTCAGTTTAACGTGGGCGTTTCATTAAAGACAAAAACAACAGAAGATGATTTGAAGGGCAAACAGAGAAGAACAAAGACAGCAGCACAGAGCTGAACTGATCTTATCAAGACTGTCACGTACTGTGTGACAACAGCTCATCCCACCGAGGCGTGTACCTGCTTTCATAACGTACGCTTAAACATGCATGTTGATGATGCTTTAGCCTCAGCAGAAGTGACCGCAGAGACAGAGACTCAGATCTCTGACTCTGTGTACTGGAAACATGAACCACAGCGAATACTGACAGACTGAAAGATTTAGCTCAGTGGTCTGCTAACATTATCACAGCACACTGAGATAATTCAACCACTGTTAGCTCTTCTTATTAAAGTCTGTAAAGAAACAAGTTTATCAGGTCTGAACTTCAAACACTTGATTATTCATTATCTTCAACCATGCACATGTCTTTGAGGATGTGCTCCATGAGTCACTGATGAGCTCCTTTATTTTCTTTGCTTTAAAGTCACAGGGCCCCCCCATCTCCCAGAAGGGGGCTAACAGAGCCAGTAGACACCTGAGCACCCAGCCCCAAACACCAAGAACCACCAATCTAAGTTGCCCAATAATCCAACTGAAGGGGGGGCTGGAAGGTTACATTTTAGACACTATGGCTGTACCAGTGTCTTCATCCTTCGCGGTCTACGTGGGCCATGTCCTTGGAAGACCGAGAAGGTCGGAAGCGCAAGGCTTGTGAAAGGGGTGGGTGTGAACATTAAACTTGTTGCTGCCTTTCATAGTGTGTAACTTGAAGGCCCTGAGTACTCTGAGTACTTTCTCCCACACTGGAAACACTGGGATGATCACATTATTTGAACATTACCTAATAAGACTGATTCAGCACAGACAGTTATGTTAAACTTTCCTAGCAGTCCTTCACAAACAGGGAACAGTCTGTCTATTCTCTCCATCTGTCAGCTGCTGCTGGCTCTTCCTCCTCCTCTTCCTCACACACTGCTGAGCTTGTCCTGGTGGATCATCAGGGCTGCAAAGCCTCACAGATGATGTGCAGCAGTGGGTCCCTCAGTCTGTCCTCACTCTGGACACTTGCAGTCGTCACACATGGAAATCAAATGTGTGATAAGCTGCAGGATTCAAACACAAGTGTAACTTATAAACACATGTTCATACTTTTATTCCACAATCAGAGAGAAAGAAACAGAGAGAGAGTGCAGGACAGACAGACAGGTGACAGTCTCAGGTGTACACACTGCTACACAACAGCACCAGAGAAGCAGGATTTAGTGTTTGTGTTATTACGAAACAAGAAGAGTCCCAGATGGTGCAGTGGACACATGTGTGACTGCTGTGATTAAAGCATCTTTCTTTCAGCTTAACGAGTGAACCGTCAGCTCGTTCAAACACACGTTAAAGTCCGTTTGGCTCGACACCACCGAACAGAGGCAGCAATATAACACAGCTAACATTAACAGTGCAGTGAATCCTGCTTGTGCTGTGATATTCAGGACTGCAAACCGAGCAGCATCACTGACTTTCAGCTTGTTGTGTTTGTGGATATATGACTGACTTTAATTATCCATAAAATCATCACAATCTCTGTAAGATTAAGGTCGACTATTATTAAAACCAAGTAACCGCTGAAAGTACAAACATCACTAATGTCACATCACATGTGGCCGACAGTAATGTTTTAATGTTCTTCATTATTAAACATTCGCACATAAATAAGTGACATCATGTTCTGTACTTACTTTGGCCGTCCCGCTTCCGCCATTTGTTTTTTTTTCTTCGGCAAAATTATCCACACCCACCACCGCGCTATGCATTCTGGGATATGTTGGGCCACGAAGTCTACACCGCCACATCCTTAAAATTCAGGGAAATGAAGGACGCATTTGAGGGCCACATTTCGAGCAACCTTTGAATTGGGACAGCCTTTTTCGCGTTGCGGTGACGTAATCGGCCTTAAAATGCGGCCTTTAAGGCTGCAGACCCTGAATTGGGATACAACCCATGATGCCAGTGGGAAAAGTAAAACTCAGCCCACTGAACATGGAAAAACCAGATTCTTCAAAATAAAATAAAACAAAATAAAACAGGAAACATGGAAAGACGTTGACATAATAACACAAGCTTGACAATAGGATGTGGAACACAGACATGAAGCACATGACCGGCTGAGGAGATTAAAGCATGGGCGTAACCAAACAGAGGACAAGACAGACTTACACAGAAGACAGGAAAGACTAATAAACCAGGAGACATAGAAGAAAACAGACTAAAACAACTTTGTCATTGTCTGGGTGAGTCTGGGGTTTTTCCACTCTGCTGGGCTCCACCTTCGGGTGGAGACTCCAATCAGCCTTCACACTTGACTGCAATCAAGTCACCGGCATTTAAGACCAGCACTGACGACAACCGTCTGTCAGACAATCCACACCAGTTGGTGGTGGTAATGCACCATGTTGGTGTTTGCCAATAAAACAATATGAAGAAGAAGAAGCCTTCTGTCAGATCTTCAGCTAACTGTGCCAGGCTGCTGGTTTTCTGCTAGCAGGTTATACTCTCTTCATCGTGGCACGTAGTGATGGGTAGATGAGGCCTCGTGAAGCGTTTCAGCACATTCCCCAAACTGTATCGACACTGTGTCGACACAGTGTTGCTCCATACTGACACCTGCTGGACCTTAAATACCATTGCAGGCAACTTACTTGAGACTAACAACAGACACTGATTCAATGACCTACTCATACTTGTATACACTGTAAGGTATTGTACTTTCTGTGGAATCATTTTATATCTTTTACATTTCAAATATTAGGGACATCTTTTAAATATATTGTGAACGACATTAAGTGAAAATTAAAATGAAAGTATTGTGAATGTAATATCATTAACATGCACGTTATACTTATTTCGTGCCCACGAAGTAGTATTTTGTGGCCACAATTTATTTATTTTTTGGACCATGTCATCAGAGTAGGCTTTCACCTGGTGTCTGTGAATAAACTGTTGACTTTATTCTAACGAGCTGGTCTGTGTTACGTTATTTGAGGTTATGAATGTTATCTGACTGGAGGGATAACTCACAGACACGCGAGACGCCATTACTCCGCTGAGCGTCCTTTAGTATTTTTTCATCCCCTCCCTCACAACAACCCAGCACAAACGTTCCTACCTGTTAACATTTACCTGATACTACAGCCTGTAACTTGAGTCCGTTCGGTCCTCGTGACAACCACTTTATAATATATTTTAATAATAAGCCCCGCCCCCGACTGTACTGCCACCTTTATTAGCTGGGTGGTCCCATTAGTCACATACTTACTAGAGATGGACCGATCCGATATTACGTATCGGTATCGGTCCGATACTGACCTAAATTACTGGATCGGATATCGGAGAGAAATAAAAAATGTAATCGATCCATTAAGTATCACGAAAGCACCTCACAAAACTTGCGTAAAACACAGCGAAATTCAGCTCATAACCTTAGCACCTCGAAGCAGTGTGCTCACATGATAAAGCGGCTGTGGCGTGTGAAGAAAATATAATCTGATCAAACATTATTCAGCTTTAAATATTGTTCAGCTTTAAAGTTACTGTGCAACTGTGTAATAAAAATGTGCTCACGACTTTGGCCTTGAGAGCGATAAGAAGCGATCGCCTCATCCTGCAGGTGGAAGATATCTGCAAGCGAAGAGGCTAGAACACCCAAGGCCGATTTCCTTTTATGGAGTTGTTTTTCTGCTAATGCAGCACTTTCCTCACAACCCCCTCCTGTAAGTTTTAGAGAATATATACCTATCCTCACAGAAAATCTTAGGAATCTCCTGATGTGAGCTGTGTTGAGAGGTTGTCTCTGTCTCAATAAAAGTTCACTGATTCCCCATCTGCTGCAGGTGTCCGGTTGTCTTCATTCTCCGCCAGCCTGGTTAAGTCAATTCCTCCTTAACATCTAAAAGAACCTATTTAATGAAGGAAGACGGGTTCACTTTGTGTTTAATATTATTCTATTGCTGTTGTTGTTTTTTTTATATCCTTCAATTGGCGTCACGGAACAGGATCCGCTCCAGGTCAACTGGAACGGATGGGAGGACATCGGCCGTGGTCTGAGTGAACGGAGTTTGGACAAAAGCTGTGTGCACACAAAAACAAGGTAAGCAGACCTTTTATTTCTGCTATATTGAACATTATAAAAATACTTAGTGTCCAAACTCCTAGTAATTCATAACCAAAATTGTCTGGCTTACTTAAGGCTTGTTGAGAATAAGAAATAAGTGAATAAGAGATAAGTGAATAAGTGAATAAAGATAAGAGTGAACTGAGGTCTGACCACGGTTGCAGCCGACGGGTTGCTCTCCGGTGTCGGATAAATACCTCAGTGCAGGTCTGGGACCTTGAAAGGGTTTATTAGTAACGCCTTTCTAAACAAATTAAAAGGTTAAAGGCCTTGAGAATATTTTTTAGTAATATTCTCTAAACTACAGAAGGGTTAGGAAGGCCCAGAGGACTTTATTAGAAAAGATCCTCTAAAACTTAAAAAGGAGAAGTACTGGTTGGAGTCCAAAGGAGGGGTCCCTTTGATCAATAGGAGAAAACGGATCTCTTCTTAAAACCCCGATGATTTTAGTGTTTTAAATGTTTTGATGTTCTGTTTGATATTGGACACACATAAATACACGCTGAATGCTTGCTGTGGAACACTGGGCAGGACAGTTTGGTTCTCCGTTGTTCACAGATTACACAATTAAAGGAACTAGGTTCCTCTTTTGGTTAAAATAATACACCACACATAGAATTTTTTTACACATTTATTACATACATAAGGAGGGTAATGAGTGACTGCAGGTAATGTATGAAGTGTGAATGAGACGTGTGAACAAGGTGACAACCAACTAGCACCCCTATCAGGAAGCTCTAGGCAAGGTTACCCGCCAGACTCCGGTTTGGTAGAAGCTTGGTAACACCTGAAGGGATATTTCAGTGCTGACTCACCTTTAAAGCAGCGCCCCAGCTGTTAGTGCCTAACAGAGGCAGAAACCCAGCTGGCCCAAATTCTCCTTTAAAATCAATAAAAGAACACTCCTCCATTGACAGTAAAATGGATGGAGAATTAGATCGAGAAACTAATGATGATGGTTGGGGTCCCGGTGTTATTCTTAGCACATTGGGAGAACAATTAACATGTGTTGAGACAGTCATAAACTCCACACACCAGCCTAAAGAAGCAAAAAAGCAGAAAGAGTCATTGAGGAAAACAGCTGAAAGGTTAATGAAAGAAAAGGGAAAGGATGAGGGGAGTAGTGGTAACTGGGGAATAATTTGGCAGAATAAGGCTATGCAGGCAAAAGAGAAAGAGGAAGAAGCCAACTCAGCAGCAGCAGGTGCAGGTGTGATGAGCAGGGTGAGACACAGAAAGGAAGCAGATAAGCACGCAGGCCGCAAAGCTAAATTTAATCACTGGGTGTGTTTATGGGAAACTGCAAAACCACACATGAAGAAAAATAGGTCTCAGCCACCTCCCTATTCTGCCTCAACTCCTCCCTCAGCAGGCATATATCCGGTACTTAATATCTCTGGTGGAATAATGACTATTGGAGAAGAACCGCCCGTAGCTCCAACTCCCATAGATACCAAGCATTTTTGCCCAGGAAGCTCCTCTCTGTCGGCGACATCCTCAGCTAGTAGTAGAGCCCCCTCTTCTATGTCCCATTGTTTTGGAACCGGATCTGAGGGCTTAACTGACCCATTTGCGAGCGCACCATTTGCGGTTCGAATGAACAGACAGGGACCCACTGAACAACAATTAACTGATCTAGAAGCAGCATTACGCAGCTGCTTAAATGAACATAGGTCAGTGGTCCAGGTGAATAATCGTGTTGCGTCAGCCCCTCTTTCCCGGTCCAACCCCTTTGCCAGCACTCCTGTCGCTGTTAAGGGAGATCTGACCGCTACTGCAAAAACTGAGCCTGGCACTTCACCAAATGTCACAGTTACCATGTCTTTGGTGGGCCGTCAGGATCCGGAAACACAGATGAGTTTAGCCCACGTTTTTGCTGACACTGCTAACCCACCAGGCGGGGAAGAAACTGAGGATACTGATGATGAACTCAGTGACCTTAACAATACACCCCTCCCTACCTCTCCCAGTTTAGGATATCAGACTAGATCTAAGGGCCCTGTGCCTCAGCCTCCAGGCATGTT
This sequence comes from Copadichromis virginalis, assembly GCF_057382275.1. NCBI lineage: Eukaryota > Metazoa > Chordata > Actinopteri > Cichliformes > Cichlidae > Copadichromis > Copadichromis virginalis. Next base: position 682,240 of record NC_140620.1, read on the forward strand.
TCCCCTGGTCCAGACTAAAGCGCAACGTACACCAGTGTATCAACCTTATTCATTCGGAGATGTCCAGGCCCTAGTGGACAAACTCCCTGACATAATGGAGGGAGGGAATGCCTGGTTGGCTGGTTTGGATAAATACACAGCTGGACAGGACCTCGCACTGGGAGATTTTAGAGCTATTATAACTAGGTGCACATCCCGATCTCAGGCAGCGGACCTGGAACAAAATGCGGGTACTACCATGCATGAGAACGAGGTGCCACTAATGCAGGCCTTGAGGTTTATTGGACCGGCCCTGCGCAAACAATTCCCACCCAAAAATCAAGGCACCTTACAGAAATTTAAATGGGAGGGAAAGCAAAATCCCACCCATTATCTAAATCAGGCTGTTGAAGACTGGGTGAACCATACAGGTCATCACCCCAGTAGGACTTGTTCACAGAGCATGTGGTTTAGAAGGGCGGTGCTGAGGGGCATTCCGGAGTCAGTAAGCCAGAAAATGGAGGATAATCCTGATTTGCAGGACTGTGACTTTGCAATCTGGAAGAAACATTTGATTTTTAATCTTAACAAAGTGCAGATTAAGTCTGATGATAAAGCGGAGAGCGTCGAAGATTTACAGTTGCAACTGTTGAAGGTTCAGCTGCAGAAAGCTAAAAACGACCTGGGTGGAAAAGGTGACAAGCCTAAAAAGCAGCTTGTGGCCGCTGCGGCTCCCCCTCCTGGTCCAGTTGCCCCTGATTTGTATCCGAACCCATGGCCAACTGATCCACAGCCCCCCCAGTATGGTGCTTATCACTCCCCGGCCCCTTATGGGCAGAGAGGTTCCCCATTTGGAGGAAACAGAGGTGGTTTCAGGGGAAGGGGTCAGATGGGAGGTGGTAGGGGAGGCCAGATGTATGTTTGTTTCCGGTGTGGACAACCTGGACACTGGGCTAAAGCGTGCCCTTTGAACCCGGCTGCTGGAAGAGGCAGGGGAGCCCGTGGTGGGCCCTATCAGCATCCTGGCCACAGAGGTGGACCTCGTGGTGCTTTAGTTGAAGTGCCCCCGGCCCCACAGATGCCTGTGATGGGGTGGGAGTACTACGAGGGTGGTCCCCAGCTATAGGACACCCCACAGACTGCCCAGGACGGTGAAGGGACAACGGCGGACCCTATGCTGTCCATAACTGTAGATAGAAGAAGAAGCAGCTTTTTAGTGGACACTGGAGCTACGTACTCCACCATTAAGGATGTTGCTCGTGAAAGACTTACTGACAGAGTGATTACAGTGGTGGGCATATCTGGGGAACCTAAAACTCTGCCTTACACCGTGCCCCTCCCCACAACGGTTGGAGATCAGACCTTGTTACACAGCTATGTTTGTTCAAAACAGGCGCCTGTGAATTTACTGGGAAGAGACTTGTTGATTAAATTAGGAGCCACAATACTCTGCTCTTCACAAGGCCTAACTGTGACTCTCCCTACTGGGGTTGTACTTCCCTGCTCTGATGGGCCAGAGGGAGGTGGTCAGTTTCTGCTGCAACCCTCCTCCTGTTTGGCGGACTCTGCTGACATCTACTGGGCATTATTGGAAGTTGAAACACCTGCTGAACCAGGAGTTTGGACTGCTTTTCAGCAATGGCGGCCGTGGCTCTCACTTCTACATCCTTATGTCCCTCCCCCTGACCCACCTCATGTTACACTGTTTTATGACAGGCATGACACCACCTGGTACCAGCACATGTTCCAAGAGCAGTGTGAGGGGCGGGCTTGGTCTCTGAACATGTCGTGCATTTATGCGGCACCGGAGGGAGTGGCAGCAGCGGTTACTTTTACAACAGATCAATTACAGTGGTACATGATGTCTGATGAGGCAGCTCCCCATGTGTCACTGGCCTTACATCCTGGACACCAGGCTAAGGAGCTGGGTGGAATGGTTAAACGTTCCCTTGCGGCCACTGACTGGACACCTACAAAACTCCCACAGGTTTTGTTTTCTCCATCTACCAAGACATACCAAATTTTAAATGATTGCTTTAATTCCTCAACACTGCAACATAGAGTGGTCAGCGGGTCACATGGCAGAGAACACACAGACCACTGTGATGCTGCGCCTTTACTCGACTCTCTTCCAGATTGTTTGTGGTCCCATGGACCCACAGATGTAGGTTTAGTTGATGTGGAGCCAGTCTCTTTTCAACTGTCATCTGCTACCCCTTTGTGGCAGCCTCAGTACCCACACAGACCGGAGGCTGAGGCTGGGATTGCAGAAACAATTTCTGGTTTGGTCACTGCCGGTGTCTTGGAGCCCTCCTGCTCTAAGTGGAACACGCCCATCCTACCCGTTGAGAAAAAAGGCACGGGGAAGTTCAGAATGGCACATGATTTGAGAAGGATTAATGCCTTACTTGGCACTCCTACTTTGCCTGTGCCTAATCCTTATGTTGCCTTGACCAACCTCCCACCATCTCATGCCTGGTTCACCTGCATTGACTTGGCTAATGCCTTTTTCTGCCTCCCACTTCGTGAGTCACTGCGTGACATTTTCTCATTTACATTTAGAGGCCGACAATGGCGTTACACTCGCTTACCACAGGGATTTGCCCTCTCCCCAGGACTGTTTAATCAGTGTTTGAAAGAACTTTTACAAACCACCCCACTACCATCTGACTGTATGTTAATACAATATGTGGATGACCTTTTGCTGTCTGCCCCCACGGCTGACATCTGCTTGGAGGCCACCAGAGTGGTACTTCACCACCTGGCCAACACAGGTTTTAAAGTGAGCAAAAACAAACTACAGATTGCAAGAAAACAGGTTTCTTTTCTAGGCCGCATGGTCTCACAGTCCGGTATTTCCTTGTCCCCAGAACACAGGAACTCCATTTTGCACCATCCAAAACCTCTAACTGTAAAAGACATGTTGTCATTTTTGGGCCTGACTGGTTACAGCAGGACCTATGTCCCAGACTATGTTGGCCTTACTTCCCCTTTGCGCGCTTTGGTAAATGAACAAGGCATGAGAAACCTCTCTGCTCCCCTCTCATGGACTACAGAAACAGAACAGGCGTTTATAAAGTTAAAACAACAGCTTTCTGTCGCCTCTGACCTTGCTGTGCCAGATTATGCTTTGCCTTTTCATCTTGATGTTTCTGGAACTGGAACCCATATCAATGGTATCCTGTTCCAGAAAAAAGGGGGAGAGAGAAAAGTGTTGACATATGTAAGCGTAATGCTTGACAACACTGAAAAACGCCACCCACCGTGCACACAACACGTTTCTGGACTTGCAAAAATCATTCAGAAAACAGCACACATAGTGATGAACCACCCACTAAAAATTTTGACATCACACAGTGTGGTGGCCTACGTCTCCTCACAGGCCTTCACACTCACTTCACTCAGGCAGAGACGCCTCAGTACCATTTTGGAAGCACCACACATCACCTACTCACATGAAGGCATAAACATGGCTGATCACATGGGATCGGGGGAACCACATATGTGTGAAGAGGTTGTGCAGGTACAGGAGAAAATCAGGCCAGATTTGCAGGCAGAACCTCTAATGGATGCAGAAAAAGATTGGTTCACAGATGGATGTTGTTTCAGAACTGAAAGTGGAATGTTGAAGGCTGCATGGGCAATAGTGGAACAGACAGACATGAGATGGAAAACAGTGAAAGCAGAGCAGTTGACAGGACAACAGTCTGCACAGAGAGCTGAACTGAGAGCGGTGATTGAAGCCTTAAGGATGGGAAAGGGACAGAAAGTGAATATATACAGTGATTCAGCTTATGCTGTGGGAGCAGTGCATGTGGAGCTCAAGCAGTGGCTAAGAGCTGGTTTTTTGACAGCCAGCGGAAAGCCTATTAAACATGAGATAGAAATGAGGGAATTAGCGGAAGCACTGTTGTTACCTGTTAAGGTGGCAGTGGTAAAATGCAAAGGACACAGTGCCGGATTGGACTTAGTGGCATTAGGTAACAAACAGGCCGACTTAGTAGCTAAGCAGACAGCTGGTTACTTACCCTCCCTGATTATGGTAATGGACCCAGAAGCCACACCCCCTCCAGAAAGACCACCCATACAACTAGGCCTAGCCACAATCAGAGAGTTACAGGACAAAGCCAGCCCCCAGGAAAAATCATTATGGGTAACAAGAGGGGCCACAAACACAGATGTTTGGCGTGGCCCAGATGGAAGGCCCATTCTACCGCCAGGGGTCAGACAGACAGCAATGGAAGAGGCACATGGAGTGGGGCATGTGGGACCTGCACAAATGATGAGGAACTTAGCCGCCTGGTGGCACCCTTATCTAAAAGACATGACAAAATACATGGTTAAAACCTGTAAGGAGTGCAACCAATTTGGAATCAAGCCCGCCTTCAAGCCAATAGCAGGGTACTTCCCCATCCCACTTTGCCCAGGGAAAGAAATAATCATTGATTACACAGACATGGTGGACAGAGTAGGTAGTTACAGGTACCTGCTGGTGGCTGTGGATGCATTTTCAGGTTGGCCAGAAGCCTGGCCGACAGCAAGTGAAAACAGTAGAACTGTGGTGAAGTGTCTGATTAATCATTATATACCACAGCATGGGTTTCCCGAGGTCATAAGGTCGGACAATGGTTCACATTTCAGGAACCACGATCTGCAGAGGGTTGAAGCCGCATTAGGTTTGAAACATAAGTTTGGCTCAGTTTACCACCCCCAGTCCCAGGGGAAAGTGGAAAGGATGAATCAAACTCTAAAAACTAAATTGGCTAAAATCTGTGCACAGACCAAATTAGATTGGGTTAAGGCATTGCCTCTTGCATTAATGTCCATAAGATGCTCAGTAAATCAAACCTCTGGTTACACTCCATTTGAGTTGGAGCATGGCAGGCCTTTTCCTGGCCCCTCCTCTCGCCTGTTAATGTCGGATGAAGCTGATTCAGACCTCGATCCGAGGACATATTATAACATGCTCCGCAGTTTTGTTGCCCAGTATTCCTCACAGGTCGCTGAAAGAAACCAGCAAGAGCTGAAAGAGGCGGCTACACCTGGAATGGACTACGTCCTCCTGAAAGTCACAAAGAGAAAGTGGGCTGAGCCTCGCTGGACAGGCCCTTACCGCATAACAGAGCGGACCTCCCACGCTGTCAGGCTCGAAGGGAAAGGTGACACCTGGTTTCATTACACACAGTGCGCTGCTGCCACCGAACCAGGAAGAACCTTGAGAGAGGTGCAGAAGGACCTGTCAGAAGGAGCTGCAACAGCATCACCAACCACTTGAGGGAGCCAAAACTCAACCTACAAGCCGGCTGGTTACAAAAGGGGGTGTTCTTCATACTGAACTAAACATTTTTATTTTTCTATTTTTAACATCTTTTATGACTTTGCTTTTATATTGGCTTGAGTTTTTAAGATTTACATTTTACATTGCAATAGTTTTAACCGCTGAAAGCTCATTTAAAGTTGTGTCACTGATACTTTTTGTTGCTCTTTAACTCCTAGAACACGCCCTTGGCGAGGTGGGGGGAACTGGACCACCTTTCTCTGCCCCATCATCCTCTATTAGAAGACACCCAAGCTAAGTAAACATGTCTTGGCCCTTTCCCCCTGAAATGACAGGCAGGCAAAGATGTTGCGTCTTTGTTTGCTTCCTGGCCCTGGGTCTCATTCCCATTGGCATAATCCTGATCTGTGAAGGGCCCCCGACACTTCTGACACCTTCAAGTTCAAAAGCTTCGCCCCCTTCTGACAGTCCCAATCTGACAAATGTAGCCCCTAGGGTCTTGCCCACCACTTCCTCTCCAGTTTTGCCCACGCCCGATCGATTTAGAAAGAAACGAGACACGGTTACCTCCTGTACCCCAAGTACGACTAGAATGATTACTCTCTGTGTCCCCAACAATAAAAGTTGGGTAGTTGAAATAGATTTCGCTAGCTTCCCAGTCACTCCCGTCACCAAAGACCAAGGGGGGGATCTTTTTAACCTTGCAGTACATCTCTCCTCCTCAGTGTGGTATATAACCCTGGGAGGTTGGCATCAGTGGAAGTGGTCCAGTTTAGTGTCAGAAACGGACCTCGATTGGTCCAAGCACTCTAGGGGTCAGGCTTTGCACTGGAGAAACCAAAATATGCTCAGAATAGCAAAAAAACCGGATCTTTCAGGCTTAATTTTTACCCTAAAGGATCTGGCCTTGACCTCCTGTCAACAATTTATACTTGCCCCTTGGACTGATCGCACCGCCCTGTATTGGCAAATGGAAATATGCCCTAGCGTTGGTGCAGCTCCAAGCTCTGTAGTTAAAGATGATAACCCCACCTTTAATGGCCCTCCGGTGACATATACAAACGGGGGGAGAAACGGCCGAATACGCATTGTAGACACAAATAAAATGTCTAAAGATGACCTCTTCCAAATTCTAACCGGTATTTCTGGAGCAACAAACAACTGGTTACTACTAGCTGAACAAGCTGCTGACAAGACGGCTTCCGACTGCATAGTATGTATGGGAGCCCGCCCCACTTTAAGAGTTGTACCGGCGCCAGTCAATAGTGCATGCCTCCTGCATCTTATGAACAATACAAAACGAGGTCATTGCTCATATCTGGAAAACCACTTTCCTAAAACTCAACGCTCGGTCTCTAATAAACCACCTTTCTTTTCTTCAGATGTAGCTGTGAACAATTTCACTTGTATTAACCTGACTGGCAATGCAGTAAAACTAGGTAGCTTGAACTCTTCTTGGTGCACTGAGATGACGGTTATGAAACCAAACTTCCGACCTACGGCTAGGGCTGATTTGTGGTGGTGGTGTGGCAAAAACAAGTTATATGATGGTTTCCCTCGGGATGCGTCAGGTCTTTGCGCTCTCATAACTCTTATTTTACCTGTTTTAGTCACTCCAGTAGATCTCTCTATAGAAGTACACGAAGTTGGCCTCCCATCCTCCTCTGAACGCCGCTCTAAACGTTCTCTAATCCCAGGTTCAGCTCATAATCCAACCTATATTGATGCTGTAGGTATACCCCGTGGGGTCCCCGATGAATATAAACTGCGAGACCAGGTTAAAGCAGGATGGGCCTCGATACTTTGGATGGTTGAAATAAATGCGAATGTAGACAGAATTAACTACATTCACTTTAATGTGCAACTGTTGGCTAATTACACTCGAGATGGTTTTGAAGCTGTGCATGCACAGTTATCTGCCACTTCCCTAATGGCTTTCCAAAACAGGGTCGCAACGGATTTTCTCCTCGCAGAAAGAGGCGGAGTCTGCAGCCTTTTTGGTCAGGAGTGCTGTACCTATATCCCCAATAACACAGCTCCTGATGGTTCCCTCACTAAAGCTATTACTGGTCTCACAGCTCTTACTGTTAAAATGAAGGAACACTCGGGCGTTGATACTGCCATGTGGGACTCTTGGCTTAACATGTTTGGCAAATATAAGGCCCTTGTAGCTTCCATCCTAGTTTCCATCTCAGTTTTTGTTGCTGTCCTAGTCACCTGCGGTTGCTGTTGTATTCCATGCATTCGATCCCTCTTCCAGAGACTGATTGTTACAGCTTTCACTCCTGAGGATAAGGATCTCGCCCGGCAGATGCCTTTATTGGCTAGTCAACTTCCCACCTCCTCGCCAACGGATGAGGAAAACTCTGATCGTGAGGGTGACGAACATTATCGTCTTTCTCTTGTTTAAATGCTTCTAGAATGGTTGTTTCTCTGTGGTGTTTTGTATTAGACTTGTTATTAATTGTTTCCCTCACCCACTTCCTCTTGAAGGATATATCTGGTTGAACTGTGTCTGGTCGGGTTGTGAGGGTTAAGCGATGTTCTCAGGGTCTCCGGACTTAAGCCTGAGCGAATGTGTACTCCCACCACTGGATATAAATTGTTTTTTTTCCACACCCCTTCCTCACGTTTTACCATATTCACTTTTGAATGTCCTTAGCAGTTACCGTTCTGGGTTTATTTTACGGTTGATTTATTCTTTCACATTTTCACGTTTATATCTCTCATTATTATAGTATATTCTGTACTCTCCACATTTTTATCATTACTTATGCTTTTTGGTTGCTGGGTTACAGGAACTGTTAATTTTGTGTCACTACCCTGGTTGCACTGACTCGTGTATCCTTGTGTGCAGGACAGCTGTTACTGCTTTCGTCGGGAACCGAGACTGCTTGCAGCCGACCCCTGGGCAGGGTGGTGCCTGGACTCTTTTCTCCTCATCTGCAATGACAGATAAAGACAAATGATAAGACCCGAGGAGTTTTTCGAGCCAGGCTTCGACACGTCTCTGTGTTCCTTTGAATGTTACTTATTTTTGTGTGTTGACCCATTTAAATTGGGTCAAAAGGGGGATTTGAAGAAAATATAATCTGATCAAACATTATTCAGCTTTAAATATTGTTCAGCTTTAAAGTTACTGTGCAACTGTGTAATAAAAATGTGCTCACGACTTTGGCCTTGAGAGCGATAAGAAGCGATCGCCTCATCCTGCAGGTGGAAGATATCTGCAAGCGAAGAGGCTAGAACACCCAAGGCCGATTTCCTTTTATGGAGTTGTTTTTCTGCTAATGCAGCACTTTCCTCACAACCCCCTCCTGTAAGTTTTAGAGAATATATACCTATCCTCACAGAAAATCTTAGGAATCTCCTGATGTGAGCTGTGTTGAGAGGTTGTCTCTGTCTCAATAAAAGTTCACTGATTCCCCATCTGCTGCAGGTGTCCGGTTGTCTTCATTCTCCGCCAGCCTGGTTAAGTCAATTCCTCCTTAACATCTAAAAGAACCTATTTAATGAAGGAAGACGGGTTCACTTTGTGTTTAATATTATTCTATTGCTGTTGTTGTTTTTTTTATATCCTTCACGTGCGAGACGTCTCGGCGGTCTGGTTGAGCATTTGGAGCCTCGCTACCAAACCAGCATTTCATCTCCGAGGACGTGATCCCAGAGAGAAGTAAAGCAAGTGTGTAAGTTCATCTCTGAGTGTTTGTAAAGCATTCCCACGTTAAGCTTAACAACCGATATATGGAGCGACTGCCTCTCTCTCTCTCTCTCTCCTGCTGCTACTTCAATCATGAAACTGCTTAACGATCAGCTGATCGGCTTTTCTGTCTGAGTCCAGAAAGAGGAAACCAGCGGCTGAACAACAGCAGCACGTTTAAGCTTGATAAGCTGTTGTTAGAATTTATTTAATATTTCTTTCTACACCAGGATCTTTTTCTACGTAGCTGACGCTGGTAACTGTGCAGGGGCGGATCTAGCAAAGTTTAGCCAGGGGGGCCGATAGGGCATGAACAGGGAAAAGGGGGCACAAAGACATACTTTTCTTTCTTATTCTCATTTAAAATGTCTAGCTTTTAATAAATAATTATCTGAATCTTAAACCCAAAGATTAATCTTATGTAAAATGTATAGAAGTCCATTACTGTATATAGTAACTATTAAGTCTAATATACCCTAGTAAGCTATAGTACTTTTTCCTTTGGGAAGGTGCCATCTGTGCAGTCTGCAGTTCTGTTGAAGAAAGATGTTGAATCTATTTAATTATTCTTAAAAAAATAATTGATTTCTGTGCATTTCTTTCACACTTGCATTAAATTTAACTCATTCACTGCCATTGACGGCTATAGACGTCAATTGAAAGCATACGTTTGGAAATGGCTGGCAGTGAATGAGTTAAGTTGATTATGTCGATTAAGCATCACAAGGTGGTGGGTGGGGGTGATTCCCTATTTTTTTGCTGGGAGTTTGCAGCCCTATTAGTCAGGTAGCTTAATATTTCTGCTAAGTGCTCTTTAAAATACCAGAATAGGGAGGATGGAGCAGGTTTAAGTTTATTAGATTGATCAGTGTTGCTGAACTATGAAACAGTTTTTGCAAACAGGTATAACAGGATAGCTTTAGTGTTTGTTTGTTTTTTGAGTATGAACTTATAGAAACGGCAGCAAGATATTAAAAAACTGTTTTATTGATTAAAAACACTATATCGGATTCATATCGGTATCGGCAGATATCCAAATTTATGATATCGGTATCGGACATAAAAAAGTGGTATCGTGCCATCTCTAATACTTACACATACTAATGTTACTGGAGAAATGAGAAACACATTATTACATTATGAACACGTGTGAATTCAGTCATCTCCATTTTCTGAACACTTTGTAGAATACATTTAATGAATAAACAACCCCTAATTTTTATAAAGTGCCATGTGTTTAAAGAACCAAGATTCATACGAACTTTTATTTGCAACGTTTAAAAAAACGAGCATTACATTCAAACCAGGGCAGATTCAAAAACCAGAAAGCTGGGAAGAGTTGTTATTTCTCCCTCTGTCGTGGTCTCTCATTTGTTAATGTAGACGTATTAATGACATCATTGTTTATTGTTGGGAAACGCCCCCTGTCAGTGTTTCCTGTCCAACAGGGAGGAGACTGCAGGCGCCTCCTTCAGCAGAGTAACGGAGCTGTGTGGGAGCTGTCGGTGGCAGCAGGTAGCAACTCATACTGTGCATCTGTTTCACTCTCAGCTGTTAATCTCAGACAGCGTTTCCATATGAAACACATCTGTTTGTGTTTCATGTACAACTTGTGTGTCTCCCAGGAGCTGCTGTGCATGTTCGTTTATAGTGAACTAAACTGATCACAGTCAGAGTTTAAACACGTGGAGTCACACAGACATGATATAAACTCATATAGTCACATGATCACAGGAACTCACCTGCCCGTGCAGGTATGAATGTATGAACCTGGTTTTATTCTTGGCTCTGATCCTCATCCTAGTTCCAGCTGATCGATCGCAGATCAGAGAACCGATCAGTCTGTTTGTAGGATATTGATCAGCTGGCACAGCTGGGACAGACTCCAGCATCAAACCCACCGACCCATGTGAGTGTCTGACTGTCCTCTGTGTCCTCAGGGGCACAGGAACCTCTGACTGCTGAAGAAACAGTCTGAGGAGGAGGAGCTGGTGATGAAGAGCAGCCTGTGTATATACAGTATCTGTTGTTTATTCAGCCCTGAGGAAGATGAAGATGCAGCCTTGCTTTGGCCTTCCTCTGCTAACAGCTAACAGCTAACTAACCTCAGCCAGATGTTCTGCAGCTGTTTGTCTAACATTAGAGGTTTATAATGATGATGATCGTGTTTCTGCTGTTTCTGCTGATGGAGTGAAAATGCTTCATTTGAGTTAAAGTTCAAAGCTGCTGACTATCAGGAAGCGTCAGAGAAGATCAGACAAACATCATGAAACACCCCTCTGACCTCAGAGCTCCAATCAGAGCAGGAAGGACCCGTGATGAACTAACTTAGATAAACATGGACTAACTCTGAATGCAGAGCTGGCTTGGAGCTGTGGAGACTTACTGAGGAGTAAAGTGGACATGAAGGAGTCACAGAGGGAGGAGGAGGTGAACAGTGATGTTTGTTAGACAGGATCAGACTGAAGAGGGAACATAAGAAGAGTTTCATGCTGGATTTGAACAGGACAGGAAGATAAGCTCCGCCCAGCAGCTGAGTCCTCTCTGCTGGTGTTGGACTGCAACATCAGGGAGTCTGCTTCCACATCTGGTTTCCACAGCTGGAGGAAGCTGTCCCACGAGCACGCCTACGCCCCTCTGTCATTACTGAAGTAGTGATGGTGTTTAATCAGTGTGAGACTGTTTCACTGGTCCAAGCAGAGATTTACATAAATGAGCTTTTATGAGTTCTTATATTATCTGATCAGGCCGTTTGCTCCTGTTAAAGAGAAATGTGCATCGAACGTTGTGGGTATTCATGAGTCTAACAGTTTAAACCTGTGTGTGACGTTGTGTCCTTGAACGGCCCTGACAGACGGCTGTAGTCCATAATATTAATGTTTCCTGCTGACTGAAATAAGCAGCTGAGCTCTGTGAGGGCAGAGCTGCTGCTAACAGGTGAGTCTGTTACCTGGACTGGACTGAGTGAGCTGCTGTGTCACAGCTTTATCAGTGACACACTCAGCATGTGTGTGTGTGATATGTCACAGTGCTGGAAACACACATGAAAATATATTAAAGGTTGAATCTTTGTTCTTTTGGTTTGTGGAACAAAAATCAGCAACGAAGAAACGCGAGCGTAAAACTTGGTGTAGAAGTGCAACAAACGTAAGCCGGCTCATTTGATGCTGTGACGCTTGAAAAGGATTTGCGCACCTACATCATTATTTACGGTTTAAATTGTGCTGCCTTCAGGTGCACCTGGTAAATTCAGGAATCTCTACTCCAAACCACAGCAGGTTGTTTTAGAGGCTGTTCTGGGTTAATGTTGGTTTGTTGGCAGAAACATGTCTGTGATCGCTGTGTTGTTCTTTTTGATGCAGGATTTCATGTAACTCGGTGCTAAAATCATAACAATGAAGTTGAACAGTTCTAGTGCTCATGTGTTAGCTAGCATGCGTCAGCTAGCATGCGTCAGCTAGCATGCGTCAGCTAGCATGCAGCCTGTTTCAGTTGCTCCTGCTTTTACTCTTTACTCTAATTTTTTCTTACTTCTTTCTTTGTCCTTTACTGAGTGTGTCCATCTGTTTAAAAGCTTTCTTTTCAAACATGTGGATCAAGAGAGTTTTTGTTCTGCTGTTGCTTTCACTGAGGAATGGGAGCGCAGCACAGCAGCTACACACCAGAGATCAGCTGAGCCGCCTGATGCTGCTGTTGCAGATTAACTGGAGACGGTCAAACAGATGTGTGACAGACTTTAAGGAGCTGCTGCCAACAAACCAGCAAATAAACACTGAATATTTCATGTGTGACATTTGTGAGGTGGCCTTAAACACAGTCCGTCAGTCTTTTTGCTCTTGAACAGTGAAATATTAAAAACTGTCTGGAGTTTATTTGGTGATGTTCTCGTGCACGAGGCGAAAACAGCAAACAAACGTCACAGTAAATCTTTCCAGCTGATGTTATCCATCCTCCACCTGCTGAATCCACTTCAGCCTCTTCCTGCTCATGTTCCTGTTTAGAGGCACAGTCGGCCTGTAAATGGAGAAAACTGAACACAGGAATATTTGGATTTCCTTCTTTTTCTCTGCTCATGTTCAACTTGTCTGATTCAAGCTGGGAATATTTATTAGAAACAAAGTGAATAATATTATTTTATTATCACGTTGATGCAGCACATGGTTCAGTTAGCTTTGTATAAACACGTGTTAGAAATGTTCTTCAATCAGCTCTTTTTACTCTCATTTCACAGCCAGTACTTTTTACTTTTACTTGAGTAAAGAAGTTGAATTAGTACTTGGAGTATTTTTAACAGTAGTATTTTTACTTAAGTACAGAATGAAGTTCTCAGTCTGCTGTGCATCTTTAGTCACTGAGTAAATGGTAAATGGCCTGTATATTCACACTTCACACTCTCTTAAGTAAAAGAATAAACTATTTAAGTTGGGTTTCACTTAGCTTTGGAATATAAAACAAAACTGCTTGTACATAGACGTGGTGGATGAAACAGCAAACAAATATCCAGTTGCCCATCAGCACACGTTGATGCTGATAGAACAGACCTGAAAGCTATACAGTGGGGTTTAGCAAAGGTGGAAGTTGAAGAAAGTGTGACTCCAGTACCTTAGAGTTTTCAGTTTACAACTAAATATTTCTAGGCCAGTGGAACACAGCTCCACTCCTGCAGTTAGATAGAGACTGGTCTCAATCAACATACAGCTTTCAGTCTGCAATTTAAAATGAGGTCATTAAAAAATACTTTAGTAGATATTGGTTATAATTATCCATCACAACATTTAGAATTTAAATTTTAACCATTTTTAGGGTATAACTGGCTGTTTTTGACTACTTTTGATTTTACCTCCACGTCTCACCTTTAAAACTGTTTATCTCGCCTTGTTTGGTCTCATTATTCTCAGCACAACCTCACATGTTTGAATTTACTGTTATTTTTTCCATTTTAACATACTGATCTAAATTCAGACAAAAACATAAAATCAGAGGAGAGAAAAGTTCTTTTTGTCACTGTAAAAACGAATCAGTTTTATAGCTTGAAATGCAAACATAAATTGTAAATGAAATTTTAAAAACCTATGCACAAGTTGTGCAAAGAACAACGTTACATGCAGATATTTACCTGAAATTGCAGCAAATGGGTTTTTTTTAATAACCATTTCAAACTATTTACAGAACAATACAGGTGTTCTGCATTAAATAAGAAGGCACACAAATGATTTGTACCATTAAAAATTGATTCCTGTCCACTATAAGACAGAGGAGAGCAGGACACCTCCTGCAGGTCTGACAGCAGGAGCTGTATCACTCCTCCCGTTTCCCAGCTGGAGACGGCGTTCACTGTAATCTGCATTTGTGACGTTCATTAGTGCCCTCATTGACACACAACATACAACAACGAATACACTACACACTAATTACACAAGACAACACAACACACTAACACTCCACACTAAACATCACAAATCTCTCTGTCTCTCTCTTGCTCACTCTGTCTCGCTGCCCTCACTCCCGAAACGTTCCCCTCGCCCTACACAAACAAATGCGTGTGTTGCCATTTTTTAAAAAATTGGTCGAGATGTCTTGATGCATCTCAATCATCCAGGAAAGTAAATCTCCAAAAGTTGATTCTGTTCATCTGGACGTAGCATTTTGTGGGAGAAACGTTTCGTCATCATCAGGTGACGTCTTCAGTCTCAGCTGACTGCAGGTTTCAATCTTATAAACAGTACATTTGCATAATGACTGAAACCACTGAAGGAACAATGGGCTGGGAGGTCAGTTCATCATTAATATGCATTTCTCATGACCACTGACCAAAACCCTCTGATCAAAGCCCACCTGTAGGTGTGAACAGACTGCAGAGTCCTTGCCTGACGAGGTGGCTCTTAGCCAGAGGTGGTTCGATTTCCCCGATGTATAGATCCTGGCAATCCTCCTGCACTTAGCAGCGTACACTATGTTACTCTGTTTGTGTCGGGGGACCTGATCCTTAGGGTGGACCAGTTTTTGGCGCAGCGTGTTTTGGGGTGTAAAAGCCACAGAGATGCGGTGTTTAGCAAAAATGCATCTGAACTGCTCCGATACTCCTGACACGTACGGGATCACTCCAGGTTTTTGCTTAGGCAGAGGTTGTACTTCTCTCCTGGATCGGCTGGAGCTTTCTTTAGGAGCCTTTCCAGCTTTGACATTTGAATCTGATGTGTCGGTCCACCGAGTTAATGTGAAATGTGGAGCATCCTGAGATTTGATTTTCACCCAGGTGTCATCCACATACCTGAACCAATGACTTGGTGGTGTTCATGAATGAGCACAATGAACACGACAGCTTGTTTTTAACCAGAGCTGAGCTTATCTTTCCTGAAGACGTTCATTTCCACATAAACCGACGAATTAGAAAGACTCCTCAGTCCCAGCAGTGTCTGATCAAACCGATCCTCTGTTGAGGAGACAACGCTGTTCCTCCATTGTGGTCTCATCTGGAGGTCAAAGGTCAAAGCAGCTCTGCTGAAGGTCAAAGGTTAACTGAACCCTGAGTCTCCTGATGAGATCATGTTCTGTAGATGATGAGATGTTCACAGTGAGGAACATGTCTGTCTGCCTGCCTCTCTAACATGCTCTTTCTATGTCAGCCAATTAAAAGGAGCTCATTTTATTAACGTGGTTCATTTTCTCAGTTTTAACAGTCGACGTTTTCTCTCTTCTAGTGTGAGTTAAATATGTTCAGTTTATTTACATATTTCAGCGTCCAGCACAGTTGGGTGGAGTCAGTCCTGCTGCTCTCTGGCTCAGGTCCTGCAGCCGTCGTTGTCTCTGGACAAACCTGGATCTGAGTGATGCATCTGACCTGTGAACTCTGACCCTCGTACGAAGAAGCAGCAAGCACAAACGCAGTTAACCTCAATTAAATCTGAAGTTATTGCTCAGGATATTCCACTGAGAGCTCCACAGCAGCTGGATCCACAGCAGCTGGGTCCACAGCAGCTGGGTCCACAGCAGCTGGATCCACAGCAGCTGGATCCACAGGTTTAATCTGGTAGTTTTCCTGACCCGGCCCACCCAGGATCTGTGACTCCTCCCAGTCTCAGCAGTCAGGTGGATGCTGTGTAAACAGCACTGCACACTGACATGAACAGAGGAAGTGTTTGTATCTGTATCTGCTGAATACACTCAGTGATGGAGCCTCAGAGGTCACACAGGTCAGATCTACGGTCAACCTTTAGGGATCTCCTTACCTGGATCACTGAGCGTGCATCAGGACATTTTTACGTGGAAACATGTATGATTTTGGTTCAACACACAGTGTGTTTATTTAGCAGTGACCATTTGGGTAATATGTATCAGTGTAGTATCAGTGGGAGGGTTTACAGGGCTGTGTTCTTCGTCCAGACCTCAGTAACAAATTTAAAGACGATGAAGTTAGTTTTTCACCTCGTATGCTGAGGTAAACTTACTGACTTACACATCAGAGCTCCACGGCGTCACAATCGGCAACAACACATCATGTGGAGAGAAGAGGAGGAGCCAAATGTAGACAACTGAGGCGAGAGTGAGGTTGAACGGAAGGAGAGTCATTTATTAAGGCTGGAAATGTTGACATACATAAAATGTGAAACCAGGACTGGACTCACTGACTAAACTGGGGAAAATAAAGCAAAAAACAAGGAAAACTGGAACATGAGACCAGGATGAACTAGACCATGACGTGAGAGACACAGGAAACAGGCAACCTGACAGAGGAAAACAGACACAACATAAGCACACAAGGGTCATTAGGGAGAGTGGACCTGACGACACACAGGAAGCAAAGCTATACACACTGAACACAGGACGTGGCACTGTCAAAGTAAAACAGGAAACACTAATTCACACAATATGACACAGGAGACGGGAGGGAAGAACTAGACGAACTTGGAAGACAACGGGAGGAGACGCACATGATGCACTGGGAGAATGTACAGGAGGCACAATACAGACAGAGGACACATGACTTAAGAGACATGCACAGAGGACAGACTTACACAGGAAACAGGGATGAAGCGATAAACTCAAACCTAACTAATCCATACTGACAGCAAACACTAGAACTTTTCTCCAACACAGCAAAAGAGGAACCAAGATACAGAAATACTGCAGATGCTGTCAGTCTGCAGCTCAGAAGGCATGCTCAGTGGTGACATCAGCAGTGACATCATCACCATCTTCAGCCAGTCCCTGACCTCCTCCATCACACTGGCTCATCTCCATGGAGACGGCTGGTTTGTTCGGTGTCTTCCTGCTGCAGCACATGGACAGCAGCAGACCAGTGGAGATGCAGTACGGACAGAAGACCACTAGATGGCAGACGAGTCTCAGCACAGACTCACAGGGAGGAGGAGGAGCTGAAAGAGGAGGACACAGAGAGGGGAGTCAGGAGGAGGACACAGAGGAGGTCAGGGTAGCCTGTTTTGTCTGATTTTAAGTCGTCTGTGCTCTGAGGATGTTGAGTGATGCTCAGTCATGTTGGAGGATCTGAGCTGAACCGTCTTCACCAAACTTTCAGAAGTCTCCTTTTTTCTTCCACCCTCAGGAGGTGGAAGTGTCCTCCTGCAGACAAGAAGTTTCCTTCCAGCCTCCTTAGACGTGTTAGCTAACCCTGAGTCTGATTTAGTTTTATAACTTCCTGTCGTCTGCAGTCCTCTGTGCTTGTTTCTCATGTTTGTAGCTGGTCTCAGAACCTCATACTGCAGTTTCAGACCCTGCTGCTAGAAACACATGACTCATCATCATGGACAAATTTGCAGCCTGTGACTCTTGAAGATCCCACAAACTGCTGCAAAAAGTCCAGGCTCAAGAAAAAGAAGAGCGGCTGTGACTCCAGAAGCTGATGGAGCCTTTTAATGTGTTCAGAATCAGAACCAACATCCCAGTCAGACCCTGAACAAAGGAGCAGACCAGCTTTGTGCCATAACACACATCGTTTTCTCTAAAAAGGTCTCTCAGAAGTTCAGAATGACGTGGTGTCAAAAAGTCACAACGTTTAAAAGTTGTTCAAACAGCAGTGAAACATTAAAAACAGCAGCTCTTACTGTTAGCATGAAAACCTGAACAGAGGAGCTGAAGCTTTATTTATCAGCTGTCAACATTAAGTCAGATAAAGGAGAGAAGAAGAAGAAGAGGCTGACCGAGGATTGTTAGACATGATGATGGAGCAGCGACCACAGAGCACCTACATCACCTCAGAGTTCCCGTTACCTTCAACTCACCTGTAGAAACGGTCAGAGCAGACAGCAGCAGCACACACACACCTGCAACAGGACAGAGGTCACTAAAGGTCACCAAAGGTCAGAGGTCATGATGAGGACAGACAGGTGTAGGAACATCAGCTCACCTGCAGCAGTCAGCAGAAACAGGCCTGAAACTGAAGAACGCACTGATCAGAGATCAAATGGTCACATGACCAAAGAGAAGCATTCAGACTGCAGTGATTGGCTGTTCCCACACATCAATAACCCACAGCGCCCTCCAGTGGTGGAAACACAGATAATACATGTGGAGGAACATGAAGGAGACTCACAGCAGAGGCAGACGCTCCGTCTCAGACAGCCGTCACCTCCACAGCTCCACAGCTCTGCTCCCCGACCTCCTGCATCACACAGAGCACCATCAGCACAGGAGGAGTAATGGTGCACATCGAACTCATGTGATGGTTCGTGCTGACAGCGTGATGGTGTTTGTCAGACAGTAGGAAGTGCTGTGAACTTGTTGTTCCTGCAGACACATGAGTGGAAGGAAACCTGGGACCAGCTGAATGTGTGATGTGTAAACACAACTCCTCTGTTTTCAGACGCACAAACATTATTGTTCCAACTCGTCCTGCAGCAGGTTTTAAAAGAGTTGACGGGAGCGCGGCTGCTCTCGTCAGCTTTAAGCAATAAAGGAACAAGACTTTTACTTCTGTGCAGGTTTATCACCTTTTAGTTTACTGCAGAGGAACAGGACTCCACCCAGAACCAGAACCAGGAGAACCATGGAGACCAGACCTGCTACAATTGGGACCAGGAGAGAGGGAGGAGGAGGAGGACAGGTGGATGCTGGGAGAGGAGGATAAGTAAGAGGAGGAGCAAAGTTTGAGGAGGTTCTTGGAGAAGGACAGTGAGGAGGGGGAGGACAGTGAGGAGGGGGAGGATGGATGATTTTGGGAGGATCTGGAGGAGAGATGATGAAGATGGTTCAGTCAGTTTATTATCAGGTCACATTGTTACATCATTTTTTAAACAGGAAGTGATGTCAGTGTTCTGACCTCTGACCCTCAGAGAGCTCTGAGGAGACTTTCTACCCTGTTCAGTAGAACAGTAGAGACCTTCATCAGCCTGCATGATGTTAGTGATGATGTGCTCTCGTTCAAGACCATGGCGACTTCCTTTGATGAAGAAATAAGCTGCGACTGTGGCACCAGTCCTCTGTCTGCAGCGCAGAATGACATCACTTCCTGTCCTCACAGGAAGTGCAGGGATCTCCAGGATGACATCTTTATCTGACCATCAGAGACAAACAGAGTTAATGAGAGCAGAGTCACACAGAGACAGAGACACAGCTGGAACATCTCACCTGTAGTGTCTGATTGGACACTGAGGGAGACGTTGTCACTCTGCTGTCCAGAGGAGTCCTCACACCAGAAGGTTTCACTGGGAGCAGAAAGATCCACAACACAGTAGGAACCAAGAAGCCTCCCAAAGCCCAAAACAGCTGCTCCACAGTCCTCAGTGGGTCCTCCTCTGGTCCTCTTCACTGTCCATCCATCAGCTGTCTGTCCATCATCAACACAACTCAGATACACTGAAGAAGATCCTCTGAAGACCTGCTGAAGGTTTGGACTGACAGACAGAGACACTGGAGGACACACACACACACACACACACACACACACACACACACACACACACACACACACACACACACACACAGACACACACACACGCACGCACGCACGCACGCACACAGTAAGTGTATTTGTGTTCTTGTTGGAGTCTCACTGTTTCACTTCCATCAACTCACCTTCAGAAACAGTCGGTGCAGACAGCAGCAGCACACACACACCTGCAACAGGAGGACAGAGGTCAGTAAAGGTCAGAGGTCACAAGCAGGCAGAGTTTCTCAGCTTTGACTCTGAGCATCGTCACCATGTTTGGCTCCACACACTAAAGCACTTTTCTCCACACTCAACATAATCACAGCTAAATGTGGTTCCCAGCTCATCAGTGAGCTCCTCCACATGTGTGTGAGGCTCAGAGTCAGCCAGGGTTAAAATCCTGGCAGCACAAGCTAGAGCTCAGTTTACTCACAGAGCAGAGACGTGCAAAAGCACAGGAGAGTGGAAACTGTGGTTGAGATGTGTTACCAGTATAACTGAGACACAGTCAGTGTGTGAAACAGAAAAGGGGAAGTTCAAGTTCTTTCTCTTTTTATTTATCCCCCTTTGAACATGCATCACATTGTGTTATGTTGAAATGGAGCATCATGCATAAGAACAGTCTTACATGTGTGTTTACTGCTATGTTGCATCTACATCTACATCTGTGTATTTATGTTTGATCCTCTGGACTTCAAGACATCGTCTCTGACACGACCTCTTTAAACTATAGTTTAATACACCTGGTTTACATGATCATTACACACACACACACACACACACACACACACACACACACACACACAGTTACCAAGACTACATGAAGTACCCTCAGAAGATCTACTAGATGATGTGAATGCAGGACCACACCTACTGCAACCAGCTCATCTACACCACGGCAGGAGAGATCAGTGAGATGCTACTAGCAGCAGTGGCCTCCATGGAGAAGGAGACTGGAGGCCAAGGTCAAAGTATCACGGAGGGAGGTTGAAGTGCTCTTGAGCAGCAGTTCTCCAGGGTTTATGATCAGCATTCAAGTTTTTTCTTTGGAAATATTTGGTTGTTTTCTCACTGGTTTCCAGTCGAGTGGAAGTCAGCAGGAAGTCACATGTAGTTAGTAGGATTAGCATCATATTGAGAACAGGGTGCTCTCTGTGGCCTGTGCTGAGCTCTTTAAGGTGGATGGAAGAGTCAGCACTGAAAATCCACCCACGCACAGACCTGTACCTACCCCCATCACTCCCAAGACACATGGTTTTAAAGGTGAGTGAAATGAGGCAGCAGTAATACAGACATGCTATTTCCTGAGGAGTGTGCACTTTTTCACGTATTTACCTGAATGTTCCTATTTTCCCTTAAAGGAAATCACCTCCAGGAAGGCCTGTAGTCTTGTCTGTGAAACGGTGACATTGGTTCTAAAGACCAATCACATACATAACAGTGGCATAGTCAGGCTACCACACTGAATTTGGTCAAAGGACGCCATCATCTACCTCCTGCACCGAGCTCTGACTCACCTGGAGAAGCCTGGAAGCACTGTGAGGATCATGTTCTTTGATTTCTCCAGTGCTTTCAACACGACTTCTGAGAGACAAGCTGGAGCTATCGGGAGTGGACCACCACATGTCCCAGTGGATACTGGTCTACCTCACAGGACGCCCACAGTATGTGAGGACACAGGGCTGTCTCTGACACGCTGGTCTGCAGTACGGGGGCCCCACAGGGAACTGTGCTGGCACCGTTCCTCTTCACCCTCTACACTGAGACCTCTCCATCAACTGCCCACGCTGCCACCTACAGAAGTTCTCTGACGACTCTGCCATTGTCGCCTCATCACAGGTGAGGACGACTCAGAGTACAGACAGTGGACTCTGTGGACTGGTGTCAGCAGAACCACCTGCTGATCAACGCCGGGAAAACCAAGGAGTTGGTGGTGGACTTCCGGAGACGCAGACCCACCACACTGACACCGGTGAACATCCAGGGAGTGGACATTGAGATAGTGGACTCCTATAGGCACCTGGGTCTTCACCTGAATAATAAACTGGACTGGAGCCACAACACTGATGCTCTTTACAGGAAGGGTCAGAGCAGACTCTACCTGCTGAGGCGGCTGAGGTCATTTGGAGTCCAGGGAGCGCTTTTAAAGACCTTCTATGACTCTGTGGTGGCATCTGTCATTTTTTACAGTGTTGTATGTTGGAGCAGCAGTTTATCGACAGCTGAGAGGAAGAGGTTGGGTAAACTCATCAGGAAGGCCAGCTCTGTGCTGGGATGCACCCTGGACCCAGTGCAGGTGGTGGGAGACAGAAGGACTCTGGCCAAAATAACATCTCTGACGGACAGAGTCTCCCAGCCCATGCATGTAGATGTTGCTGCAGAGCTGCTGCAGTGACAGACTGCTGCATCCTCGATGCATGAAGGAGCGTTTCTGTAGGTCCTTCCTCCCTGCAGCTGTCAGACTGTACAATCAGAACTGCTCCCAACAAACACAGATGTTTACATCTGCGCTGTAACTGCAATAAGTTAATCAACCGATTCACACTATAACCAAGGTTTGTCTCTTATCTGTATTTAATTTAATTTTATTTAATAATGGTATGGTACTCAGTTTTTGGTAACCATTGTCCTTCATGTAAATATGTAAAAATTGTGTATGTTTCTGTCCTGTGTCTTGTGTACTGTTTGTTTGTATATGTGTCTTTCTTGCCGCTGTTAAACCCTAATTTCCCCTGTGGGACAATTAAAGGATTATTCTATTCTATTCCTTTTTAATGAAACTATTTTATGGTTTAATCACCAAGTGTTGTGTTTTATACACCGTTTCATGTACACAGTGTCCTAGACCACTGAAATCAGTATTTTAAAATGCTTTTCCTGCTTGTTTAACCATAATTATTAGCGTGTAGTCACTCTGGTGTACTGGCGAATTATTAATGTGTATAAAAGTCCAAAGTTTTTATTTAAATTCATGACCTGATGGCATGGTTTTTGTAAACTGTTATTAAACGATGGTAAACATTAAGTAGACCAGTGGCGGCTCCTGAAAAAAATCTCAGGGGGGGCAATTTTTATGATATCGACTAAAATGACCCATTTAATGAGTACATCAAACAACACAATTTTAATTTAAATTTAAAATGAACAAGTCGGTTTGTCCAGATTGTGTCCACGTCAAATCACACTTGTCACTTTTGAACAGTATGCACGGGAAACAAAAAAGTGCATTAGCTGTTCCACAGCCTGTCAGCCACGACTTGCGCTGGAACCAACTCCGACAAAAAGTCCTGTTGTATGCTTTTGACTTCTCCTTCGTTGCCTGGGTTAGTTGAATTTCGGGCTTGTCAGGTCCCAACTCTTTAACTTGCAGTTTTTCTGCCATTGTCCTTCTGGCAAAAGGGTAGGTTAGAAGCGATCTAACCGAATTTGGGGGAGGCTGTGCCTCAACCGTTAACAATACCGCTGCCATCGTCTCTCTCTGACCTTATAGCTCACTTAGGCTACTGACTGAGGTAAAATTCTAGAACAGCAAATCTTCGCGCGTTTTCTGCAGGGGCGCAATTTTAAGCGCCCCCAAACCATTTAATTCAGCGACGCTGATAGGTCAAATATTTATTATTTTCCCCTGGCAACCATTTAATGATAGGCTATTTCGCTGCATATCAAGGGCGCTTTGACGAGCGCCCCAGAAGAAGAAAAACACCGTTTGTTGGTTGAACTTTAATGAGTCAGCTGGTGAAAATGTTAAAATACGCCTGGCTGTATATGGGCACACACATAGTAAAACTATCATTGATGAATTTTTTAAAAATATATATTTTTACTCCTCCACATTTGGGGGGGCGGAGCCCGAGCGCCCCCTATGGGCCAGCCGCCACTGAAGTAGACTGAACTCAATTTTCATCAGCTTGTTATTAGATCTCAGGTTACGTAAGTTACCAGTACTTTTTATTCAAAGAGCTGATCAGTTTATTTGAGTTGTCTTAAATTAGAAAAACTCAGTAAGCTGGAAGTTTTGACTATATGGTTTGAAAATGCCACGTCACCACCGTCCTCCTCCTCTCACAGATCAGTCCGCGTGTTCATGGTGTCGCCATTTTTTTCTGGAATATGTTGAGCAAAGCTGGAGAAGCTTCAGCTCAAGAGATCATTGTTGGCATTGCTGTGGATCTTTACCTGATACACTGACTCAGTGAGTAAATCTTTACTCTTATTCAAACTGGTTTTGTGCCTTCTCTCAGTTTAGCACCAGGTTTATGAACTTGCTAGCTAGCTAGTGTTAGCCTAGCGTTGCTGCTGCCTCTGGGCTCATGTTACTTAAAAATTAAGCCACAGCTTTAAAAACATTATATAAAATCTCTCAGTGAAGTTTTCTGTTGATTGTTTGAAATAGAAACGTGAGCAGATACCAGATAAGAGCCCAGCTGTTAGGGGCGGAGCTTGTTTTCAACCCACTTTTATAACATATGAACTGCATCTTCTTAACCTCTGTATTTATTTTAATTCTTTGTGGCAGCTTTTCACATCACATCAAACTCTTACAAGTCTAGAAGAGCAGCTGTTGGACAGAAAGACATCAGCTGAGTGGGAAGTATTTTGGTTACAGTTTACTTCCCACAATATATTAGTAGCTGTCACATTTATATTAATCAGGCTGAACTTTAATCATACTTTACATCAAACTGCTTTACTTGCTGCTTCCTTTATGCTTTAGTTTCCTGTCTTCTGTTATTAGACCTGAGATGTGACTGCTCTGTGCTGTTGCTGATGACTCCAGTTAATCCTACAAGACATGCTGTGTAAGTAAATACAATCAACGACAGTTTGGTCTGCATTCATTCAAAGATCATATCCCACAGACTTAGTTTAGAGGGTCCACACTGTCTGCACTGTATATAGTGAAGTCTGCAACTTTTTGAAGGGTGAAATTTGTTTTGTGGCCAAATTATTCTCCAGATCACCAGAATAAAGTTGTGGAAAGCCTAAACTAATAATAATAAACTAATAATAAGAATAATTAAATCTGAGACGTTGTTTCATTGTAACATTATAACAGTGATGACAGCATAACTGTTGTTGTTCAGCAGAACAGTGTCCAGGATGTTGGCTGATATATTGTTTTACATTTCAAAATAAAAGTTGTGCTGATTTAAACACCCCTACAAGAAGTGTTGTTAATTATTCTCTTTAGTTCACATTTGCATACAGTGTTATATTAATATAAGTTACTACAAGTTGTTTTTTGATGTAGCAGAACTTCATGTTTGTCAGTGGGTGAACAATCAGTGTTACACAGTCAGAATCATCAAGTTATTCTTAGAACTCTACACTTAATGAATAAGTTGTCCTAATATAGTCGTCTTAAGCTTTACTCAGTTTTTTTGAGGCAACAAGTTTTATTAGTGTTTTTTAGTTCTGGGAGCTGATGAGATTTCACAGTGTGGATTTAGTGTCTGTGTCTCTGTCCTGCATCACAGTCCTCCACATTCCCGGCTGTGTGTAGCAGAGGTTCCCTTCAGTTTAATGCTGATGAATAAATGAGCAGCAGCTCTGAGTTTGACTCACCGAGGAGCAGAGAGACACACGGAGTCTTCATGGTGTCTGGATGACGACTGAACATCAGTCTGAGCAGAGAGACGCCTTCAGCTTCATCACTTCCCCTTTAACAAGTTTAACACATGAAGTGTTTCACTGGCTGAGCTCCATGTGGCCACACTGTGTGGTTGGTGAGGGCGGGGCTTACTTTACTGCGCCGCAGCCTGTAGTTATCATGTACCAAGCTAAAGTTCATCATTGTCCCAGCACACACACTCAGGAAAAGGACAAAGCCCACCATCAGAACCATTAACACCTTTTCTGAGGAAGCTCAGCTGCAGGACTGTTTTGCGCACAGAGTGTATCTGAACAGGATGACCTAGAGACTCACACAACCGCAGTGCTGGGTTACATCAAACACTGCATGGACACTGTCACCACGGAAAAGCGTGTGCGACAAACCGTAAACCCTGGATGACAAGTAAGCTTCAGGCATGTCAAAGGCACGCAACTCTACACGGTGGGCCATTTATATGGATACACTGTAATAACATGGGAATGGTTGGTGATATTAAAGTCCTGTTTGTGGCACATTAGTATATGTGAGGGGGCAAACTCCTCAAGATGGGAGGTGACCATGGTGGCCATTTAGAAGTCGGCCATCTTGGATACAACTTTTGTTTTTTCAATAAGAAGAGGGTCATGTGACACATCAAACTTATTGGTAATGTCACAAGAAAAACAATGGTGTGCTTGGTTTCCTAAACGATACCCATCCCTAGCCGTATTGGTCCATTTGATCGACCTTTGTTTTTATTATTTATTTTATTTTATTTTCAGATGTTACAGACGGGACAGACATGAGTGAGGGATAGGAAAGGGAGAAAGCAAGAGGAAGGAAAAGAAAAACAGAAGGGGAGAGGGACAGTGAGAAAGGGGGGGAGAAAGAAAAAATCTCCTGGATCACCTGTTGAGAGAAGAATAGAAAACAAGCAAAAAAAACCAAAGCAACATACTAAACACAACACCATCGCATTAATCTAGCTAAGTGTAAACAGCAGTAAATACTAAATATCCAATGTTGTTGTGCAGCACGCAGGACAGACAGCGCACAATGTGCTTCGAAGTAGCAGCCAAGAAAGGTGTAATTTAAGTCTACGAGCAGTGAACACCCGTGTGCACACCTGTGTGGATCAGCGCGCTTGTATTCAAATGGTTTCCACATGTAATGGTCTGCAAGAGGATGTAGTGAGCCATAGCCCCGTCCCCCAGGGCATGAAGCAGGCATGGAGGAGATCCACGCCCAAGACATCCAGAGGCCCCAGAGTGCGAGAGCCCAAGGAGGACCACCGGAGGGGCATCCGTGCCACCCTCATTGGAAGGGGTGAGGATCCCCAGACGAGGCGTCACCCAGTAGCCACCGAGCAGAAGCTAGAGGGGGCTGCACCGGCGTGCCCGCCAGCTCTGCCGGCAGCCAGCTGTGCCAGAGTGAACCGAGCCGCAGGCCCAGAGGCCGGAGGACCGAGGGCCCCCCGCACCCCGGAGGAGGCCTGACCGAGCAACAGGCGCCAGGCCCCGCCAGGTAGCCACCTGGAGTGAGCTGGTACATACCCGAGCGCCCAGCCCCGGACACCAAGAACCACCAATGCACCGACCCCTGAGGGCATCAGTCAGCGGCAGGGAGTGTGGTGAGGGGAGATAGGCCTTGGAGGGCCTGGGAGTTCCCAGAGAGGTGGAGTCTAAGACCCGACCTGACATATAGACACAGACAAACAGGCACACACTCAGCACTCACCCAACGTAAGGATTGACATAAATGGACATGTACACACAATCACACTCCCCAAACATACTCTATACCCCGGGTCCAGGTACCCTCGTCCCCAGAGGGGGAAACAGAACCCAGACCCAAGAGATGTTACCCTTCCCCCCGGGGTGGAGGCAAGCAGACCATCCCAGGCTCCGCAGCAGCAGGGAGGCCAATCGGACCGCCAACATCTCCTCCCAGCCCCCCCGCCCCGATGGCTACCAGAGAACGGGGGGGTGTGAAGACCCCATACCTCCCTCCTCCCGCTCATGTGTAGTGTTGCTGCGTGTTGTTCTAAAGTGCATTTAAAACAAGGGAGAGCATGGTGCTGCTGCCAGAGAGCAGCAGGTGTTAGCACCGTCCCTCCCGAGAACCCTCAATGTCTACATGGATTTAAAATTGAGAGGTGGGCACCAGCGCTAGAGGTAGGTTTGAATACACAGACCGTCCACTGGACGCCGTTAACGTGCCCACCCTCAAGGCCCTATATATATGTGTGTGTTATGAGAGTGCAAGTAATGTGGATGTCTAAGTTGTGAGATAAAATTGAGGCACAGGTGGCCAGAAGGGGACAGAGGGGGGGGGGGATGTCTCCCCTGCACCCTGGTGACACACCCGCACCCCAAGGCCCTACCTGTGTGGGTGAGTGTGGTGGAGCGGGGAGAGGGAGGTAGCCGGGGATGGGGAGGAAAAGGAGGGAGGGGAGGATGCCCCTCCCTAGGGCCAGCTCCCCCGCTGACCCCAGTAGGCACCCCCGTCCTCTGGTACCCACCAAGGCAAGGGAGCCCAGGCCCATCCAGACCAGGTCCTACGGTAGCACTGCCAAGCCCCACAGGACCCGGGGCAGCCCACCCTACCCCACGGCAGAGGAAACTGTGCCCACCCCAACATTCAATCGTCTCCCAGACTACACAAGACAACAGACACCCAGGTTAAGTTTATTCTCCACCTCTCCTATGTCTCTCCCCCACCTGCAGAGTGGACTCCTGCAAGGATGGAACAACCTCCCCGCCGGTTGAAGAGCCCCCCAGTTAGGCCGATGCACAAGAGGCCCCCTGCGTCAGGGCTGAGCCCCCGTGCACCCACCTGCTCACAACCTCGGTGACACACCAGCGAGGACCGAAGCCCCCAAGGCCCAGCCAGAGCCCCAGCACGGAGGTGAAGCACCCCCGAACCCCAAACCCCCACGCCTGCCCCGGATCCACTCAGGGGCAGCCAGGCCACCAGGCCAGTAACCTACGTCCACCAGTACAGACCATCCTCCAGCCCCGCTGCACGCAGCCACGAGGAGAACAACCTCTAAGAGTGACCAGAGCCACTAACCAGGTTATGAACACAACCCCCGGGTTAAGCCCTCCAGGGATAACGTCTCTAGGGGTCCTCCAGGCGCCCTAAGCCCGTCCCAACTCCACATCAACCACAGTAGCTAAGGCGGGACCAAACCACGGCCACCTACCCCCGCTAGGTGATGGAGCCGATCAAAGGAGCCCAGAGGGATTGATCTAATGTGGTGGCAGAGGCTATATCGAGACTAATGTGATCTATTAGAAGGTTTCTATATTGGCTAGAATTAAGATTATTTTTATTTTTCCAGTTCATGAGGACCGTTTTCTTGGCGATGCATAGGGCAGTAAAAACCATGTGGACTGTATTAGTTTCTGTAGTGACCTCATCCAACAAGCATACTAAAGGGGAGGTTGGAATGTTACATTTCAGACACTTTGATAAGTCTTCACATATCTCGTGCCAAAACTTCTGCACTGGTGGACAGAACCAAAGAGCGTGGATGTAATTGTCTGGTGTATTGCCTTGACAGTGTGAGCAGTTGTTGGAAGATGTAAAGCCCATCTTGAACATCCGATGACCTGTATAGTGCACTCTATGTAGTATTTTGTATTGTATTAATTGCAGACTTGGATTTTTAATCAATTTAACGGTTTTTAAGCAAATCTGAGACCAGAAGTTTTGGTCTAAGCTGACTGATAAATCTGCTTCCCACTTTGCAATAGGAAGGGATATTGATTCATCTAATTTAGAAAGTGTTCTGTATATTTTAGATAATAATTTGGGGGATTTAAGAGTAAGAAAATGTACCGCACTTGGTGGTGTTTGTAATTCAACTTGACTGAGGTTAAATTTCTTTTTTACTATGGATTTAATTTGTTGATATTCTAAAAATCTTTTCTTGTTGATCCCATATTGTGCAACTAGTCTGTCAAACGGAATAAATTCTGTTCCCTCTAATATATGTTCCAAGTATTTAATTCCTTTACAACTCCATTCTGGGAAATTAATCATATTATTGTTTTGTAATATGTCAGGGTTATTCCAGATAGGTGTACGTTTGCATGGGATTAATTCAATTCAATTTTATTTATATAGCGCCAAATCACAACGAAAGTTGCCTCAAGGCGCTTCATAGATACAGAGAAAAACCCAACAATCATATGACCCCCTATGAGCAAGCACTTTGGCGACAGTGGGAAGGAAAATGATATGGTACTACAAGGTCGTTAAGATAAGATGGGGCCTGATTATTTAAGACCTTGTATGTGAGGAGCAGGATTTTGAATTCTGGATTTAACAGAAAGCCAATGAAGGGAAGCCAAAACAGGAGAAATCTGCTCTCTCTTTCTAGTCCCTGTCAGGACTCTTGCTGCAGCATTCTGCAGATCCATCAGGACCTGGGTGGTGTCAGACCACAGGTCCAGTTCTTTGTTTTTCAGTGTAAATGTTTAAATGCTGAGATGTTTTGCTGATTTCAGTTTAAAAACAGTTTAAATGAGGTGACAGCTGCAGGTTGTTTTTATCTCTTCCTTTCAGTTTAAGACACAGTATCTTGTTCCTGTTTTTCTCTTTGGTCACGGAGTTGAAGAGATAAAAATGTGCAAACAATGAATTTATTCACAGTAAAGAAAAGCAGAAGTCCTGTGAAGGACAGTTTGACACCTCAGCTGTGAGTGAGCTGTTTTCACATTAAAAACAGAAGTAACCATCATGATAAGATCAGCTCTGTGTCTGTGAGGACTCGTCTTTCTTGGAGGTGTGATGTTTGTCTTTATTCTGTTTGTTCCTGTTTCCATTACAGCTTATTGATGCACACACTTTAAGGTCCACCGTAGGTCCACACGTCCACCCTAGCCTGGATAGATTTGTTTTCAAAACACTGGCTTTCTTTGAGCAAAACCCCTGTCTCAGTGTGGAAGGGAGGCCAAAACGGAGAGAAAAAGATGCGTTTCCAAACACATCTTTTTCTCTCCACCAGAGGAGCCTCTGGCTTTTTAAGCTATCTGGAGCATGTACAGACTGATGTTAATCTTTAATAGGGCTGTCAAAATTGAGAGCAAACCCCGTCTCAGTGTGGATGGAAGGCCAAAAGGGAGAGAAAAAGATACATTTTCCTTAGAAAATGTGTTAGTGTGGAGATGGCCTCAGCCTTACCTCATCAGCATAGAATAAACCATAATAAATAAGTAATCCTCTTATATCAGCCATAGTTCACTGTGGCGTGGGTGTGGTCTCTGGCCAGCTGCAGAGGAGGGGTGACGCAGTGAGCTCCCGGGGCGGCGCAGGGGCGGGGTGAACAGGTGTGCTGTGATCTGACAGTGATTGTGTCTCTTTATATGTTGGCAGTGACAGTCAGAGAGAGAGAGAGCGGGAGTGTCTGTGTCCCAGTAAAAAAACACAGTATTAAACAAAAGTTCTGCTGTCATCATATTCGCTCCTGCGTATGTTTCTTGGGTCCAACGTTACATTCACATTCCTGAATCACTTCAATCCTGTTTTTGTGAGGATGACTCTGATTTTCGGTGTCCCTATCTGGTCTGTAATGTCTGAATGTTTATTGTTGCTCAAAGCCGTTAAAGCAGAAACAATCAGAGAAACTAGTCACCAGTGTTGGTCAAGTCAAAAAAGTAATCAGAAACTAATTACTGATTACTTCTCCAAAAAAGTAATCCCATTACTTTACTGATTACTTATTTTCAAAAGTAATTAATTACTTAGTTACTTTTTAAAAACACGATTTACAACCTGAATAGGTGATAAAGCGACAGATCTTTCAGCCCAATTCTACTTTTTCTACATAATCCACAAGGCTGGACTGGGACAAAAAATCGGCCCGGGCATTTTGACTAGAGACCTGCCCACCAGGATAAAGATTGAAAATGTGACGTCATTCAGGGGTAAAACCGCAAAGGATTATGGGAACTTGTGGCAAGAGGTACTAGCGCACGCAGGCTTTCAATTGAACTCAGTTACACAGCGATAAAAAGAAACCCAAAAAATGGCAAGAAGCTGTTGTATTATTAACTGCAATAGCCGGTCGCATGACAGCCACAGGAAGCCGACGGGTAAAGAGATCTTTTTTTTTATCGGATTACGTCGTTGAAGAGAAATTTTTTTAAGCCATGTTTCCGAAGTAAGAGCCGACGGATGGTCTGGATATACCAAATATAACGTCTCAGAACACTCCAGCTCACATATTAGTCTGCTCCAAGCATTCCCACAAAGGTCAGAGTTTTGTTGTAGTTAATGCGTCATTTTTCTTAACATGATTGGTGATATAGGTTACAAGCAAGTCTGGCGCTGAACAGAAATTGTCGCGCTATGCTCCTTTGTTTATTGTGCATAAATAGTGAATTGTCCTGACACAATGTTGCGTTTCGCTTCTGTTATTATGGTACATTGACAAAAACATACTTTTATTCACAGGGTAAAACAGTTGTTTTGTATCACTAATTGTCCAGTGCGATTACAACATACAATATTATTGTCACTGCTACATTTCTGTAATGCTACCAGAAATTATTTCCACTACTAATTAATTACCGTTGAGCTCAAAGGTCCTATTAATAAACGGTTAATGAATGTGTATTTATGACGACGATTTGTGGGACTGGTAAACTTATGATACGTACGATGGTCTTTGTTCTACACGGTGCGTTTCAAGGTCCTGTACCCATCCATCGGTAAACTGTACCTGGGCTTGTTGCAGTGACCTGAAGTTACTAAACTTCAGGAGTGTATGCACTCACTCCAAGAACCGTATAATTATAAATCTGAGCGTGGTGAAAGTTGGGCAGCACGCTAACGTCTTTTGTACCACTCTGTGTGCTCGTAAGGGTCTGACCCTTTCACTCCTTTGATTTTTTCCTCGTATCTTTTCTTTGACTTTTCATCAAGTCTGTCTTTGTACGGACCGGCATTGTTCTCCTTCGTTTTGTACATTCCTTTTTTGTGCGGCAAAGAAAAAACAAGAAGGTATTGGAACGGGAGAATGAACATTTTGCGGTGCTGCAAATGCTTGCGTTTGATGCGGTACTTGGATTGTTTTGCCACGAGTTCCCGGCATGCAATGCACGAAAATCACGTGATTGCTAAACAAGGGGGAGGGTGCATCCGGCCTCTTCGGCTGTAATTGGTCCAGCCCAGAGTCGATCATGACCAATTGGCCAATCCAACACCTTTCATTATATATACCCTTCCTAAAAAAAAAAATCCATCGGCCCATAAAAACAAAAAATCGCCAGTGGCCCACCGGGCAAATGCCCGGTATGCCCGATGGCCAGTCCAGCTATGATAATCCATCATACAAAATGCAATCAAATGGAAACGTCTGTTTTTAAAACTTGTTTTATTAGTTTTAATCTTTTAACTTTATGCATCAAGCAAAAAATTTTAATTATATGCAACATTCTCTGACTGGAAGAAATTAGTTTAATATTTAAACCTATTTTCTACACATTCCAGCACATAAAATAAAATATTTTTTGTGTTTACACTCAGTCTTTCAAATAGATGCAAGTGAAACACAGCAGAAAATAAATAAAGTCAAAGATTCAGCGGTCCTGTTGCTCTATTTTCACCTGTAAAGCAGGAGTGGGGTAGGCGGAGGTTTACCCTGGTGCAGGTGTGCCGCAGCGGTCAGTGGAAGAATCCGCGAGTTTCTCTGTGAGTTTCCCATTATGTCGTAGCGCACTCGGTGCTTTCTCTGAAGTTTAGGGGTTTTTTCCGCTGTAAAAAGAAGTTTTCTTCCCACGCACAGCGGACACTAATGTTTTTGTCACTTTTTATGGAATCAAACTCAAAGTAAGGTCAGTACTTCCACGCTTTAAACGCTGCACGCTCATACTCTCTCCCACACTCGATATATGATCCATTGTTGATCTGCACACAGCTGTTGTCACTAACGGCGCACTCGCTTACGTCACTGTCATGAGACATTCTCGCAAAAAATCACGGTTTGAGTAACGCAGTAACGCAGCGTTCCTACGGGAAAGTAACGGTAATCTAATTACCGTTTTTGCAATGGTAATCCCTTACTTTACTCGTTACTTGAAAAAAGTAATCGGATTACAATAACGCGTTACAAGTAGCGCGTTACTGCCCATCTCTGCTAGTCACTAAGATACTCAGACAGTTCCTGCTCCAGCTCCACAATCTGAGATCCATCAGGTCAGCAGTGATGTTCAGTGGTGACATCAGCAGTGACATCATCCTGTACAGCAGGTTGGCTCATTTCCATGGAAACGACAGGTGTGTTACCTGTTAAGACATCAGGATGGAGCACTGAAGTGAGTGATCAGAGAGAGTTTGTTCATATCTACCTGAGCAGGTGGAGAAGATGGACAGCAGCAGAGCAGTGCAGACCACGTATGGACAGAAGACCACCAGGTGGAAGACAAGTCTGACCACTGACATAGAGGGAGGGGGAGATGATGATGAACACAATGGCGTGTCCAGCGGGGTGGCCTGGGGGGGCACAGGCCACCCCAGGTGCCACCCCAAAGGCAAAACAATAAAATTCAATCAAATATCAAATGTCCGATTATGTTTTCACGGTGAAGCTCAGATATCCGAGTGTAAGTGAATGCAGCATCGGCTTCTGCGCTATGTGCATCAGGTTAGCAAAGGTAGGAGAGCCAAGCACGAAAGACGCACCGCAGGAAACTATTCTTCGGTGAAAGAAAATGAGGACAGAATAAATGTCCCGGTAAGTAATATTAAGTTTGTTGAGTTTAGTAAACTTCGGTGAAATTAGAATACCAAGGAAAAAATAACACTTAAAGAATTATTGCAGCCGTGGAATATTTCAGACAGTATGCTGCTGAGGGGAGCTAACATAAGAGTTATGAGTTATAAGATATAATCTAAGTCGTAACATTGCTGTATGGAGCTGCAGATTTGGTTGCAGGTTAACATAGCTGGACTGGCCATCGGGCATACCGGGCATATGCCCGGTGACTTATTTTTTATTTTTTTTGTAACGGCATGAACAATGAGAGGTGGTGGATTGGCCAGATGCAGGTCGATGTGTAGAAATAACTCAGTTGTTTGGTGGTGGCTATGACGGGGCTTCCACAGAGGCCAGCAGATGGATGAGGGAAGGGGAGGCAGGAGGAGAGCCCCGAGGCGGCCACCAGTCCGAGTGTCAGGTGAACTGAACTTCAGGTAAGAAGTTATGACCTGCAGTCTATCTGGGTCAGATATAAACCAAGTTTAGGTGCAGTTTATTTTCGTTGTGCTGACTTTTTACCATCAGTTGCAATAACTCGTACTGCGTTCTAGCTAGCATGATGGAGTTTTTATACAGCTGGGTGGGAAGAGGAAACCAGCAGATGTCGCGCTAAACAACAGCAGCATGTTTAATGGTCATGATGTGGGTTTGTATATGTGGTGAGAGGGAAACATGAAGATGAAACCAGGAGATGTCCTTACTGAATCATCAGAGCTGTGATGGAGAAACAGGTTTACCTTTTAGGTGACATGGATGAGTTGAAGTTATGAACTGTTTCTGAGAGACAAATAACACCAGGATCCTTTTCTATGTAGCTGACAGCTGGTAACTGTGCAGGGGCGGATCTAGCAAAGTGTTGCCAGGGGGGCAGGTAGGGCATTAACAGGGAAAGGCACAAAGAAATACTTTTCTTTCTTATTCTCATTTAAAATATCTCGCTTTTATTAAATAATTATCTAAATCTTACAACCAAAGTTTTTATCTGACGTAAAATGTATAGAAATCATACATATACCAACAAGACTGTACATCACTGTCACAACAGGGTTTGTTTTCAGTCAAAGTCTTTATGGCTTTAATACCTGGGGGGGCCGGTCTGTAGTCAAAATGCCCGATTTTCTGTCCCAGTCCAGCCCTGCAGGTTAATACTGGCAGTGTCACCATGCCAGCTGACTGTATTTCATCATCAGCCAGTGTTGTTCTTTATCAATATTACCAAAGTTTACCATAAGGCAGCATAGAAAGTATTTACTTGCTTTCAGGTTTTATTCAAATGTTAGTCTTTTCAGTTGTTTCTCCACTTTTTTCCTGTTTCAAAATCAAACACCAGTTTGTGAGAAGATTATCTTCTTTTTTTAACAGGCAGATAAAGTTTTACATTGGCATTGGCTAATTTGTCAATTGTTTGTTACAAATGTTCGTATTTTAATATTCAAAAATGTTTTTGCCCAAAACATATGTGCACTATATGTCAGTAAAACTACTATGCAAATATTGCTGTCCTTGAATGCTGAGTAAACACTGACAAAGCACTGATTGTATCTCTTGTACTTTATCAACGCAGTATCTAAAAACTTTGCACCGTAGTGGTTAAAATCTCATTCTAATAAGAGTTAAAAGTGCATTTGGTTATTAGGTTTATAGGATTATTGAATTATGGTTAACGGTTGGTAGAATTCTTTTTAACATTATCTGCCAATTACATCTGCCACCCTTCTCCAAATCTGTGCCCCTACCTGGCCCCCCCCAACAAAAATTTTCTAGACACGCCACTGCACACACACACACACACACACACAGAGTAAATGTATTTGTGTTCTTGTTGGTGTCTCACTAATTGTAACAGGAGGAAAGAGGTCATTAAAGGTCAGAGGTCACTAAGTCATTAAGTCTTCTCTTCACAGTTGAAACTGAGACTTGCTTACTACGACCACTATTCTGTTGTGAAGTGATGACGTGATGAACCCTGCTTCTGGGTCCAAAGCACTCTGTAGTTTACTGCTGAGTAGCAGTCTTATTGTAGGGTCTACCTTACAATATAAAGCATCATGAAGCAACTGTTGATGTGATTTGGTGCAATATAAATAAAATTGAATTGAACTGTATGTGTTGCTGTGGCAGGCAGTCACTCAGAGTCAAAGAGACTTTATTTATCCCCAAGGGGCAATTAAGATAGATACCTTGCTGTACATAGAATACACAAACATCACATTGGAGAGACAGGTCAGGCAAGGTAGCACTGGCCGGTCAACCGCACGAGCAGCAACCTGGAACCGAAACAATGGAAAATGCACAACATGAGGAAAGACGAGGAGAAAGAAAAAGTCCCCCCAGACTGAGCTCCAACAGGGAGATCAGTATGAGAACAGAAAAAAACACCTCCAGCTCGTTAGTCGACCGGAATGTCGAGACTCACTAGAGCCGGCGAGAACAGCAACCTCCTGGCACATCGTTTTCAGATCCCTGTGGTGTTTCACTGCTTAGGTTAAACATGACATATAAGTCACTTAAATAACTTATATTTCATATAACACTTAGATACACTGTAAAAAAATTGTAATATAAAAGTATTGTACTGAGTATTTTACAGTTTTGTACTGTTTTTCTAGAATATCATTAAATTTATATAAATAGACTGATTTCACATCTCAAATGTAAAATAACATAAAATCACTGTAATGTAATAAAACATAATTTTCTTGTTTTTAAATGTATCTGTCTGTACATATGCATATTTAGATTTAAAATACATTCACAAATGTATCATAATTTCATAAATATTTGTCTGTTATTTAAAAGATTGAGCTGTTACATTCAAATGTAATACTATGGAAAAATACATAAAATGATTCTTATAAACTTTTTTTTACATCAAATATTCAGGGCGATCGTGGAGTTGGCAGTTCGTCTTGTAATCTTGTAATCAGAAGGTTGCCAGTTCGAGCCTCGGCTCGGACCGGCAACCGGTCGTTATGTCCTTGGGCAAGACACGTCACCTACCGCCTACTGGTATTGGCCAGAGGGGCCGATGGTGCGATATGGCAGCCTGGCTTCTGTCAGTCTGCCCCTGTGGCTGCACCTGTAGCTGCCTCCACCAGTGTGTGGATGTGAGAGTGAATGAATAGTGGAATTGTAAAGCGCTTTGAGGGCCCCGAAAAGCGCTTTATAAATGCAATGCATTATTATTATTTAAACCAACTGTTAACTGTATATTTCTGTACATTTAAGTATTATTATTCATATTGCCGCATTCATTGACCTTGTTTATAGATAATTTCATCGTTTAATCACTTTAAAATTTTCCTAATTTAATGTTTAAAAGCACTTGAAAAAGGCAAAATCCCATGTAAAATTAGGGAAACAAACTGTATTGTCATTACTGAAAATAACCGTATTTTTATGAGAAAGTTATTTTCTGTTATTATTTTGGCGCCCAGCTGCTGGAATATTACTGGGTTTTTTTAGGATTTTTTTTTAACAGTGTAACTTACATACTGTACCATCGTGCTGCCCCACGGCAGCACTGTTGCTGCCCCACGGCAAGAAGGTCCTGAGTTCAATTCCACCAACAGGCTGGGGTCTCTGTGTGGAGTTTGCATGCACATAGCTGACTGGGGAGAGACAGAGGAAACACAGAAAGCAGACATGGTAGATAAGCAAACACAAAGACAATGGAGACATGAAACATGGAATACAGCAGAGGCACAGTAACAGAAAGCGAGGGACTAGAAACTACCAAAGCACAACCAAGAGAAGCAGAACCACGAGTCACAATAAATCAAACAGTATTAATTAACCAAAGCACAAACACTGGGTCACCTGAGGACCATGACATTACTCTGATGATGCAGCCTGTCAGTGTCATACTGTGTTGTACTCCGGTTGTTGGGTGTGTGTCTGTGATGTGAGGTTGCTGTGGCCTGCTGCTGCTGCCTGAGTTAAAGTGTTTAAACACAGTGCTGGGTCATGTTCTGTGCATGAAGACAGCAGCAGCTTATTTTAAGCACAGAGCTGAGCTGATCTTATCTGCAGTCTGACTTCTGCTTTAAATGGTGTGAAAACAGCTTGTTGACATCTATACTTCCAGGTTATACTCGGCACAGATGTTCCTGTACACTATGCCGGCCACCTGGTTATGGCGTTCCATGTATGCCTTGCCTGCTAGCATCTTGCACCCTGCTGTTATGTGCTGGATTGTCTCTGGGGCATCTTTACACAGCCTGCACCTGGGGTCTTGCCTGGTGTGATAGACCCCAGCCTCTATGGATCTTGTACTCAGAGCTTGCTCTTGTGCTGCCATGATTAGTGCCTCTGTGCTGTCTTTCAGTCCAGCTTTGTCCAGCCACTATATATATATATATATATATATATATATATATATATATATATATATATATATATATATATATATATATATATATATATATATATATATATATATATATATATATATATATATATATATATATATCGTAGTGGTTAAACTACACGCCTTTGGAACAGAGGATTGCAAGTTCGATTCCTGCCTGGGGCGTCTGTATCCAGTAAGGGTCCTAAGGCTAGACCCCCTATGCTAAGCAAGCCTACCGCAGACATGAGCGAGACAGATACATATGAAGGCATGCCGGCTCGGACGTCGCCCGGATCAACAAGGTCCGCGTCAGGTGTTGAGGAACCAGGGCACCCTGACGAAAAGTGGGCTACTGGAACAAGAAGGCATCGGTGGGCAAGGGACGAAAACAGGGCGTTGTTGGAATGCTACTACGCAAGTAACCCCGGCGGAAGGGGCTACATGAATAGGATGAGGGACCTATGGATTCTTCGATACCCAACATCCACAATGACGGCGAAACAACTAGTAGCTCAGTGTTCCAACATTCGAAAGAAGGGACTGCTCTCACAGCTAGAGATTGACGAGGTACAACACAAATGCTACGGCAAGGAGGAGTCAGGACGCCAGGTCAGGGGGGAGATATCATCACCCCCACCCGAGATTGGGTACATAGCCCCAAGTGCGATAGGAGAAGGATCGTTGAGTGCGAGAGGAACTGACCTGAAAAATAGGATCATGGCCAAGCTTGAAACCTGGATCCCCCGTAGCCGGTTACCAAGATTACGTGAAGTACCCTCAGAAGGTCTGC
Source organism: Copadichromis virginalis (assembly GCF_057382275.1). Lineage (NCBI taxonomy): Eukaryota > Metazoa > Chordata > Actinopteri > Cichliformes > Cichlidae > Copadichromis > Copadichromis virginalis. The sequence continues at coordinate 721,583 of NC_140620.1, forward strand.
TAGATGATGTTAATGCAGCACTACGGGCAATACCTACAATCACAATTACCGACACTAACAAGCTGATCTACAATACGGCAGCAGTGATCAGTGAGATGCTTGGTTACAAGTTGAACAGCCACAAGGGGCAGTACCCTCCATGGAGAAGGAGGCTAGAGGGCAAGATCAAAGTAGCACGGAGGGAGGTTAGCCAACTAACGGAGTTGCAGAAAGGTGCGACAAATAAGGTGCCTAAGAAATACAGCAAGCTGTCCATACCTGAGGCCTTGGAAACTGCCAAGCAAAGACTCACAGCCTTGGCCAGCCGCTTGAGGAGGTACACCAGAGAGATAGAAGGCAGGAGAATAAACCAGCTGTTCTCCACAGAACCAGCAAAGGTGTACTCTCAGTGGCAAGGGAACAATAAGAGAATAGCACCACCAAGGCTGGAGACGGAGCAATACTGGAAGAGCATATGGGAGAAGGATGCAACCCATAACGGCAATGCTCAGTGGCTGGTGGATCTGAGGGCAGACCACAGCGACCTCCCTGAACAGGGTCCAGTAACCATCACAGTGGCAGATATCCAAGAAAGGGTCTCCAGTATGAAGAGTTGGACAGCACCAGGGCCCGACATGGTTCACGCCTACTGGCTGAAGAAGCTGACTGCACTCCACGAGCGTCTGGCAGCACAAATGAACCAGCTGCTAGTTAACGAGAGACACCCGGAATGGCTAACTGAAGGCCGGACGGTCCTGATCCCCAAGGACCCCAAGAAGGGACCGGTCCCCTCCAACTACCGACCAATAACCTGCCTCAGTACTACATGGAAGCTCCTGTCAGGCATCATATCGGCTAAGATGAACAGGCACATGGGTCAATACATGAGCGGGACACAGAAAGGAATTGGCAAGAATACCAGAGGCGCAAAACACCAGCTACTGGTAGACAGAACAGTCAGCCGAGACTGCAAGACCAGACTGACCAACCTGTGCACTGCCTGGATTGATTACAAGAAGGCCTATGACTCAATGCCCCACAGCTGGATACTGGAATGCCTAGAATTGTACAAGATCAATGGGACCCTAAGAGCCTTCATCAGGAACTCAATGGGGATGTGGCGTACAACACTAGAGGCCAACTCCAAGCCCATAGCACAAGTTACCATCAAGTGCGGGATCTACCAAGGAGATGCTCTGTCCCCACTGCTGTTCTGCATAGGCCTGAACCCCCTCAGTGAGATCATTAACAAGACTGGCTACGGATACCGACTACGGAACGGAGCAGTTGTCAGCCACCTCCTGTACATGGATGACATCAAGCTGTATGCCAAGAGTGAACGAGACATCGATTCACTGATCCACACTACCAGGCTATACAGCAATGACATTGGAATGTCGTTCGGACTGGAGAAGTGTAGTCGGATGGTAACAAAGAGAGGGAAGGTAGTCAGAACTGAGGGGATTGAACTACCAGAAGGCAACATTGCAGACATAGAGGACAGTTACAAGTACCTGGGGATCCCGCAGGCAAATGGGAACCATGAAGAGGCCGCTAGAAAGGCTGCAACCACCAAGTACCTGCAGAGGGTCAGGCAAGTCCTGAGGAGTCAGCTGAATGGTAAGAACAAGATCCGGGCCATCAACACATACGCCCTGCCCGTGATCAGGTACCCTGCTGGGGTAATAGGCTGGCCAAAGGAGGAGATAGAAGCCACTGACATAAAGACAAGAAAGCTCCTGACCATGCATGGAGGGTTTCACCCCAAGTCCAGCACCCTGAGGCTGTACGCTAAGCGGAAGGAAGGGGGCCGGGGACTGGTGAGTGTCAGCACCACAGTCCAGGATGAGACAAGGAACATCCAAGAATACATTGGGAAGATGGCCCCAACTGACCGAGTGCTCAGTGAATACCTCAGGCAGCAGAAACCCAAGAAAGAGGAGGGAGACGAGGAACCATCATGGAAGGACAGGCCCCTGCACGGTATGTACCACCGGCAGATAGAGGAGGTGGCTGATATCCAGAAATCCTACCAGTGGCTGGACAAAGCTGGACTGAAAGACAGCACAGAGGCACTAATCATGGCAGCACAAGAACAAGCTCTGAGTACAAGATCCATAGAGGCTGGGGTCTATCACACCAGGCAAGACCCCAGGTGCAGGCTGTGTAAAGATGCCCCAGAGACAATCCAGCACATAACAGCAGGGTGCAAGATGCTAGCAGGCAAGGCATACATGGAACGCCATAACCAAGTGGCCGGCATAGTGTACAGGAACATCTGTGCCGAGTATAACCTAGAAGTCCCGAGGTCAAAATGGGAGATGCCCCCAAGGGTGGTGGAGAATGACCGAGCTAAGATCCTGTGGGACTTCCAGATACAGACGGACAAGATGGTGGTGGCTAACCAACCGGACATAGTGGTGGTAGACAAACAGAAGAAGACGGCCGTAGTGATCGATGTAGCGGTTCCGAATGACAGCAATATCAGGAAGAAGGAACACGAGAAGCTGGAGAAATACCAAGGGCTCAGAGAAGAGCTCGAGAGGATGTGGAGGGTGAAGGTAACGGTGGTCCCCGTGGTAATCGGAGCACTAGGTGCGGTGACTCCCAAGCTAGGCGAGTGGCTCCAGCAGATCCCGGGAATAACATCGGAGATCTCTGTCCAGAAGAGCGCAGTCCTGGGAACAGCTAAGATACTGCGCAGGACCCTCAAGCTCCCAGGCCTCTGGTAGAGGACCCGAGCTTGAAGGATAAACCGCCCGCAGGGGCGTGCTGGGTGTTATATATATATATAAAATAAAAATACACTTAACATATAATGTAATTGCAAGGAGGTATTTCTGTAGTCTGTTGATTACTAGATAGTGGAAAAGGGGTGGGATTAAATAAGCTTATGCTTCTTCCTGCTCCTTTTAGAACATGAAAGTTATTTGTGGGCGATCGTGGCTCAAGAGTTGGGAGTTCGCCTTGTAATCGGAAGGTTGCCGGTTCGAGCCCTGGCTCGGACAGTCTCGGTCGTTGTGTCCTTGGCAAGACACTTCACCCGTTGCCTACTGGTGGTGGCGCCAGTGTCCGGCAGCCTCGCCTCTGTCAGTGCGCCCCAGGGTGGCTGTGGCTACAATGTAGCTGCCATCACCAGTGTGTGAATGACTGGATATGTAAAGGGCTTTGGGGTCCTTAGGGACTAGTAAAACGCTATATAAATACAGACCATTTACCAGTTGTGGTTGCTCGTTTTCCTTTTGAGTTGTTTGTTTGTTTCTTTTTGTTGTTGTACTTTTTCTATGTTGTTGTACTTTTTCAACATGTTCAAAATAAAGATTCAATCGATCAATCAGTTGTTGGGTTTGCTCTGGTAGGGTGTTGCTGTGATTTGATGCTTTAAAAAAAAAAACGAAGTTAATGCTGTGGGACCAACATGTTGATGATAATGAGCAGAGTCATAGTCAGCCTGTGCTCTCTGAGGTGCTGCTTTCACACACTGAGCTGTGATGGACTGAGAAGGACAGCTGGGACACTTCATGAAGGACCTTTGTGAGCCGGACACACAGCAGCACGCTGACGTGAGAACAGGAAGTGATGAAAGCGGGCATCTCTCCGTAGCTCAGAGCCCACGTGCTCAGTCTACATCCAGACACCATGAAGCCAGCAGCCACCCCTCTGCTCCTCCTCCTCGGTGAGTCCCTCACTCATTTATTTCCAGCAGAGACTCTAACAGCAGCTCACAGTCTGTATATTATAACATAATATAACATAGGTTATACAAGGTTGCACTGCCAAATATCAGCTATTCCACTAATTAGGAGTTTGTACAGCTTGAGACAGTTTGTACTGTCAGAACAAACCATACATTGATTTTAATTACAAGTGCATAAACAGTATATTTGTTTTGGTTTGTTACAACAATGTGTCATATTACTTTTAGAAGTAACTGTGTTACATGGCTGGCCTGATCTGAACCTGAGTGATAGTCTGTTATTGGATTACTATGTGCAGAATCAGTTTGTCCATAACAAACACCATGTCCATAAGTGCACATGGGACCAGGACGCCATTCGTCTCAAATGCACAGCCATAATTTTGTAATGGTGTCATCAGATGTGCAGCTGTATGTCTTCAACATTCAAGTGAAGACAGGAGCTGAGCTGTCAACTGCTGACTAGGGCTGGGTATCGTCACTGATTTCTAGAATCGATTCAATTCCGATTCACAAGGTCCCGAATCGATTCGATCCACGATTTGATTTAATTCGATTCGAAATTTTGACAGTAAGAAATATAATTCAGATCAGTACATTTACATATTTTTGTATCTATAAAAAGGAAGCTGACACACGCAAGACTTTATCACAGGTGTGAGCGTCACAGCAGATGCCTTTGTGTCAAAGTAGCTGAAGATAAAACACAGAAAAACATGAAGGTGATTTTCCTGGATTTTATAAAAATATTCTTCAGTACATCAAAAACGAAAGAAAACCATTAATCAACATATGAACATTACCTCTGACGTTACAGCGGTTTTATTACAGACACAGCGTTTTGCATTTTGAATAATTTTAAAAAGTTTAAATTTGTTCAGTATTGAACAGCAGAAATGAGGTTTTCTTTTCGGAAGAATGAAAAGGGAAAAAAACAGCGGCCGACAGCGCTGTAAACAACAGTAGACTTGTGCGTAACAAGCAAGCGAATAATGAAGAAAGGGAGAGAGAGAGAGAGAGCGAGAGAGAGAGAGGGAGAGAGAGAGAGAGAGAGAGAGAGGGAGAGAGAGAGGGAGAGAGAGAGAGAGAGAGAGAGCTGTGCATCGCGGTGGAAGCAAAACAGTAAAAGTGAATTCATGACGATGTTTATGTGAAGCGTTTGGATCTTCTTTTGCTGCTGGTTCGGTCAATATTGTTTGGAGAGAGATCAAACTAACAGCTTTAGAATCAGCGGCGTGAACACAAAGCGAGGACCCGCCGACAGATCAGAATCAGCGAGCTGTCGGCTTTCAGCCCCGACCGTGAGAAAGGCGACATCTAACTGATTCTGATCCGCGGGTCGCGCTGTGTGTTTAAGTCTATGTGCAGAATCCGTGTACCTGCTCTCATTTACTGTCTTAACTGTTTGGTGGTTCTTGAAATTTTGTGAGATGTCACCTGAGATTCTGGCATTTCGGGCAAAATAAATTTATATTAAAAAATCGATTCAGGATTTTAATGAATCGATTTTACGTTATCCAAGCCAGAATCGATTCTAATCGATGAATCGATTATAAAAACCCACCCCTACTGCTGACCACTGGGTGGTGAGTTGTATCAGGTGGTGGGGGAGGATGTTGAGCAGGCCTGGTGCACCTCGCCTCTGTCAGTGCGCCCCAGGGCAGCTGTGGCTACAATGTAGCTGCCATCGCCAGTGTGTGAATGTGTGTGTGAATGGGTGGATGACTGGATGTAGTGTGAAGCGCTTTGGGGTCCTTGGGGACTAGAAAAGCGCTGTACAAATGCAGGACATTCACCTAACCAGATAGTGAGGGTGTGCTGGAAATGCCTAGCAAAGGCCACATTCCATGACATCTTCAACTCCCACCTCCAGCAGAACCACATCAGCATTTCAAACGAGGCTGAGAACACTGAGTTTGAAAGGGCCATGTTCTGCACCTTAGCTGTTAAGTATACTTCATGGGGCTGCAGCTGGAAAGTTAGTAAAGTAAAAAGATAACAAAAGATGGCTCTTTACTGTCATTGCACATTCATACTTGGTACAATAGTACATTGAAACTGGAAACTGTCCCACGTCAGCACTACACACAACTAAACACAACACAACACACTATCTTTAAAGTAGATTTTTGTTTAAGTGCAAGAAAGGTATGAGCAAAAAAGGAATGACTTTCAATGGAGCAACGGTGGACATTTGGTCTGACAAAACTAGATGTGGTAGAGGGGTTGCTCTGTAGCTTTTTGGATGTTGCTGTAGGCTTTATCCAGAAACCCTCTTTTGTTCTTACTGGAGTGGCCATTCCTGTTGTGATAGTGGACCATGCTTGTTTCTTTAGCCGTGCCAGGGGCCCTGCCCTGCAGCCTCATTTTTGCCTCCTTTGTTTACGTTGCCTGTTGGGTTTGCCCCTGGCAAGAACCATCCACGGAGACCCTGGAGTTCTTATTATAGCCTATTACTGGGGGCGAGGTTGCTGAAGTAGTTCAACAACTCTTTGGTGGCCAGGCCCCTAAGGTGGATGAGGTTCACCCTGAGTTTCTTAAGGGCCAACTGGCTCTTTGTATGATCACGTGCACGAGGGAGATGTCTGAGACAAGTGCCGTTCCTGCAGCTCGAACCCCACTCACTCTCAGTTAGCTCCCCCGTAGCACTGCTCTTTATTGTGGTTAGATGAGTATACATAGGTTCATCAACATATGACATCTTATACAGGCATACATGTGAACAAAGAGTACCAGTATGTGTGTGTGTGTATGTGTGTACATGTGCGTGTGTTTGTATGTCAAGATGTGAGCCTGTGAACGACTCCCCAAAGCTGTTGCTAGGAGCCCAGCGGTCCACCCAGAGGCGGAGCCAGACATTTGAAACACCCGGGGCTTAGCCCTAAAGGGTAGTATGCATGTGGGATTTTTTTTTTCTTTTTTTGGGGGGGGATGTAGAAATGACTGAAAGACTAATTGGCTCTGTTTTGACTTTTGTTCAAAAAAGAATGACTTCATATAGGGAAAAATATATATCACATGTGCAGGACACCTTAAACTAGTTTTTTAATTAAGCAGCGAGGCAGAACAAAGTCGGGGCTGCATCAAGACACGAGGACTAAACCCCAATTCAACCAGACCCAGAACTGATCCGGAATTAAAACAGGACTACAACAGTTCAAAATCAGGACTACTGAGGACTTAACCAAGACAGAACCAGAATCAGAACTAGATGATAGTAGCACTAAAAATCATCATAGACCTGCACTACACTTATTTTTTAATTCTACCAAAGTACAAAATTTAGATTGAGAAAAGTTTATATAATTATTCAGCCTTGTTGTGCAAACAAGCCTGCAAAACTTAATAAATATAGAATTTGAAAAATAGCAAACCTAAAAAGAAACACTAGGTACGAGATACACGAGGACCTGTGATACGGTGATACTTTTGGTAAACAACCATTTGACTAACATGTGTGTCTCACCTGCTCTTGTTCATCTCTGTTCTGTCCTCATTTTCCATCTCATTGTCCCTCTCTGCAATGGCGTGTCCAGCGGGGTGGCCTGGGGGGGCACAGGCCACCCCCCCAACCAGACTGGCCACCCCAGGTGCCACCCCAAAAGCAAAACAATAAAATTCAATCAAATATCAAATGTCCGATTATGTTTTCACGGTGAAGCTCAGATATCCGAGTGTAAGTGACTGCAGCATCGGCTTCTGCGCTATGTGCATCACGTTAGCAAAGGTAGGAGAGCCAAGCACGAAAGTATCGAATGCCAGGACTGCCATAATGAATTAATTAAATACACCATTAAATAATTAATTAAATGTGGCAATAATTAATTAAAATTGGAATTAATTAATTAAATAAATAGTTATGACACATGTAATTAATTAATTATTGACACATTTAATTAATTATTGACACATTTAATTAATTATTGACACATTTAATTAATTATTGACACATTTAATTAATTATTTCAATGATATATTTATTTATTTCATTTTGGCAGTCCTGGCGCCTGGCTCTCATCATGAAATAATTTTATCTGTCAGCCTCACCCATCAAACTCAGGGGGCGGGGTTAACGCTGCCCATGCAGCTTCTCTAACATTTGATTGGTTCCCGTGCAAAGTAAGTCAAAACAGGTCGATCCTAGATAATCGATTGCTTGTGTAGACTTGGGGCAGCCAGGTATCCCAGAATGCAGATCAAATCACAGGCAGAAATGGTGGTGGTGTAGTTTTAAAATACCCCGTTTTTCTGTCACCAGCTACACTTTTAACAGCGTTTTAGCCGCGAATGTCGCGCCGTAATCTTCACATGTCTGGTCAGGTTGTCAACATAGAACATGTTTGCAAAAGTGCTCAGATGTTTTCAGAGATTTCACTAGCTCTGCTAACAGTTAGCATGCAGAGTGCACCGAGGGGGTTACGTTAACCGGTTTGTTTACATATTCCACTCTCCGTGTTCCACATGTTGCATATGCAGATTCTCATTTTCACCGAACGATCGTCTCTTTCCGCCTGGTCTTGTGTCTCTGTGCTTCTGTAACATAAAGAACGAGCTGACATTTTTCTCACGAAACCAGCGATCAGCTTAACAGACCCTCAGTTTACCTGCATGCATCTGTCAGCTGTTTAACACCTGCTGCTAATTCAAGAAACACGCCTACGTTACCTGGTGATAGTCACAGTTTAACTGGGCAGCCGGTGCTCGATATAACGCAATGTCAGCGCATTTTTCTGCACAAGATAAGTAAATATAGTGTTTTCCCCGAGCGCAGAGCTGCTGGAGCTTGTTCCCTTACAGAGCACTTCATCAGCGGCTGATGTCCAATCACCGGCACACAGCTTTGAAACCTCAGCTGAGTTTTAGCTCTCAGTGGTTAAACGCTGGACTTCATTCACTCAGGTTCTGTCTGTCGGGTCACGTTTACTTCGCTGTTTTATTTACAACTGAGCAAATCGGTTTGGCTGAGGTTAAAGTTACGTTTCATAACTGCATAGTTTCACAGACCTTTAATGGTTCAGTGGCACATGTGTTAGACTGAACTATCATCTAAATATCATCTGTTTTTTAATAGTTATTCAACTGTATTCTAAGCACCAGCTGTCTGTTAGAATGTGATATTTTTCTCTCTCTGTTGGCAGAGGTATAAAAATGCGCAGGAAAATCTGACGTGCATGGCAAACTTCACCGACGATATTTAGGGAGGAATAAACACACGTCAAACATAAATGAACCATTTGCCTGTCTCCATAATTGAGAGCATTTTCTCTTATGTCAACACTCTCTCTCTCTTTTTTTTTGCTTTTTCGGTCATGTTATGTTTACCTGTCAAAGGCTTGTTACAAACTATGAAACACATCGTGCAGACTTCTGGATGTTAGAAGAAAACGAATACTGCTCATGAAGGAGACTAAAGGCAGGAAGGTGTCCTTTAAAACTAAACATGTTAATAGGACCTCCCTATTTATATCATAGTTTATGATATAGCACGTGTATTTCAGTAATAGCCTGCTGATTTCAGTGTGGTGAACAGTCTCACAGCTCACGTAGGCGTTATCTGTGATACTCCTTAACTATAATTTATCCAAGTTAACTTCAGTTAACCATTCAGACGGTTCTTTTGCAATGAAAAACATAAACACCAATGCTGCCGGTAGGTTTCCTCAGTGCCAGCTGTTAACATTATAGCTGCTTATGCAGTAACCATGGTAACCACGGACTCTGAGCGGCTGGATCGACGGAGGTCAGACAACAATTTTACATGTATGATCTTAAAACAGGACACAGCCACTATACGTGCTGGCCTCATATCAAATGTGAAGGCAGACTGAGTCTATGTTTGACGTTTGTTTATATCTAATCTTCCTTTTCAAACATTTAAACAGCAGCGAGTCTGCAGCTGAGGGAACACAAACTCAAACTGTCGGAACAGGTTTGCTCGTTTCTTGGATTCATTTGGTGATTTATTAAATGTATAACTGTTATTCTAATCTGCTGCTGAGTCTCTTACACTTTTCTTTATGCTGTATATTTTCACGTCTCTGGAATAGTTGGAAGTTAGATAGTCAGCTGAGAAACTTTGTGTTAACTCATGGAGCTGAGCTATCGTGGATATCATGGATATGCTGACCTCGCTGCGTGGTGTACAGAGCGAGGTCAGCATGATTAATAGTCACAATAAAAATATTAGCCGAACATCATGAAGTCTGTATGTGTTTCATAGTGTCAAACAACCTTTGTACAGTTAAAGCCAGCAGTTACTACATGACGGAAACACCAACGTTATCTCTTTTATGCGTTTATACACAGGTCACGCTGATTACTGAACAAAAACCCAAAGATCAGATGTCAAACAGATTTATTTGCTCTCTCTCCTCCTTAAACATGTTTTTAATGTTAGTTATAATTCAGAATTGGCGACTGAAACACGTAGGACACATAAGAACATCAGGAAATAAAACATCGATAAATATAACCTCAGTAAAAGAAGTCAGCGGGGGTTACTACAGCTGTGTACCGGGGCCTGCGCTTTGTCGGTGGGATTGCTTGCGAGGCGAGCGGGTCTATCCCACGCTTTGCCGTGAGACTGGGACGACATCTCCGAAATCATCGAAACACTTTTGCAAAGAGGCTGTATCTTGACAAACCGACCAGACACATGAAGATTAAACCGCTACATTCTCGGCTAAAAAAATATTAAAACGGTATTTGGTGACACACAAACAGGGTTTTTCAAAGCTCAGTTCTGTTAGCTTCCACATGCCGGTTGTTGTGTGCTAGAAACAATGGCCACCAGGCCAAAGCAAATTCAAATTCAAATTCAAATTTTTATTTGTCACGTACACAGTCATACACAGTACGATATGTGGTGAAATGCTTGGACAACTGCTCGTGACCTAAAGAAAACAAAAAAGGAAAAGGCTATGAATACGATAGGAAATAAATATGAAAAATTAAAAAGGGTAAATTTAACTAGGAAGGAATAAAATATAAATTAAGGTTAAAAATGAAATAACTGTACAACACACTGGGAAAGAATAAGATAAAATATATAAATCCAACCCTAACCCTAACCCTTCAGCGTCTCCATTGCCGAAGCTGCTGCATTGAGCTGCGGCCGCAGGGTGGTTGGTGCCTGCCGTGGTGGTAATCCCCGAACCAAATGGTGGACACCAGAGGTGAAGGGAGCCACCAGGCTGAAGAAGGAGTCCTATCAGGCTTGGTTAGCCTGTGGGACTCCGGAGGCAGCCGACAGGTATCGACAGGCCAAGCGGAATGCGGCTCGGGCAGTGGCTGAAGCAAAAACTCGGGTGTGGGAGGAGTTCGGAGAGGCCATGGAAAAAGACTTTCGGACTGCCTCGAAGAGATTCTGGCAAACCGTCAGGCGTCTCAGGAGGGGAAAGCGGTGCTCTACCTGCACTGTGTATAGTGCTGGCGGAGCGCTGTTGACGTCGACTGAGAAAATTGTCAGGCGGTGGAAGGAATACTTCGAGGACCTCCTTAATCCCACTGACACGTCTTCTGAGGAGGAAGCAGAGTCTGGGGATGAGGGGAATGACCCGCCAATTTCCGGGGGCGAGGTCACTGAGGCAGTTAAACAACTCCTTGGTGGCAGAGCCCCTGGTGTTGATGAGGTCCGCCCCGAGTTCCTGAAGGCTCTGGACGTTGTAGGGCTGTCCTGGTTGACACGCCTTTGCAATGTTGCGTGGAGATCAGGGGCAGTACCTGTGGAATGGCAGACCGGGGTGGTGGTCCCCATCTTTAAGAAGGGGGACCGGAGAGTGTGTTCCAACTACAGGGGGATCACACTCCTCAGCCTCCCTGGGAAAGTCTATGCCAGGGTGCTGGAAAGGAGAGTTCGTCCGCTAGTCGAACCTCGGATACAGGAGGAACAATGCAGTTTTCGTCCTGGTCGCGGAACACTGGACCAGCTCTTTATCCTCTCCAGGATACTTGAGGGTGCATGGGAGTTTGCCCAACCAGTCTACATGTGTTTTGTGGACTTGGAGAAGGCATTCGACCGTGTCCCTCGGGGTGTCCTGTGGGAGGTGCTGCGGGAGTATGGGGTGTCTGGCCCATTGCTACGGGCCATTCGATCCCTATACAACCGTTGCAAGAGCTTAGTTCGCATTGCCGGCAATAAGTCGGACTCGTTCCCGGTGGGTGATGGGCTCCGCCAGGGCTGCCCTTTGTCTCCGGTTCTGTTCATAATTTTTATGGACAGGATTTCTAGGCGCAGCCAAGTGGCGGAGGGCTTTCGCTTTGGTGGCCTCAGAATCTCATCTCTGATTTTAGCGGATGATGTGGTTCTGTTGGCTTCATCGGGTGAGGGCCTCCAGCTCGCACTGGAGCGGTTCGCAGCCGAGTGTGAAGCAGCGGGAATGAGGATCAGCACCTCCAAATCTGAGGCCATGGTTCTCAGCCGGAAAAGGGTGGAGTGCCCACTCCGGGTCGGGGATGAGTTCCTGCCCCAAGTGGAGGAGTTCAAGTATCTCGGGGTCTTGTTCGCGAGTGATGGGAGAAGGGAGCCGGAGATCGACAGACGGATTGGGGCTGCAGCTGCAGTAATGCGGACGCTGCACCGGTCCGTCGTGGTGAAGAGGGAGCTGAGTGTAAAAGCGAAGCTCTCAATTTACCGGTCGATCTACGTCCCTACCCTCACCTATGGCCACGAGCTGTGGGTAGTGACCGAAAGAACGAGATCGCGGATACAAGCGGCAGAAATGAGCTTCCTCCGAAGGGTGGCTGGCCTCTCCCTTAGAGATAGGGTGAGAAGTTCGGCCATCCGGGAGGGGCTCAGAGTAGAGCAGCTGCTGCTCCACATCGGAAGGAGCCAGCTGAGGTGGTTCGGGCATCTGACAAGGATGCCCCCTGGGCGCCTCCTGGGTGAGGTGTTCGAGGCATGTCCCACCGGGAGGAGGCCCCGGGGCAGACCCAGGACACGCTGGAGAGATTATATCTCTCGGCTGGCCTGGGAACGCCTTGGTATTCCCCCGGATAAGCTGGAGGAGGTGGCTGGGGAGAGGGAGGTCTGGGCCTCTTTGCTTAGGCTGCTGCCCCCGCGACCCGGCCTCGGATAAAGCGGATGAAAATGGATGGATGGATGGATATAAATTAAATTGAAAATAAAATAAAATAAAATAACTGTACAACAAAATACACAATATAGAACTATATAAGAATGTATCAACAAAATACACAAGAAGTATAAATAAATATATACACAATAACAGCAGCAGTGATTTAAGTGATGAAGTGAAAACAAAGTCCAGAATGTCCAGTGTGTGTGTAAGAACTATATGTGTGGGTCAGTACTGTGTGGTGGTGTGATTGAGAGACCGTATCGCCTGCGGGAAGAAGCTCCTCCTCAGTCTCTCTGTGTTGGTCTTCAGGGAGCGGAATCGCTTTCCTGACCTCAACAGAGAGAACAGTCTGTTGTTGGGATGGCTGAGGTCCTTCACCATCTTCCTGGCCTTGGTCCAGCACCGCCTGCTGTAGATTGAGTGCAGGTCAGGGAGCTCGGAGCGGATGGTGCGCTCAGCTGATCGCACAACCCTCTGTAGAGCTCGTCTGTCCTGCATGGTGCTGTTCCCGAACCAGGTTAAGATGTTTCCCGTCAGGATGCTCTCTATGATGCACGAGTAAAAGTTCCTGAGCACCTTGGAGGGCAGTTGGAAGTCTCTCGAGCGTCTGAGGTGGTAGAGACGCTGACAGGCCTTTTTCACCACGGAGTTGATGTGACAGGACCATGACAGGTCCTGCGTGATGTGAACTCCGAGGTATTTCAATGGTTTTGACTCGATCAGCGTTAACCCCGCCCCCTGAGTTTGATGGGTGAGGCTGACAGATAAAATTATTTCATGATGAGAGCCAGGCGCCAGGACTGCCAAAATGAAATAAATAAATATATCATTAAATAATTAATTAAATGTGTCAATAATTAATTAAATGTGTCAATAATTAATTAAAATGTGAAATACATAAATAATTAATTAAATGTGTCAATAATTAATTAATTACATGTGTCAATAATTAATTAAAATGTGAAATACATAAATAATTAATTAAATGTGTCAATAATTAATTAATTACATGTGTCAATAATTAATTAAAATGTGAAATACATAAATAATTAATTAAATGTGTCAATAATTAATTATTTACATGTGTCAATAATTAATTAAAATGTGAAATACATAAATAATTAATTAAATGTGTCAATAATTAATTAATTACATGTGTCAATAATTAATTAAAATGTGAAATACATAAATAATTAATTAAATGTGTCAATAATTAATTAAAATGTGAAATACATAAATAATTAATTAAAATGTGAAATACATAAATAATTAATTAAATGTGTCAATAATTAATTAAAATGTGAAATACATAAATAATTAATTAAATGTGTCAATAATTAATTAAAATGTGAAATACATAAATAATTAATTAAATGTGTCAATAATTAATTAATTACATGTGTCATAACTATTTATTTAATAATTAATTCTAATTTTAATTAATTATTGACACATTTAATTAATTATTTAATGGTGTATTTAATTAATTCATTATGGCAGTCCTGGCACTCCATTTGAAAGAAGGCACTGCAGGAAACAATTTTTCGGTGAAAGAAAATGAGGACAGAATAAATGTCCCGGTAAGTAATATTAAGTTTGTTGAGTTTAGTAAACTTCGGTGAAATTAGAATCCCAAGGAAAAAATAACACTTAAAGAATTATTGCAGCCGTGGAATATTTCAGACAGTATGCTGCTGAGGGGAGCTAACATAAGAGTTATGAGTTATAAGATATAATCTAAGTCGTAACATTGCTGTATGGAGCTGCAGATTTGGTTGCAGGTTAACATAGCTGGACTGGCCATCGGGCATACCGGGCATATCCCCAGTGACTTCTTTTTTTTTTGTAACGGCATGAACAATGAGAGGTGGTGGATTGGCCAGATGCAGGTCGATGTGTAGAAATAACTCAGTTGTTTGGTGGTGGCTATGGCGGGGCTTCCACAGAGGCCAGCAGATGGATGAGGGAAGGGGAGGCAGGAGGAGAGCCCCGAGGCGGCCACCAGTCCGAGTGTCAGGTGAACTGAACTTCAGGTAAGAAGTTATGACCTGCAGTCTATCTGGGTCAGATATAAACTAAGTTTAGGTGGAGTTTATTTTCATGTTGCTGACTTTTTACTGTCAGTTGCAATAACTCATACTGCGTTCTAGCCAGTTTGATGGAGTTTTTATACAGCTGGGTGGGTGCTATGATGTTACTGATAGTGAACTTTATTTTATTCATAAGGTTAGTTAGTAGAGTTGCCAACGGCTCCTTAAAAATGGAATAGTCCCTCATTTAGAGAAAATATTACACGTTTCGTATTGAGCTGAGAAGAGATGCGGTTTGTCCCGGACTTTCGCTATAATGAAAAAAAGACACAAAGCTGGAGTTATTCTGTGTGTTTACGCTGCACAGCTGCCTCTTCTCCTCTCATTCTCTCCCCTGCCTCTCCTGTTGCTACTTCAATCATTAAACTGATCAATGATCAGCTGATCGTTTCTCTTGTTTATTTATCGCCCACTTTGCGCCAGAAAGAAGAAACCAGCGGAGGTCGCATTAAACAACAGCAGCACGTTTAAGCTTGATCAGCTGTTGTTAGAGTTTATTTAATATTAATTTCTAGTATCAGCTGATGTTTGCTGGAGCCACAGCTGTAAAGCTGCTGGTCATGATGGTTTGGATATGTGGTGAGAGGGAAACATGAAGATGAAACCAGGAGATGTCCTTACTGAATCATCAGAGCTGTGATGGAGAAACAGGTTTACCTTTTAGGTGACATGAATGAGTTGAAGTTATGAACTGTTTCTGAGAGACAAATAACACCAGGATCCTTTTCTAAGCAGCTGACAGCTGGTAACTGTGCAGGGGCGGGTCTAGCAAAGTGTTGCCAGGGGCCAGGTAGGGCATTAACAGGGAGAGGTGGGCACAAAGACATACTTTTCTTTCTTATTCTCATTTAAAATATCTCGCTGTTATTAAATAATTATCTAAATCTTACAACCAAAGTTTTTATCTGACGTAAAATGTATAGAAATCATACATATACCAACAAGACTGTACATCACTGTCACAACAGGGTTTGTTTTCAGTCAAAGTCTTTATGGCTTTAATACCTGGTGGGTCGGTCTGTAGTCAAAATGCCCGATTTTCTGTCCCAGTCCAGCCCTGCAGGTTATACTGGCAGTGTCACCATGCCAGCTGACTGTATTTCATCATCAGCCAGTGTTGTTCTTTATCAATATTACCAAAGTTTACCATAAGGCAGCATAGAAAGTATTTACTTGCTTTCAGGTTTCATTCAAATGTTAGTCTTTTCAGTTGTTTCTCCACTTTTTTCCTGTTTCAAAATCAAACACCAGTTTGTGAGAAGATTATCTTCTTTTTTTAACAGGCAGATAAAGTTTTACATTGGCATTGGCTAATTTGTCAATTGTTTGTTACAAATGTTCGTATTTTAATATTAAAAAATGTTTTTGCCCAAAACATATGTGCACTACATGTCAGTAAAAATACTATGCAAATATTGATGTCCTTGAATGCTGAGTAAACACTGACTGATTGTATCTCTTGTACTTTATCAACGCAGTATCTAAAAACTTTGCATCGTAGTGGTTAAAATCTCATTCTAATAAGAGTTAAAAGTGCATTCGGTTATTAGGTTTATAGGATTATTGAATTATGGTTAATGGTTGGTAGAATTTTTTTTAAACATTATCTGCCAATTACATCTGCCACCCTTCTCCAAATCTGTGCCCCTACCTGGCCCCCCCAACAAAGATTTTCTAGACATGCCACTGCCTCTCTGTTCCTCTCTCTCCCTCTTTGTGCTGACAATCATCAAATATACAGTTGAAACCAGATATTTACTCTTCAGATAAAAACACTTTTTTAATTGTAACATCAAATCAGACTAAATGTTTATTTTTTTAGATTGATAAATATAAAAAACATATTTGTTAAATTTAAGAGTAAAGAGAGAAACTATCTGTATTTCTTAATTGCAAATGGCACCAAATTGTATTCAAACTGAGCCACACTTATGAAGCTCCACAGTTCTGTTCCTGGTGTTTTGGTTGATATCTCTTGATGTTCCCATGTCACAGAAACAGGCTCTGTGTTTTGCCTTATATGCATCCACAGCTGTGCCACCAGTTTACTCACATGGACTCTACTAACCTATCAGAAGCTTCTTCAGCTCAGAATGGAATCGTCTGGAGTTTTCTTATTAATTAACAATAAACTTAGTGTACATGTACTCCTAAATTTGATCAAAGTGATAAAAAATAGAAGCTCTGTCTCTCTGTATTCTGACATTTAACTAATTCAAAAGATATATCAATATTTATCTAAAACAAAAGTTTACTCTAAATTGATGTTGTACAGTAAAAACGTTTTATGTTTTCTCCCTAAAGTGTAAATATCTGGTTACAAATGTGAATATCCTGCTGTGTACTGAAATCTCTCTTGTTTTGCATAGAAATATACTGAACAACATACAAAGCATAATATATAAAATAACATTTACCTGAGTTTTTTCTTTGAAAGAAGCCTCTAATGTCCATTCTTATATTTCAGTACATAACTGAAACCGATTTAGTCGGGGAGGGTAAGAACTGAAAATATGAAATAAACACACGTAAGCTAAGACTCTCTAAAAAATAGCATTTGTTCGGCTTTTCATTTCACCATTTGTTGATTCACTTGAAGAGCAAGTAACGTAATATTGGTCAAGTGATCAGTTTGATATCTTTCGTGATGCACCGTCATATTTACATTATTTGTACGGTACCAATGATTTGCTTTGGTACCTGGTCAAACTTAAGCTCTCCTTAGTATGGCTGGCTCCGTTTCTCCAAAAGCGCACACAGGCAGCAGCTGCCCCGCCCCCTCGCTCAGTCATTTAGTGCCTGAGCTCGGATCATACCAATATCAGGGGGGATTCACGCACAGTCGTAAATTCCCACAGTGTGCACTATGTGCGTTGACTATTGTGTGTACTTTTTGTTTTATACAGTTGTCAGCCAGGCATCTAACTATGAAAAAATTACACTCCAAAAGACCCCGGGCTTCTGACAAAACAACCCGGGCTTAAGCCCAGTAAGCCACCCCCACGCTCCGCCCCTGGGTCCACCTAAACAAAGGGCTCTTATACTTAAACAGATACAGAGTAGGTGTCCTCCTATACCATAAATCAGAAAGAGAATGTACTGATGTTTTTAATGAACACCTTTTATTGCTCGTAATGCACAAGCACACCAACAGAGAGCACTATACCCTTCAACATACATTGTAAAATTAATATTACAACACTCCCACTTAATTTTACCATGGAGTTCACTTACTTGACTGCCATTGCTTATTTCTTTCCAAAAAAAAAACAAAAACCCAACAACATTATGTACCTTTGTCACAGTGTTACTAGAAAATAAACATTTTCTCTCTTGGTTTAAACTTTAAAAAAATGTACTGTGTCCATCTTAGACAAAACTACTATTCTACATTACAGTTATATGCTTGACATCTTAACATAAGCATAATATAGGCATGTTAAGCATATGATAACCCTTTTTAAACTGAACACAGTCCAATCTTCTCTCTGAGATACTCAAACTTTTGTCTAGGCAGTGGTTTGGTTAAGATGTCAGCCTTCATGTTTTCTGTACAGCAGTACGTCAGCTGGATTTGTCCATTTTGCACACATTCATGAATGTAGTGGTAACGAATGTCTATGTGCTTTGTTATTGCATGATCAACTGGATTTTTTGCGATTGCAATTGCTCCTTGATTGTCCTCCAGGATCACTGCTGCTGTGGTCTCCAGTCCAAGCTCAGTTAGTAGTCGTCTTAACCAAATTCCTTCTTGTGCAGCTTGGCTCAAAGCAATATACTCAGCCTCTGCAGTTGAAAGTGCAACTGTTGCTTGTTTCTTGCTAAGCCAACTGACTGCACCTCCTGCAAGTAGAAAGATGTTTCCAGTTGTAGAACGTCGATCGTCCTGATCACCTGCCCAAACAGCATCTGAATACCCAACCAAGGTTCCTGTTTCTGTCCTTTGATATTTGAGTCCCAGGTTTACAGTTCCTTTCAAATATCTCAGGATTGTTTTCACAGCTGTCAGGTGTGTAGTGTTTGGGTTTGTATTGAACCTTGACACCACACTCACTGCTTGTGCAATATCTGGTCGTGTGGCCATGGCAGCATACAATAAACGTCCAACCATTGACTGATGCATGCTTGGGTTTACAGGTTGACTGACATCATCACTCTTTCTTAATTTGACATTTGTGTCAGCCCGAGTTGCTACTGGATTGGCACTGTCCATTCCATACTTTTGTAGTATGTTTTCAATATACTGTCTCTGATGAAGCATAACATGGTTTTTGGCCTTGTCTTGGACCACTGAGATGCCCAGAATGTAGGATAGCTCAACCATGTCCTTCATTTTGCAGTGTTTCTTCAGAGTGTCCTTTAAGTTCTTCGTGCTCTCTGCTGATTCTGTAATCAAAATCAGATCATCAACATGCACAGCCAATATTTCCAACTCCTGACCTGTTCTAACAAACACACACTGATCTGAAGTACTCTGTGTAAACAGAGGTTAATAACAGATATGATTCAATGCAGAGAGGTCTGTTAATACATAGTTTTTCATGGGAATCCCCCGGCAGCCTACATCTATTGCAGCATAACTAAGGGAGGATTCAGGGTCACCTGGTCCAGCCCTAACTATATGCTTTAGCAAAAAGGAAAGTTTGAAGCCTAATCTTGAAAGTAGAGATAGTGTCTGTCTCCTGAATCCAAACTGGAAGCTGGTTCCACAGAAGAGGGGCCTGAAAACTGAAGGCTCTGCCTCCCATTCTACTTTTAAATACTCTAGGAACAACAAGTAGGCCTGCAGAGCGAGAGCGAAGTGCTCTAATAGGGTGATATGGTACTACAAGGTCATTAAGATAAGATGGGGCCTGATTATTTAAGACCTTGTATGTGAGGAGCAGGATTTTGAATTCTGGATTTAACAGGAAGCCAATGAAGGGAAGCCAAAACAGGAGAAATATGCTCTCTCTTTCTAGTCCCTGTCAGGACTCTTGCTGCAGCATTTTGGATTAGCTGAAGGCTTTTCAGGGAGTTTTTTGGACATCCTGATAATAATGAATTACTGTCGTCCAGCCTGGAAGTAATAAATGCATGAACTAGTTTTTCAGCGTCACTCTGAGACAGGATATTTCTAACTTTAGAGATGTTGCACAAATGGAAGAAAGCAGTCTTACATATTTGTTTAATATGTGCGTTGAAGGACATGTCCTGGTCAAACATGACTCCAAGGTTCCTCACAGCGTTACTGGAGGCCAAGGTAATGCCATCCAGAGTAAGAATCTGCTTAGATACCATATTTCTAAGATTTTCAGGGCCGAGTACAATAACCTCAGTTTGATCTGAGTTAAGAAGCAGAAAGTTAGCGGCCATCCAGGTCTTTATGTCTTTAAGACATTCCTGATGTTTTACTAATTGGTGTGTGTTACCTGGCTTCATGGATAGATAGAGCTGGGTGTCATCAGCATAGTAGTGAAGATTTATGCTATGTCTTCTAATGATACTGCCTAGGGGAAACATGTATAATTTAAACAGAATTGGTCCTAGCACCGAACCCTGTGGAACTCCATAATTGTCGTGCGGCGGCTGTGTGAAGGCAAGAGAGGAACCAAATGCACGGCTCTAGACACACGGGGATGAACTCAAAGGCAGGTCTTTATTAACAGGAACATAAGAAGTCATACAAAACTATACTGGGAGAAACTAAAGCTGAGGCGCTGGGAAGACACGGGAAAAGCACACAACCTAGAGGGACGACGCAACACAGAACAAAGGGACACTCTGACATAAATACACAGAGGGAAGTGGGAGCACACGGGAAACACAGCTGAAGACAATTACTCATGACCGAGCAGGGAGGACACGAAACTGAAAATACTGACACCAAGATGTGGACCTTAAACACAACGCAGTACACAGAGATGAGCACAGAGAGAGAGAGGCAGAGAACAAGGATGAATACGAGGGGATGAGGAGAACACAGAACACAAAGGACGGGAACACGGTACCAGAACAAACACCACAATAAAAGCATGGACACAGGGGGAATCCAAATACCAAACCAAACAATCCAATGAACATAAGGAACAAAATACAAAACCACAGGAAAACTGAGAACACTGGGTCAAAATGACCCAGGACCATGACAATAATTGTCCTTAGTGGGTGAAGAGGACTCTCCATTTACAGGAACAAATTGGAGTCTATTAGATCAGAATCAGAAAACTTTATTAATCCCGAAGGAAATTAGGGTTACAGCGGGCAGCACGCTAATGGCGCATGCGCACTTACAAAGGAACCTTCTGACCAAACCTTACACAAACATCACATTGGGGAGACATGTCAGAAAGGTAGGCTGATAGGAAAAAAACAACAAAAATACATAACATGAGGTGAGAGGAGGAGAAAAAAACTCCACTCAGACTGAGCTCCTAGTGGGAGAACAGTTTGATAACAGAAAAAACACCTCAGCACAAAAAGCACACTATCAATACACCATAGAAACACAAGACAAGCAACAGGGGCGGGTAAAGGGTAAGAGAGAGCCGGTGTAGACAGCGCATCCCGTCCTGCAGCATGTCTGCGCTGGTCCAGTCGACCGCCATCTTCCCCGGTAGGGCACAAGCATTGAAGGCGTTTGGAAAGGGAGGGTGGATGAGTGTGTATCCGTGTATGTGTGTGTGTGTCCACAGTTCAGCTGAGACAATGTCCTTCGCCCTGCTAGGCTAAGTAAATAATCTTCCAGCCAACCCAGGTGGCCTTGCGTAGGATAGGAAGAACAGTCTAAGCACAGTCTGTTATCAAGGTGTTTTTGTTCAGCTCCAGCCTTGAGATCACAGCTGGCGCTGAAGGGGTATCCGCATGAAGTGATGGTGGCTTTTACTTTAGTGCGATCAACTCATATGAATTTCAAAGCTGTTCTAACAGTCCAACACTGGTCTCTCAATCTCCCGTTGGAGAGCCGTGAGCTTCTCCATGATGTTATCAAACTTACACTCCGTGATGTCGTCATTCTTGTGCTCAAAGAGCAGATTCTGAGAACTCACGACCGCAGTGAGCTTCTCCAAGATGTGATCCAATTTTCGCTCAGAGGTCTTATTCTGAGTGTTCACGGCAGCCGTAAGCTTCTCCAAGATCTTATCCGTGCTGCACTCAGTGAGCCCATTTTGAGAACTCACCACTCGTCCCATCGATTCAATCCCAGCGGGCAGCCTTGTAGGGTTTTGAACAGCGGATTCCACTTTCTTTAATCTTCGATAAGCCAGGGCCAAGCCAGGGCCAAGCCAGCTCCGATCAGCAAGAACCCTGTTATCATGGTTCCGAATTGGTAGATATCTTCAACACTCATGCTCACCCAAGCCCAGACTTCTCATTGAGAAAAGGGTGTCAATTGCATTCAGGGACCAGTTGATCAAATCCATAATTGTCTTTTAGGTTTTAGAGAACAGACTTTGAGAGAGTGTTCCAGGGAAAAGTAATACAAAAAAACACGAGACTAGACAAGGATACAACAGGCTAAGCAGGGAAGATAAGGCGGAGAGGACAGGAGAAAAAGTGTGACCGCCTTCGCCAAGACCCAAAATGTCTTTTAATATGATACAAACCACTGCAGCGCAGTACCTGTAATACCTACAGCATGTTCTAATCGCTCTAATAGGATATTATGGTCGACAGTATCGAACGCTGCACTGAGGTCTAGCAGGACAAGCACAGAGATGAGTCCACTGTCAGAGGCCATAAGAAGATCATTTGTAACCTTCACTAAAGCTGTTTCTGTGCTGTGCTGAGCTCTGAAACCTGACTGAAACTCTTCAAATAAACCTCTGCAGATGATCTGTTAGCTGTTTGACAGCTACTCTTTCAAGGATGTTTGATATAAAGGAAGGTTGGAGATTGGCCTATAATTAGCTAAGACTGCTGGGTCTAGAGATGCTTTTTTTTTTTTTTTTTTTTTTTTTTTTTCTAAATGACATCAGAAACAGCAGTATGCGACATTACGTGATGGCAGAGCTTCAGTTCATCCTTTGTCATTTTCTTTTTTTTTTTTTTTTTTTTTTTTTTTTTAATAAATAGGACAGGGGGAATGAATGAGAGAGAGAGGGGGAGAGAAAGAAAGAAAACCAAAGGGGAGAAGAGACGGTGAGAAGGGGGGGGAAGAGAGAGAAAAAAAAAAACTCCTGGGTCACCTGTATGGAGAAAAAACAAACAAACAAACAAACAAAAACAAACAGAGGAGACAGCAAACAACAAAGAGCAACATAATAATAGAGAAAACAAAGCACCATCACAATAAACTAGCTAGTCATAGATATCAGTATTTACTAAGTAATAAACGATATTGTGCAGCACGCAAGATAGACAGCGCACAGTGTGCTTTGAGGCAGCAGCCAAGAAAGCTTTAGTCCGCGTCTGTGAATACCCATGTGTGCATACCTGTGTGGATCAGCATGCTTGCATTCCAAAGGTTTCTCCATGTAATGATCTGCTAGGGAGTGTGGGGGGGCCACAGCCCCGTCCTCCAGGGTGTGAAGCGGGTATGGAGGAGATCAAATCTCCAGACATCCAGAGGCCCCCAGAACACAAGAGACCATGGAAGACCAACAGAGGGGCAGCCGCGCCACTGTCCCAGAAAGAGCTGAGGAGAGTCCCAGATGAGGGCTCGCCCAGCAGCCGCGGAGCAGAAGTCAGGGGCAGTTGCAGTGACGCGCCCGTGAGCTCCGCCGGCCCCCAGCTGCGCCTGAGTGACCGAGCCCTAGGCCGAGAGGCCGGGGGCACCCCACCTCCAAAGGGGCCCGAGCGAGCCCCAGGCCCCAGGCCCCGACAAGCGGCCGCCAAGGAGTGAGCCGGTGTGTACCCGGACGCCCACCCCCAGACACAAGAGATGCTTTTTGAGTAAAGGTTTAACTACAGCCAGCTTGAAGGCCTGTGGTACATAGCTGATTATTAGAGATAGGTTGATCATATTTAAGATCGAAGAATTAATTAATGGCAGGACTTCTTTGAGCAGTTTTGTAGGAATGGGGTCTAAAAAGACACGTTGATGGTTTGGAGGAAGTAATTATTGAAGTTAACTCAGAAAGATCAATTGGAGAAAAAGAGTCTAACTTAACATCAATGGTACTACAGTTTTTTACAGACGCTAGGACACATTTCTCAATACTTAGGTCACTTTTGCAAAACTCCTCACACAGTGAGCACAACAGAAGTCTATGTGGGCTAAACTGAGGACCAGTTATCATTGTTTTGGCACAAAATGCATTCAATGACTACATCTCTCAAATTTCATGAATTATCTTCTCACTCAGACGCAACAACTGCCAAAAACCTTTGTATGGACAGGACATTTTGCATGTGCTTACATACTGTTTTCAAAACTGTTAAACATATGGCCAAAACAATAACACAATGCAAAACTTGAAAAGACAGCAAAATCCAACAGCAATATTTTATTGAAACATATTTTAAATCTAAAAATGCAGTTTAACCAGCCACAGCTGATTCTCATTGTAGATGAACATCTGCACAGGTGTTACTCCTTCAATTTTTCAACTCCTTCAATTCTGGCAGCCAGAAGATTCTTTCCTAGGTGTGTTGCCCTAGATGACATAAGATGTGATGTGGATGAGAACCTGTGGCCAAATGGAGAAGACAGAGTAGATTAGCATTACTATTGTATGTGTATCAGTGGATGGTGTGTATACAAATACTTGTATTTTGGGATTACTTAGTGCAAAAATAATAAAAATACATAAACAAATATTAACGAATTCTGCATGATGTCTGATTCATTCCAGTAACATATATTGAAACTATAAACAGAGATGTGTCCTTGTTTTACACAGGAAAACACTGTGTAATGCTACATGTTGTTAGTGTTTTTTAGGTCATTGTTTTGTGGGTGACAAAGTGTGTTTGTCAGCTGTCAACCTTTGCTAGTGTTCTGGAAGAATGAGTTTATTTGAGACCTGAATGAAGTGTTTTGGTAGTTGTAGTGCATTTTGAATGTGAAATGAACTGCTTTGCCAAGCTGACGGTCAGTTAGGAGGATTGTGTGAAGAGTTTTGCAAAAGTGACCTAAGTATTGAGACATGTGTCCTAGCGGCTGTAAAAAACTGTAAGAGTAGCTGTAGATAATATTACATCTGTGGGATGATTATTGGTAATTTTTTCTCTAATGATAAAAATTTTATTTGTGAAGAAGTTCATGAAGTCATTACTAGTTAACGTTAAAGGGATGGTTGGCTCAAAAGAGCTCTGACTTTTTGTCAGCCTGGCTACAGTGCTGAAGAGAAACCTGGGGTTGTTCTTATTTTCTTCAATCAGTGATGAATAGTAAGATGTTCAGGCTTTGCGGAGGGCTTTCTTATAAAGCAGCAAACTATTTCTCCAGGCTAAATGATGATCCTCTAAATTTGTGACACGCCATTTCCTCTCCAGATTACGAGTCATCTGCTTTAGGCCTGGAAGTTTGAGAATTATACCACGGAGTCAGGTACTTCTGATTAGAGACCTTAGTTTTCACAGGAGCTACAGTATCCAGAGTCGTACGCAGTGAGGAGGTGAAATTATTAACAAGATAATCGACCTCTGTTGGAGCAGCGTTCAGATAGCTGCTCTGCTCTGTGTTGGTACAGGGCATTGGAGATGATAACAGTGGGTGGGCTATATTCTTAAACTTAGTTACAGCACTTTCAGAAAGACATCTACTGTGATAAAGTCTACTCTTCACCGCTGTGTAATCAATTATTGTAAATGTAAATGTTATCAGGAAATGATCAGACAGGAGAGGGTTTTCAGGAAACACTGTTAAATGTTCAGTTTCTATGCCATATGTTAAAACAAGATCTAGAGTGTGATTAAAGTGGTGGGTGGGTTCTTTTACATTTTGAGAGAAACCAATTGAGTCTAATAACAGATTAAATGCCATGTTGAGGCTGTCATATTTAGCATCTACATGGATGTTAAAATCACCCACAATAATTATTTTATCTGAGCTCAGAACTAAATTAGATATAAAGTCTGAGAAATCAGACAGAAACTCTGTGTAAGGCCCAGGTGGACGATAGATGATAACAAGTAAGACTGGTTTCTGAGTTTCACAGCTGGGGTGGACGAGGCTAAGCATCATTGGAAGCTGACACAGTCTCTATGGAGATGGGTTTTTGGGGGGGTAGCAGGAGGAGAGAAGCTGCAGAGAGGCGTGTAAGAATGCAACTCTGCTTCCTGGTCCCAACTCTGGATAGTCATATTTTGGGGGGTTTAATAAATTTGTCCATATTTCTAGAAATGAGAGCTGCTCCATCCAAAGTGGGATGGATGCCGTCTCTCCTAACAAGACCAGGTTTCCTCCAGAAGGTTTGCCAATTATCTATGAAGCCCACATCGTTTCTGGGACACCACTCAGACAGCCAGCAATTTAAGGAGAACATGCGGCTAAACATGTCACTCCTGGTCTGATTGGGGAGGGGACCAGAGAAAACTACAGAGTCCGACATTGTTTTAGGAAAGTTGCACACCGATTCAATATTGATTTTAGTGACCTCGATTGGCGGATTCTGTTCTCACATGTCTGAGAACAGAATCATTACCAGAGGATGACGTGTATGAAGTGAGATTAATTTCAGCTTGGTCATGTGACGTTCAGCAGAGATGGAGGAGCTCTGCTTACTAAGCTGACTAATGTTTGAAGGAAATTAAATCATGTGGTGCTGCTGTCAGGTACTTTACAGAGCAGCAGACGGTACCTTCTCCTTTTTCACTTTGAGAAACATAACTGCTCTTTATTGCTACTGGCTGCCATAAACTAATCATGTTTAATTAAACAGAGTCATAAAGGCCACTCTCAGTGGGAGTGGGTGGAGTCAGGTGGAGCTCCTCGATCAACTCTTGAGCTGGAGCTTGTGTGAGTTGTTGTGTATAAACAAAGCTGAACTGAATAGTGCAGATAACCAGAGGTCAGCTGATCACAGCCTGTGTCATTGATATGTGTTACAGGTGTGTGTGTGTGTGTGTGTTTGTGTGTGTGTGTGTGTGTGTGTGTGCGTGTGTGTGTGTGTGTGTGTTGCAGGTGTGGGTGTTATAATGATATGATGTGTTGCAGGTGTGTGTGTGCTGCTGCTGTCTGCACCGACTGTTTCTGCAGGTGAGTTGATGGAAGTGAAAACAATCAGTGAGACTCCAACAAGAACACAAATACACTTACTGTGTGTGTGTGTGTGTGTGTTTGTTGGTGTGTGTGTGTGTGTGTGTGTCTGTGTGTGTTTGTTGGTGTGTGTGTGTGTGTGTGTGTGTGTGTCTGTGTGTGTGTCTGTGTGTGTTTGTTGGTGTGTGTGTGTGTGTGTGTGTGTGTGTCTGTGTGTGTGTGTCCTCCAGTGTCTCTGTCTGTCAGTCCAAACCTTCAGCAGGTCTTCAGCAGATCTTCAGTGGATCTGAGTTGTGTTGATGATGGACAGACAGCTGAAGGATGGACAGTGAAGAGGAGCAGAGGAGGACCCACTGAGGACTGTGGAGCAGCTGCAGGCTTTGGGAGGCTTCTTGGTTCCTACTGTGTTGTGAATATTTCTGCTCCCAATGAAACCTTCTGGTGTGAGGACTCCCCTGGACAGCAGAGTGACAGAGTGTCCTTCAGTGTCCAGTCAGACACTACAGGTGAGATGTTCCAGCTGTGTCTCTGTCTCTGTGTGACTCTGCTCTCATTAACTCTGTTTGTCTCTGATGGTCAGATAAAGCTGTCATCCTGGAGATCCCTGCACTTCCTGTGAGGACAGGAAGTGATGTCATTCTGCGCTGCAGACAGAGGAATGGTGACACGGTCGCAGCTTATTTCTCCATCAAAGGAAGTTCTGTTGGTCCTAAACGAGAGCACATCATCACTAACATCACGCAGGCTGATGAAGGTCTCTACTGTTCTACTGATCAGGGTGCAAATTCTCCTCATAGCTCTCTGAGGGTCAGAGGTCAGAACACTGACATCACTTCCTGTTTAAAAGCTGATAACATTGTGACCTGATAATAAACTGACTGAACCATCTTCATCATCTCTCCTGCAGATCCTCCTACAATCACCCATCCTCCTCCTCCTCACTGTCCTCCTCCTCCAAGCACCTCCACAAACGGTGCTCCTCCTGTAAAAACTCCTCTTACTTGTCCTCCCTCCCCTCCTCTCTCAGCATCCACCTGTCCTCCTCCTCCTCCTCCCTCTCTCCTGGTCCCAGTTGTAGCAGGTCTGGTCTCTGTGGTTCTCTTGGTTCTGGTTCTGTGTTTGGTTCTGTTCCTCTGCTGGAAACTTAAAGGTATGCAAGCTCTCACTTACCTGATATGAACAGTTGTAATCCGATTACTGTGTTGACCTTCTGACCCTACATAAATTAAATGACTGGGTCACCTCTGTCCAGATCAGTGGGTTTTACTCATCCAAACATGTAGTTATGGTGGGTTTGAATGAATACTCCAGTGATGCTGCTCAGTGATTCTTCAATTTCCTAAATAAAGGGTGCATTTTATTTAAGATTTTATGTGTCTAACCTCTGACACATAAAGCTATGTTATGCCACAGTTTGTTCTTTTAGTTTGGAAGATTTCACTATGTAGTATAAAAAGAATAAATGAATGACATTACATTTCAGTTCTTTAGGATTTATTGTAGAGCCAGGCAGAAGCAATATTAATTCAGCCGGGGATTCCCATGATGCATTGAGTTTTTCCTTTCCAGTCACCTTTCTCACTCACTATGTGTTAATAGAGATTGACAGACCACGTGACTTTCGCGCATTGCATGCCGGGAACTCGTGGCAAAACAATCCAAGTACCGCATCAAACGCAAGCATTTGCAGCACCGCAAAATGTTCATTCTCCCGTTCCAATACCTTCTTGGTTTTTCTTTGCCACCCAAAAAAGGAATGTACAAAACGAAGGAGAACAATGCCGGACCGTACAAAGACAGACTTGATGAAAAGGCAAAGAAAAGATACGAGGAAAAAATCAAACCAGTGAAAGGGTCAGACCCTTAGGAGCACGAAGAGTGGATAAAAAACGTCAGCGTGCTGCCCAACTTTCACCACGCTCAGATTTATAATTATACGGTTCTTGGAGTGAGTACATACACATACACAAGCCCAGGTACAGTTTAGCGACGGATGGGTACAGGACCTTGAAATGCACCGTGTAGAACAAAAGAC
The DNA here is from genome assembly GCF_057382275.1 of Copadichromis virginalis. Lineage (NCBI taxonomy): Eukaryota > Metazoa > Chordata > Actinopteri > Cichliformes > Cichlidae > Copadichromis > Copadichromis virginalis. The sequence goes on from NC_140620.1 coordinate 750,588, forward strand.
CATCGTACGTATCATAAGTTTACCAGTCTCACAAATTGTCTTCATAAATACACATTCATTAACCGTTTATTAATAGGACCTTTGAGCTCAACGGTAATTAATTAGTAGTGGAAATCATTTCTGGTAGCATCACAGAAATGTAGCAGTGACAATAATATTGTATGTTGTATTCGCACTGGGCAATTAGTGATACAAAACAACTGTTTTACCCTGTGAATAAAAGTATATGTTTTTGTCAATGTACCATGGTAATAACAGAAGTGAAACACAATATTGTGTCAGGACAATTCACTATTTATGCACAATAAACAAAGGAGCATAGCGCGACAATTTCTGTTCAGCGCCAGACTTGCTTGTAACCTATATCACCAATTATGTTAAGAAAAATGACGTATTAACTACTACAAAACTCTGACCTTTGTGGGAATGCTTGGAGCAGACTGGGAAGTTATATTTGGTCTTTGAATGGCTGCAATCCAGGCCATCCGTCGCCTCTTTATTACTTCGGAAATAGAATAGAGTAGAATAGAATAGCCTTTATTGTCATTGTACAGAGTACAACGAAATTGGAGTGCCACTCCCTTGGTGCAAGTTTCAATAATAAATATAAATGTAAAATATAAAAAGTACAAAATAAACAATCGTAAGTACTCAAACAATAGTAAGTACAATATATACAGGATGGCAGCATTAATATAATGACAGTATGAATAGCAGCATAATATAATGACAGTGACGGTATGGAATAGGTTCAATTGTTTTTGTGCTTATTCACTACAGCGGTAGCTCTGGGAAAGAAGCTATCCCTGAATCTGTTTGTCCTGGTTTTATGTGACCTGTACCGTCGGCCTGACGGTAATAGTTCAAACAGTTGGTTGCTGGGGTGAGAGTGGTCCTTGATGATATTGCCAGCTCTGCTGAGGTACCGAGAGTTTGCAGTGACCTCCAGGCTGGGCAGAGAGCAGCCAGTGATCTTCTGGGCTGTGTTGATGACCCTCTGCAGTACTTTCCCGTCTGCAGCTGAGCACCCTGCATACCATGATGTTATGCCGTACGTTAGGATGCTCTCTATGGTGGCTCTGTAAAATGTCACCAGCAGCCTCTCCTCCAGGTTGTTCCTCCTGAGCACTCTCAGAAAGTGGAGACGCTGCTGGGCCTTTTTAACCACCGCCGTGGTATTTGCAGTCCAGGAGAGGTCATCAGAGATGTGCACGCCCAGAAACCTCATGGAGTGTACCCTCTCCACACAGTTCCCGTGGATGTAGAGTGGGGCCGGGTCTGCTCTGCCCTTCCTGAAGTCCAAGATAAGTTCTTTAGTTTTCGTGGTGTTCAGTTGGAGGTTGTTAACTGAACACCACTCAGTCAGTCTGTTGACCTCATCTCTGTAGTCCGACTCATCCCCCCTTGAGATGAGTCCAACCACTGTGGTGTCATCCGCGAACTTTATGATGGTGTTTGAGAGATGGGTAGGGGAGCAGTCGGATGTGGAGAGCATAAACAGGAGGGGACTCAAAACACATCCTTGTGGAGACCCGGTGCTGAGTGTGATGGTGCTGGACCGGTGGGGGCCGAGTCTGACAGACTGTGGTCTATTTGTCAGGAAGTCCTTGATCCAGAGGCAGATGGGGGTGGAGAGTCCCAGGTGAGACAGTTTCTGGACCAGGATCTCCGGGATGATATGATTGAATGCTGAGCTAAAGTCCAGGCTCAAACATGGCTCAAACAATTTCTCTTCAACAACGTAATCCGATAACAACCGATCTCTTTACCCGTCGGCTTCCTGTGGCTGTCATGCGACCGGCTATTGCAGTTAATAATACAACAGCTTCTTGCCATTTTTTGTGTTTCTTTTTATCGCTGTGTAACTGATTTCAATTGAAAGCCTGCGTGCGCTAGTACCTCTTGCCACGGGTTCCCAGAATCCTTCGCAGTTTTACCTCTGAATGACGTCACATTTTCAATCTCTATAGACCTCTCTGCATTGAATCATATCTGTTATTAACCTCTGTCTCTCTTCCACTGCATGTCTTTTATCCTGTCTTCCTTCTCTCACCCCAACCGGTCACAGCAGATGGCCCCGCCCCTCCCTGAGCCTGGTTCTGCCGGAGGTTTCTTCCTGTTAAAAGGGAGTTTTTCTTTCCCACTGTCGCCAAAGTGCTGCTCATAGGGGGTCATATGATTGTTGGGTTTTTCTCTGTCTATATTATTGTACGATCTACTGTACAATATAAAGCGCCTTGAGGCAACTGTTGTTGGTGATTTGGGGCTATATAAATAAAATTGAATTGAATTGAATTGAATTGAATTGAATTGAACTGAATTGAAGTGCCCCAGCTGATTCCAAGAATAGGTATATTATATTAAAAATGTTTCTTCACAGAATCTGTCATATCCAGCACAGAGTGCCATGGTCAGTAAGAAACATGTTAGGGTCAATAAGCTAAATGATTCTCTTGGAAAAACAAAATACTCTAACAAAGCTAATCTTCTTAGTAAGTAACACTTAGCATAAATGTTTAATACTGTTGTAATGTAACAAGTTTTTTTTTACAAATAATGTCTCCCAACATTGGATAACACAACAAGGATCCCAAAGACAAATTCTAAACACAGATTTTACACATAATGAGCTTCACCATATAAATGTTCAATTGTTTCCTCCTCCTCTTTACAGGAAGTAAAAACCCATCTCCTCCTCCAGTCGATGTGACCTATGCTGATGTCATGATCAAACAAAAAGCCAATAGGAGACGTAGGCTGTCACAGTGTGCTTTAATCAAAATAAGCATTTTTCCAGTCTTACGTACTGTACTGTCTAAATCTATGTTTAAAGGACTGCTTGTACTACTGAAGGCTGAAAACTACTGCCTCTATGAATGTCTGTAAATCTGTGTGTGTTCCAGACAAACATCCTGCTGATCCACGAGCCATCTACTCTGATGTGAGGATTCAAACTTCAGGTATGAATTAACAAAAAACAAGTGGTGACGATGATGTTGATTATTTTCTCTTACATGTTTGTTCTATTTTTCTATTATGATTGTTATTATCATTCTTACTATTCTAATATTGTGTTATTGTGACTCTTCGTTTTCCCCTTAGGCGTGTCTATTTCCACAGTTAGCTTTGTGTGTACTTATAGTGCTTATTTCCCATGTGTGGTTCTTGTATGTTGGATTCTGATTTCCTCTTTACTTAACTTTGTATTTTCAACTTTTTTGAAATCAACAAGATTTGTGCCTTATATTAAGCCCTGCCCAGCTGTCAAGTCTACATTTGGCTCCACAACCTGTGCCTAATGACATCAGTATGTTCATAAGGGACATTAAACACAGGAACTTGCAGGCATTACACTCAGTCTGATCTTAGTTACCTTCTCAGATAACTTTATTCAATAGAATTTTATTTATATAAGACTAGTTTTACTATTCTGTGTTCTACATTTAAATGTTAGAAAAAGAAATAGATTTTAAGTCATTGTGTTATCTCAAAATCAGAAGTTTTTGTAGACGGTTGACTGTGTGGCAGGCATGGGTAGGACCCAAACACAGGACTCGGAGGCAGGGGAAATAAAGTAGCAGCTTTATTGCTGATTTACCAAACTCATACTCAGGTACAAAGAAACATTAAAAGAAACAAAGAAAAGACAAACTAAGACTGTAACACCCAGAAACCCACGACTAGTATTGATGGCCCGTTTGAAGCTGAAGCGCATATGTGTAAAAAATTCAACACACTGCTTCAGAAACACTGTGCTGAGGTTTGATTCATCTGAAAAGAGTCCCGTGACCAGTGACGTCGAAATCTTTGGTCAGCATGTCACTGCTTCAGTGCCTGATTCAGTCTAAGGAGCTTGGAAAGAAAAGCATCCGAACTTTATGTTTCTTGAAGATGTTTCATCCAAGAAGCCTCTTCTGTTCTAAGAGTAACTAACTAACTTTGGTTCTATGGGAGTGTCCCAAAGAGGGTCATGGACCCCCTGTTGATCCTCTTCCTAATCACACGAGCCAAGATTGCAATCAGCTGGATGAGTGAGAAACTTCACAGGCATACCTGATTCAGTAGTTTATAAGGCTTTGACTTTGTGTAAAAGAGAGCGAATCAGTGTGCAGCATGATCAGGTACATGGAGCAGGAAGAGAGGATGCTCTCCCTGTTCTCCCTGTAAAAACCAGTAAATCAGAAATTTCGGCTCTTAGGTCTAAAATGTGCATAAGGAATACACGATACATATAGCTATAATTATATAATTTATAGTACGTTATATATAAATGTACCTGTCCACTGGTTAATTACATAAGGGATCTCACAGCAAAAGCATACTCACAACATGTTTTAAGATTGTTGTATAATATTTAGGGATGGGTATCTTAACTGATTTCTAGAATTGATAAGATTCGATGGATTTGATCTAAATCGTGAAACTCTTCCTCAGACAGTCAGAAATGTTATAATTCTGATCATGCATAAGTACATTTCCATATTTTTATATCTATAAAAAGAAAGCTGACACATCCATTCGATTCTGATTTCCAAGGTCCTGATTGATGTAATTTTGCCTCAGACAGTCAGAAATATTATAATTCTGATCATTTATCAGTACTCATACTGTGAGACTTCATCAGTGGTGTGAGCATCACAGCAGATGCCTTTGTGTCAAAGTAACTGAGGATAAAACACAGAAAAACATGAAGGAGATTTTCCTGGCCTGGGAGTTTATAGCAGATAACCTTAAAAATATTCTGCAGTAGGGGGCGCTCGTGTACACTGAAGGAGTAGGATGCACTCTTCTCAGCTCCGCACTTTTCTTCTTATTTTCCAACAATTAACGCGACACCCTGCCTCTTTACTTAACTGTTCAACAGCCCGTCTGCTCTGCATCGACTACGATAAAGACTGGACGACATGCCGCCTAAAAAAGATGCAACACACTGCCAGAAAGCAGTAGCTGAAAACTCTGTGAGCACTGTCGCCATTTTAGCAGCTATTGCTAGCCTAAAAACTTCTATGGAGACCCGCCTTGACACAATTGAGTCTACTCTGTCTAAGCTCGAGGCAGATATCCGGTCATACGAACAGCGTCTAGATGTTATCGATGAGTCGCTTACTACAATGGACGGCCATGTTTGCATGCTTGAAGCTACGTGCAAGGAACTAATGGCAGCCACCGATAACCTGCGTGACAAGCTAGGCCAGATGGAGGCGCGCTCGCGTCGGGCCAACATTAGGATTGTTGGAGTGAAGGAAGGTGCTGAGGGCAGTAAGCCTGCGGACTTTGTGTCATCCCTGCTGCTGGATGTGTTGGGGAAAGACAACTTTATTAAGCCAATAAAAGTGGAGAGGGCACACCGCACCCTTAGACCAAAACCAATGGCTGGCCAGCGACCGAGGGCTATCATAGCCAAGTTGCATCATGAGAAAGACGTGTGGCATGTCCTGCATCTGGCACGCCAACGTGCACCGCGATGGAGAGAGTCTGTCCATCTTCCCCGACTACACTGCGGAGGTCCTTGCGCAGCGGATGGCCTTCAATACGGTCAGGAAAAAGCTTAGCGCTTCCGGAGCGACGTGCAGTCTGCGCTACCCGGCCCAGCTTCGGGTAGTTCACAACAACATCACTAACACGTTCAAGGAGACTTGAACGTGTTAGTGTTGAACGTTTTGCGGACTCACTGTAATCGTGACCTGTTAATGTATTTGTTCATGTTGTTGATGCGGCTGTGTTGTTGAACATTCTCACTCTTCTCTTCCTATAGTGAGAGTCGCGATTTGCTCAATCATTTTTTGAACGTGATAGTTTTCTATCAATGTTTTTTGTTTTTTTGCTACGACGTCTTAAAACTTTTCTCTATCGTGAAGTACTGAGATCGTTTATATTATAAATTTGGTTATACACAAGTCATTTTATATGTTGGCGTCTTTTTTTTTTTACCCAATCAGTCGATTTATGGGTGTAACTATTGTTTTGATTAATGGAGTCTGGTGCGGAGCTGCCCTATCTGATGGATGTTTTTTTCTCTCTTTCTTTTTTGTTTTTTTGTGCTCCTCTTCCCGGCAGTCCCCTTAATGCACGCTGGGATGGGCCGCAGTGGTTCTTGTTCTTTTTTGCGGCCTTTTTCTATTTGGGGGATGGGGTTCAGTGTTCTTGTTGTTAATTTTGTTTTAACAACAATAAATAAAGTCAAAGCTTACTAATCCTAAGCTGATTAATGACAGATTTGTTGAGTTTTTCAGCACACTGTACTCTTCTAAATCGAACACTACTGACTCTGAGCTTTTTAGCTTTCTTAACTCTCTGAGCATTCTGACCCTCTCACAGAATCTGCCACCCAAGCCCTTGATGCTGACTTCAGCATCACAGAAGTCAGAGCTGCTATCCTTTCTTTCCCGAGTGGTAAAGCCTGCGGGCCGGATTGGTTCAACATAGAATTTTATAAAGCCCATATTGATATAATCGCTCCACTTTTACTTAGAATGGTGAACTGCTCTATTGCACGGGGCTCTTTCCCTGATAGCATATTTGATGCCCACGTTTGTCTTCTCTCTAAGAAGGACAGAGACCCCACCAATGTGACTTCATATCGCCCACTTAGTTTGTTAAACTGTGATCAAAAAATCATTGCAAAAGTCTTGTCTTCACGTCTTAATAAATTTTTGGGCACTTTAATTCAGCATGATCAAACTGGGTTTATCCCAGACACATTTGCTTTCTCCAGTACCCATCGTCTATTGAATGTACTGTATGGAACAAATCCTCCAAATTCAGCTGTTATTTCATTAGATGCACAACAAGCTTTCGATCAAAACAGGAAATACCTGTTTGCTACGCTTGAGAAATTTGGCTTTGGTAGTAATTTTACAACTTTGGTACGTATGCTTTATGCACTGCCAAGATCATCGGTACTGACAAATTTTGATAGATCACATCCGTTTCTACTTCACCGGGGGACTAGGCAGGGTTGCTGTTTATCTGCTCTTTGTTCTAGCTATGGAGCCTCTGGCCATTGCAGTTAGAAGCAGCTCTGATATTGTAGGTATATCCTATGGTCCTGTCAAATCTACTATAACTCTATATGCAGATGATGTGGCTCTAACACTGTCTGATGCCAGGCTCTCTTTGCCTCCCCTGCTTCATCTCATTAACAAATTTGGACAACTCTCTGGTTTCACAATTAATTGGGACAAGTCCATTTTTATGCCACTGGCAGATGGGCTCAACTCGTGCTTCATCTCTAGCTTACCTTTTAAAACCACCAGCAGTCACTTTAAATACCTAGGTATTAACAGTCCCAGAAACCGTAAGCTGCTATTTAAATTGAATTTTCAGGTACTTATTGATAGTATTAAAGCTAAGATAGATAAATGGACTCTTCTCCCACTTTCTTTGATTGGACGTGTCAATATTATTAAAATGGTAGTACTTCCTAAATTTATTCATCTTTTCCAAAACATACCCATCTTTCTCACTTCATCCTTTTTTAAAACTATTGACTCTATCATTTTGTCTTTCATCTGGGCAAATAAACCCCATAGAATTTCAAAGGCACACTTGCAGAAACCCTCCTCTGAGGGCGGATTAGGCCTCCCAGTTTTCAGGCACTACTACTGGGCTTGCAATGCCAGAACGTGGGTTTTCTGGAGCAGTGTTTCAGCTGTTCCTGCTGTTCAGAAGGGATGCGGTCCTTCTTGGCCTTTGATAGAGGCACACAGTGCTAAATCAATTTTTGGTACATCACTTGATGGTATTCTGTTTTCTAAGCCCAACATACCTACCAAACTTTTAAGTAATGATTTTGTCCTAGGTCATTCTCTTAGGATCTTAAAGCAAGTTAGGGGTGCTTTGTGCCTTCCAGACCTATCCATTTTTGCTCCAATAACTGAAAACCTTTCTTTTTCACCTGGCTTGATGGACCCTGTGTTTAAGCTTTGGTCAGCATTAGGTCTTCACACTATTAAGGACCTCTACATCGACAATTGTTTTGCTTCATTTGCTCAGCTGGAATCAAAATTTATGCTCCCCTCTGCTCATTTATTTAGATACTTACTGTTACGAGTTCAAAATTGGGGATGGATACAAGAGGAAAAACCACAATAACAACACTGGTCCGGCCGGGTTAAGTCAAACGATGATTTTAATGATCACACGCATGGGAGATGGACACCGTACACAGACAGCCTCAGATCTCAAAATGGTGGAGCATTGATCAAACTCTTATAGCCTCTGGTGCCCCCACCTTATCATAAAAGCCTAAACATTCACATGCTTTTCTCTCACATGGCGCCTAAGCTACGACCTTGGCTCCCTGTTTATCTGCTCCTGCTGAGATGGGGCAGAAAACTCCAGCATATTCTGTTCTCTTCTAATCAGACAAATAAGGCGATGACTTTCTGCGAACAGTATTTCTTCTAACTCAGCAGTATAATGCATCATAAAACAACATCATTCATTCACAATAAATCAGCAGTTTAATGTAATGCAAATCAGTTTAACTAATGCAATAGTTATCAGCTTCTTCTAATTCAGGAGAATAATGCAAACTAAAACTACATAATAATTCACAATCTTTAATTAGGGGTCTAACATGGCATAAAATAATATTATAATCTAACAATTCCCCCTGATGAGCTCATTAGAATAATGAGCTCACCAACACCCTCTAATCCAGTGTGGCCGGGTTCATCTCTTCTCACTCCTGAGGTCCTTTGTCCCCCTGATGGGCGAACCATATGTGAGATGACCTCTGTGTTTGCGCAGGTCAGGTGCAAGACAAACTATTACTATAACAATAGCAGGTACACATGGCACTCCCCAGGTCTCCCACAGCCTTATTTTGGTGCTACCTTATACCCTTCAGACGTACTCGGACTAGAACCTCTGTCCAAGGCGCTTTTAGCCTTTATTTTATTGCTTCAGCCACCAGTGTCTTCCAGTTGGGTGATCCTCTGCTCTTTTTCTTCAACCTCAGGGGTTAGACAACCCTTCAGTCGTGGCACAGATCAGGGGATTATTCTGCCCCGATTTCAAACAACGATCTGTGTATCCTCCAGAAAAAGGAACAGGAACGTGTCCCCCTCTTGCCCAAGAGCCTCTCGAACCTCGTTGGTCTGGTGTTCCCGGACTTCCACCAACCCCTTCATGGTTATTGCTGTGTTTATGGGATCCATCCTTTTGAGGTGACTACCCGGAGCCCAAACGCCATGACCCTTGGACCCAGTTGGTGTCTCGGCAGTCACTGTGTCTATCTCTGCTGCGAAGGATCCTCGCATATCTGTGACCTCGTCTGGTGTCTGTTCCTTTCTCTGTAAGAGACAGAAAACCAAAACACCTCTCTTCCTAACCCTAATAATCTAATGTTGTTATCTACTGACCTTCTAGTGATTCAGAATTGGTCTAAAACATTCAGAATGTTCCAGGGACTTATTCTAATCATATCCTATGTGTGTGTAAGCGTGTTTGCATTTAGCCCTCTGCACTCAAAGTCAATACCTGCAATATATCAGTCCGGACCATCACGCCGAACGAAGCTTATGACCTTCAAAAGACCAAGTGCCAACTCATTATAAGCACATTTGCAAGGTGTGTCTGAAAATTATTGAAACCACTCTTTTTAACAAAAGACAAACAAATTAACAAATCTTCTAAACGCTATTCACTTCATTTCAATGATTAATGCTTAAACATGGAAGTGATGATTTATGCTTCTCACTGATTCTCTAAAAAAGTCCGGAAACTTCTCGGGCCACTATTAGCTTAAGCTTTACCATACCTAAGGTATTAAAGACACAAATGAAGTTATAAAAATGTTCAAATAATCCTTGTTTGATGTTAAAACTCATCTTCCCCCCCTTTTTTTGACACATTCCAGTGTGTCAAATCAACCGAGCTAGAACATTCAAAGAAAAGGTTAGGCAGCTACAAGGTTTCCCAGATTGTTAAGTTGACCTGCGTGTAATGTTCTGACTCAGGTATTTATTATTTTAATGAATGTCGTTTAATTAACTGCCACTACTTAAACTTAGCAAAAAACCTAATTGAATAAAAGACCACAAAGAATAACATGATATCAGTGTTATGTAAGCGCGTGCGGCCCTCCCCGCTCGAAGTCACTCCAGTCCATAGATCAGCCAAACATCGCGCTGACTGTAGCTTTTAACCCTTATTAACTCGAGCACAACTCTATAATGAGCAACAAACTGCAATATGTATAAAAATGATCATGATTACACCTGCAAAGAAAGATTATATGATTATCCTAACACCTGTAAATAGAAGATTAATCTGAGGTTATAACAATCACTGGAACACAAATGTTAGTATAATGTCAAAAACTTCAATAAATGATGATCAATGCAATGCTTCTTGCATGATTCTGATGCAATAATAATGCTGATGTTAAAATAACAGTAAAACACCCCATTTTGTCCCCTTTGACTTGACACATCAACGTTTATAGGTGGCTCTCTTAAATTTGACTTTCCCCTGGTTTCTCCCTCACTGACCACAGCAGGGGAAACTCTGTTTTGATTCAGCCATGAATGGAGCTCACCTAATTAATCACCGAGCCCCACCATGACTGGCATCTGACAGGGTGGCGCTGCATATTCTTCCTTTAATGTCACTATTTTCAATCTGTTAATTAGAGTGCTTAAACATGGAGCAAACTACGTCCACAACAAGACAATACAGCTGTAAATGTGGCCAATTATCAATCTATTACTAATCAATAACAACAGATAGCTTTTATTTTATACATGCTTTTAGTCAACCACTCACCCAGAGGATCTCCAATCCCAGGAAATTCCTTCTCCTCATTTAATGAGTCTGTCCTCCTTCCATGCCCTGGTAACTGGTCCATCCAGAGCCACATGATCTCAACATATACATACAACAAGCCAAACCACACCTTGGTCACACCAACCCTTTTCCGCCCTGAAGATGTCCAACGCCATCTTAGTCTGGACTGTCAAAAGTGGCTTTAACGCTGACTGTCCTGACAATCCATTTTATAACATTTCCTGGTCAGATTTGCCAATCTCTGCACCAGGGTTTTAATCGTTTTGCCATTTTCATTAGGTTTTATCTTTTATTTAGTTTCGACTCCAGATTTTCAATTTTATATCAGTTGTAATTAGTGTTTACCAATCATTCGCTAGTTTAGTCTAGTTTTTTTTATGAAAATCCTCAGTTTTAGTTTAGTTATGATTAGTGTCAGTTATAGTTTTAGTTGTGTTTTGCAAAAATTAAGTGTAACAAAATCACAGTTTTATCATATCAGCCATGCTCTTCTGCTTATCCTTGGGTATTGAGACTATTAACTCTTGCAGCACCGGGTGTTCGTAATTTTGGTTCAAGTTAATTGATAAACTTTTTTAAGGCGATTGACTCACACAGTTATTTAGATGTCCCAGTCCTGTTGTCTCGGGATGCATCCCGCTGCCTTATCTGGGGTTAGCTGTTTTCTGGGGATGCGGTTTGAGTGGGGGAGCTCTTCAAGGAGGGGGAGTGTGCTCCCCCTGTTGAGCTCTTCTAGGTAAGCAAGGTTAGCCTTCTTGTGTGAGCTTTTCAAGTGCACTTTAAGGTTTGTGGGATTTTTCGTGTCATAAATGTCCCTCATAACCTCCTGAGACCCAGTAATTCATTTTTGCACACTGTAGTACACATTTAGTTTTTGCTTGTAGCTCTCATATTCTACTTGCCACTCATCTAAGTCCTGATGTTTCTTAGAGAGGACAACAGTACCTTTAAAATTATATCACATGTGTGGGAGTGTGGCCTTGCCAATTGTTTTTTTTTTTCTCCCTGCTTTTCAAAATGGCACATTTTATAGAAGAAAGAAAGGTAAGCATGATATTTATATTTAAAATGTTTTTTTTTTGTTGTTGTTTTTTTTTTAAACTCAGATTTTGATTCATTTTCAAAAAATAAACATCTAGTAAATAATTTGAGGGGTTCTTAAGAATTAGGCTTATTTAGTTTCACAGAGGAAATGACTTCACTTTTTTCCTAGTAGACAACTCTTTGACAAAGGCAGAGGGAATTCTTAACAGAATAATTGAGCAAGATTCAAACATAGGTTTTTCAGTAGATGAGAGCCATGTGAGCCAGATAGGAGAGGGCGAGAACCCAGGAGGAGCCACACAAAGATTATAGAGATGCAGTGGCAGATGCAATGACATGTGGCAAGTGCCAAATGTTCCTTTTTGTCTCCAAATAAAATCACAGTACTTCCTCAGATATCATACAGTGGGGCAAAAAAGTATTTAGTCAGCCACCGATTGTGCAAGTTCCCCCACTTAAAATGATGACAGAGGTCAGTAAGTTGCACCAGAGGTACACTTCAACTGTGAGAGACAGAATGTGAAAAAAAAAATCCATGAATTCACATGGTAGGATTTGTAAAGAATTTATTGGTAAATCAGGGTGGAAAATAAGTATTTGGTCACCTCAAACATGGAAAATCTCTGGCTCTCACAGACCTGTAACGTCTTCTGTAAGACGCTTTTCTGTCCCCCACTCGTTACCTGTATGAATAGCACCTGTTTGAACTCATCATCTGTATAAAAGACACCTGTCCACAGCCTCAAACAGTCAGACTCCAAACGCCGCCATGGCCAAGACCAAAGAGCTCTCGAAGGACACCAGGAAAAGTATTGTAGACCTGCACCAGACTGGGAAGAGTGAATCTACAATAGGCAAGCAGCTTGGTGTGAAAAAATCAACTGTGGGAGCAATCATCAGAAAATGGAAGACATACAAGACCACTGATAATCTCCCTCGATCTGGGGCTCCACGCAAGATCTCATCCCGTGTGGTCAAAATGATCATGAGAACGGTGAGCAAAGATCCCAGAACCACACGGGGGGACCTGGTGAATGACCTGCAGAGAGCTGGGACCAAAGTAACAAAGGTCACCATCAGTAACACACTACAACGGCAGGGAATCAAATCCCGCAGTGCCAGACGTGTTCCGCTGCTGAAGCCAGTGCATGTCCAGGCCCGTCTGAAGTTTGCCAGAGAGCACATGGATGATACAGCAGAGGATTGGGAGAATGTCATGTGGTCAGATGAAACCAAAGTAGAACTTTTTGGTATACACTCAACTCGTCGTGTTTGGAGGACGAAGAATACTGAGTTGCATCCCAAGAACACCATACCTACTGTGAAGCATGGGGGTGGAAACATCATGCTATGGGGCTGTTTTTCTGCCAAGGGGACAGGACGACTGATCCGTGTTAAGGACAGAATGAATGGGGCCATGTATCGTGAGATTTTGAGCCAAAACCTCCTTCCATCAGTGAGAACTTTGAAGATGAAACGAGGCTGGGTCTTCCAACATGACAATGATCCAAAACACACCGCCCGGGCAACAAAGGAGTGGCTCCGTAAGAAGCATTTGAAAGTCCTGGAGTGGCCTAGCCAGTCTCCAGACCTCAACCCCATAGAAAATCTGTGGCGGGAGTTGAAAGTCCGTGTTGCTCGGCGACAGCCCCAAAACATCACTGCTCTCGAGAAGATCTGCATGGAGGAATGGGCCAAAATACCAGCTACTGTGTGTGCAAACCTGGTAAAGACCTATAGTAAACGTTTGACCTCTGTTATTGCCAACAAAGGTTATGTTACAAAGTATTGAGTTGTATTTTTGTTATTGACCAAATACTTATGTTCCACCCTGATTTACGAATAAATTCTTTACAAATCCTACCATGTGGATTCATGGATTTTTTTTTCACATTCTGTCTCTCACAGTTGAAGTGTACCTCTGGTGCAAATTACTGACCTCTGTCATCATTTTAGGTGGGGGAACTTGCACAATCGGTGGCTGACTAAATACTTTTTTGCCCCACTGTACATGAATTGACTTTTGTGAAATAGAAAGTCCAGTGCAATCACTTGTTCCTGAACCAATGGCTTACAGCTAGTGAAGTGTCAGTGACTTCTAAGTTGGTCCCTGATCTACATTTTTATGATATTGTTATATAAATAAGTTTTAATAACACTTGATTTATCTTAAAGAAAAAAGAAAAAGTAAAAATGAAAATACTTTTTTTCCTTTTGTTCTTTTTCCCTGGGTCTCAGGAGGACATTGTGTCTCTTCTAAATCTCCACTCTGTCTCTAAATGTTTAAAGAATTTTTAAGTTCGGGGTCAAATTTTGAGAATTTGACCATAAGTGAAAGTTATGGTGTTATCACCCCCTTCGGGGCTTACCTTTCCTAGTTTTGATGATATTCCTCCCTATTCGTTGCAAGTATCCCCTGTTGGTGGCGATAAACTGTTGGTGTGGTCAAGTGGGTGCTGTAAAAACAAAAGTTCAGGACAGAACGGTCACCAGTCATGTACTTCATACAAAATTAGCATATATCGAACTTCATATTGATCCTCTGAGTGTAATGGTACATTTTAATTTGAATTTACTAAAGCTAATCACAATAATTTTCTTTATTTTGCTCTGGTTGTTGTGCAGCACCACCCCTCAGCACATGCCCCTGTCGGTTCTATCTTACTTCTAAATTGCTGACTATTTTCAAGAAAACACCCAAAATGCGGGGACCAGTGTTTATCATTACATATCTCCATTTTGAGTGTGACAAGTCTATCATTCCCCTGTTATTCATAGACCTCAGTAGAGGGTTTTTTTTTTTCTATAACCGTTAATTGACTTTTTACAGTGGCCTGCTATGGTTAACAATAACATGTTCAGTCATGAGTGAAAACGAACCTTTTCTTCACTTTAGCATTTAACATTCCCAACAATATAATGTGATACACTAATCGAAACACAGCTACTAAACACAATTTTTCTCAATGCAAACATCAGTAACTCAAAATTCTGCAGTTCACACTCATGTGACGCTACTGCCTCCCCCTTTAGTCTCTGTCATTCTTCTGTTCTTACAAAAACAAAACAAAGCAAGACAAAACCTCCACCCTTCTTTTACAGGCTGGGTGAATTGTTTGTAGACATTTACTAATCCTAAAGTCGGTACCATTTTTGTCTCAGTATCAAGTCAGTTAAAACTCTTAGTCGTCAGTCCATCACAGTCCAGTCACATGCATACAACCACACACATTCATACCAGATATTGCTGATAATCGAGCCTCACGCGTAACCTATTCGAGGCTCCCTCACCAGCAAGATGACGTCATCCTTTTAAAGGAAACAGTTCCTTGTTTATTTTTTTTTTTCTTGGACTGGACTGACTCGCTGCAATCCTTTTAGGCTCAGGACTTCTCATGTGATCAGTGTCCCATATAAGTCAATTTTCTCCCAAGCCCATTATAATCATGGAGAAAAACACTTTGCGACTGTTTTCAGTAAGAATATTTTATAGCGCTTTAAAGTTCAATCTCTCAGGCCTGGATTAAAGAGCTGATTTGTTAAATCAGGAACTCACAAAATACCAAAATATCACCACCGGTGGATCACACCTCTCAGATGTTCTTATTTCAGTGCACTGTAACAAAAGCAAAAACAAACGTAACCAATAAAATACTCATATAATAACCAATACTGGGGCCCATTGCAAACAGGTCCAAGTATAAAACCATCCATCTCTCTCTTAGAGAAGGAAAACAATCCAAACCTCACTGATAGAATCAACCTAGTGTCAAACAAAACCCAAAAATCAATAGTTTTTAACTCAATAACTCAATAGTGGACATTGGTTACACACAGATGCTTTGTTTTGGCAGAAACTTAAACAACTAAGTTAAATCGACACAACCTTTTCCTATTCTCTCCGAAATAAAACTCACACCATTCACTCATCATTTTCACTCTGTACCACTGCTCCTTATTAGGCTGTGTGAAGCACAGTAAACAATTCAGTGGAGGCCTTGAGCCATAAACAGACATCACGCACAGACATTGTTTTCATAACCAAACTACTTTAGACCCTGTCCCCTAAATCTACACAGATGCCCTCTGGGTGACATGAAATGCATTTAACCAATAAACAATCAATGGCTTCTTGTTGTTGTAACAGATTCTGTATTTGGATGTTCGTGTGCAGCATTTGTTAGTAAAGCATTCTTCATTGCATCAGCGTGTGTGTGTATCACTTCTCAGTGAATTGAATCAGCATTTCAATTTTTGCAGGTGTGTGTGCGTCAGTTCTCACTCAATCAATGAGTGCATATGTTCATATGTGTGTTTCTCTTCATTCTGAGTCAGTGCCTGTAGATGTGTGTGTTTGTGTGTGTGTGTGTTTGTGTTCATCACCTTCCTGTTCTGGTGTTCTGAGTAAACCACGGCCTGAAGCGTGCCCTGGGTCCTGCCCTCCTCCTTTTCAGTCTATTTGCATCCATTGGTGCTGCTGCTCAAAGTTCTGTCCATACTGGTTCTGGCCCCAATGGAGGCAGTGCTTTTCTCCAGTGTCCTGCATCTTCTCCTTATTCCACTCCTCCTTAACTTGACCCTTTTGCTTCTGTAGCTCCTTCAGGGTTTTGATACGCAGCTCAATCGTCTGGATGTCCGTGCCAAGCTCCAGTCTACGCTGCTGCTCCAGCTCTTCCTCTGTTTCTCCCAGCCAAGTCAAGATTTTGTTCAGGTCAAAGTTCAGCTGCTGCCACTGCTGCTCTTTCTGCTTTGTTCTCATCTCCTTGCTGAGGTCCTGAGCCTGCAGGAGCTCCCAGCGCTCAATCACTCCTGAAGTCTGGGACTCTGAGCTGCTGGGATCTGCCAGTCCAGACACTGTCTCCTCTTCCTCCTTCAGCTCAGAGCCCCCCCTCCTCACTGTGTCACTACTTCCACGACACTCGCCCATCAGTCGCAGATATCCCATGTATGAGGAGTCCTTTTCTGTGCCTGCACAAGTGCAGCTGCTGTCCGTTTGTTGCAGGCGGAAACGGCTGACATCCAGAGGGTGTATATGAGAGTCTGCAGCAGCCACCTCCCCAGTGGAAGACCTCAGTGTTTGTTCTGTTAGTTTAACAAAGGCCTCAGGGCTCTCTGGGATCACTACATCTGACAAGCCTGAAGCAGGGCGCTGAAGGAAGTCTCCCTCTTCACTCTGCTGCTCTCTGAGAGCCCTGCTTGCACTCTCAAGCCCACGGCTCAGGTCGTAGTTGTGGTCCCATTCCAGGGGAATGGAGTCCACGCTTGCTGGGATGTCTCTGCCCGAGCGTTCAGTCCGGAGCTGGGCAGCCAAGGAAGCTGAGCGACCGGAGGACGGCAGAGGCGACAGGAAGCCATCCCCCAAACGTTCACTCCACGGCAGACTGGACAAATCACAATGCTCCTCTAGCTCCAGCAAGCTCCGGCCTGATTTCAAGTCCTGTGTCTGGGACTCCAAGTCTGATGGGCTCGATTATCAGCCAGCTCCTCTTGAGCCATGCTCAGTTTCTGCTCTGATGCCTTGAGCTCTTACTGAGGGCAGAAACCTCAGAGTCTTTTCCGTACACGTCAGATTGAAGTCCATTGATGTTTCCCTTGCTTTGCTCCATGGCCTTCTGCAGCTCTGCTGTTCGGCTCTTCTCAGAGGTCAGCTCCTGGCCGAGCCCCGACACCTGTGCCTTCAGCTTATTTTCTCCTGGTGCTTTTGTCCATTCTGAGGTGCCTCCTGACCCCAGTTACTCCTCCTGTCTCTGGCACGCCCTTTTTGCTGCCCGATCATCCGTGTTGGTCCGTCACTGTCCTGCACAGCTTTGATGCAGAGTGGTTAAGGTCAGCATTGTTTTGCTCGGCCTCACTTTTCCTCCGGGCTTAATGGGCGTCTCATCACAGCTCTGTCAGCTGAAGCTGTCTGGAAATCTCCCCCGTGTAGTGAAACGGGCCTTGGATTTAACGCTCTCCGTCTCTGCTGCATGAGATCGTTTTCCTGCAGCGCTGTTGACATTTTCAGATTCTTGTTGTGGGTCCAGCTGCTGTAGCATTTGGTCAGGGTCACATCAAAGATGGTAGAGGAGAGAGCAAAAATGGTAGGGGGGGGAGAGCAGGAGTCCAGGTCAGCCTCGGCTTTCCGGGCCGACAAAGCAGCCTCTAATCAAGCATAAAGAGAAAAAAGAAAACAAACACAAAACAAAACAAAACGAAAATAATGCTGTGTTGGCTGCGTTATTCAGAGAGGGGAGAAACACCGGGGCCAGGCCCTGTATCAGCCTTCTCTCCCCCTTTTTTTGTTTTTTCTCACCATATAATCAACTCATAACCCACCAAGCTGACAGGACAACACATGTACGTGTTAAAATTCTTAAGATCATGTTTAAAGCACAAAAATGGAATTTTCTTTCATTCAGTAATCACTTGTATTAATCAATCAGCAGAAAACATGTCACAATTTGACTTTTCTAACCACTAAATTTGTCGTGTTATCACTGCTTGGTCAGACCAGTGTCTTTTTTTTTTTTTTTTTTTTTGAAGTTAAGTTGTTGTCCTGCAACCCAGAGAGTTTATTTGTTAGTAGTAGATAAACTTTATCCTTTAACAACACGTGTATGTCAAGTTTCGCCGCTTTAACCTTGCTGGAACATCTTCACGTGTTCATGAATGTAAGCTGTTTCTTCATTGCGTGTATGTGCGTTTGTAAATGGGCTAATTTAACGTTTTTTCTCAAACGAGGCATTCCTCTAGCACATGCCTCTCTCTCACATTACTCTGCTTGTGTGTGTTTTTTGTTTCACCTTTTTGTTGTGATGCTCCGGACGCCTTCCCAACCTCCACAAGTCTGTTGGCCCCAATTTTATGTGTTAAAACTTCTCTTAATTTCTCCTCTAATTCTCTCCTAGCTGCTGTCTTTTCCACAGCTGCTGATTCGTGCTGAGTTTGGTTTCCATTACTATAATTTGCTTCGGCCGCTGTGCTTGTGGGGGCAGTTGGTCCAGGCCTGTAGCCAACTGTATCAACACACTGAGAGATTTATTTAATATCATTTTCATCACTGTTATATAGACCAGCAGGCAAGACGCCCACCTTTACAGTGCAGACTACATGCCAGTCTCCCAACACACTCCTCTCTGAGCTTCAGTTTTAAAACCCAACATCATTCACACTCTAGTCATTCAAAACCTTATTTGTAGTATCATAATCAGCAAAATCAGAGTTTTAATTACAGGCATGTATCATTGTTTGCAAATCAAAATTATAAAACTCAAAAACACGCTAAACAGGAAGCAAAGTCCTCTGTGCGCGTCACAGCAGCCACCTCATTTGCATGTTCACACACAGTCTAAAAGTCACTCACAGGCTCACAGCTCACCGCTCTATTATTTTATATTACAAAGACGTCTTATATTTACAAACACTGACAGGCCTGACAGATTCAGCGCCTAACAATTTTGACAAATTTAAGTTAACGGTTCCAACCGAAGAAAGTCTCACTTTTTTGTAATCAATCAACCAGTATCTGTTTCCTCCAGAACAGCCTATGGCCTAATTTCTAAAGTTCCTAACTCAATTTAACTGTGTCCAAAAAAGCACATAACACCGTTTCCGACGGTGAAGTGGTGAAACCACTTAGTTGTTCTGGAGTGCCCCAGGCTCCACAGTGACCAACTGACTATCCCTCAAAGAGGACAAGCATTGGGCGTCCCCAACCCTGGCAAGCGTTACCTCTGAGCAATGCGCTTCTTAGCAGTTTCCGACTGCCGTCCTATAATAATTTATAACAATTTGAAACAACAGTCAACACCCTAAAACAAGAGTCTGACTAAGGCAAGTGCAACCTAGAGGTCAATGGAGCCTTTCCCTCACTTATAATCACACAGGTCCACTTATAACCAATTTGGACTTTAATCAACGACATGACCAATTCCCTACCAAACTACTTGAGACTCTAACTCAATTCCTTGGGACTCTAACTCAGCATTTCTTTCATACTTTTTCAACTTCATTAAACACTCTTAATTTCCGACTGTATTAACTCATGAGATTTTTTCATCAAATTCAAAACAGGCCCTCTACCAGTAACATCAGTGAGTAGACTTTAATTTTATCATCTCCAATTTGGCACACTTTGGAAATAATTCAACAGGTAGTGCCTTACCTTTGGATAAGGCGGCTTATGCCCACTCATGTCAGACCACTGGCTTGTGCCTGTCCGTTCGATAACCTCGGACCATCCAAACCTCTAACTTCCACCCCAATACCACAGGACGAGCCCCCAAGCTGTTACGAGTTCAAATATTGGGGATGGATACAAGAGGAAAAACCACAATAACAACACTGGTCCAGCCGGGTTAAGTCAAACGATGATTTTAATGAACACACGCGTGGGAGATGGACACTGTATGCAGACAGCCTCAGATCTCAAAATGGTGGAGCATTGATCAAACTCTTATAGCCTCTGGTGCCTCCACCTTATCATAAAAGCCTAAACATTCACATGCTTTCTCTCACACGGCGCCTAAGCTACGACCTTGGCTCCCTGTTTATCTGCTCCTGCTGAGATGGGGCAGAAAACTCCAGCATGTTCTCTTCTAATCAGACAAATAAGGCGATGACTTTCTGCGAACAGTATTTCTTATAACTCAGCAGTATAATACATCATAAACAATATCATTCATTCACACTAAATCAGCAGTCTAATGTAATGCAAATCAGTTTAACTAATGCAATAGTTATCAGCTTCTTCTAATTCAGGAGAATAATGCAAACTAAAACTACATAATAATTCACAATCTTTAATTAGGGGTCTAACATGGCATAAAATAATATTATAATCTGACACTTCCCAAAGGAAAAAGTACTACAGCTTACTAGGGTATATATTAGACTTAATAGTTACTATATACAATAATGGACTTCTATACATTTAATCAGATGATCACTTAAGGACATCTCCTGGTTTCATCTTCATGTTTCCCTCTCACCACATATCCAAACCAATATCATGAGCAGCAGCTTTACAGCTGTGGCTCCAGCAAACATCAGCTGATACTAGAAAGTAATATTAAATCAATTCTAACAACAGCTGGTCAAGCTTAAACGTGCTGCTGCTGTTTAGCCTCTGGTTTCCTCTTTCCTGCGCATAGTGGGTGATAAACAAACAAGAGAGAAAAGCCGATCATTGATCAGTTTCATGATTGAAGTAGCAACAGGAGAGGGAGGGGGAGAGAATGAGGGAAGAAGAGGCAGCTGTGCAGCGTAACGACAGAATAACTCCAGCTTTGTCTTTGTTTCATTCTAGCTGAAGTACTGGACAAATCGTGTTCATTTTCACCTCAAAAAGGAACTCCTGTAATTGGAAAAATCACCATCGGCAGCCAGTCCAGCTGTGGCTCCATATATCAGTTTTTAAGCTTAACGTGGAAATACTTTACAAACTTTCACACTTGCTTTACGTCTCTGGGATAGCTTTCTCAGAGATGAAATGCCAGCTTGGAAGCAGGTAGTGAATCTCCAAATGCTCTACCAGACCACCGACAGGTCTCGCACGCCACAGCCGCTCTGTCATGTGATGCATACTGCTCCGACGTGCTAAGGTCATGAGCTGGGTTACGCTATGTCGCAAGTCTTGTGAGTTGCTTTTGTCATACTTAATGGATCGGATTACATTTTTTATTTCTCTCTGATATCTAACCCAGTAATTCAGGTGAGCATCGGACCTATACTAATACATAATATTGGATCGGTCCATCACTACTAAATACTACTACTGACACGTATGGGATTGTTACGGGTTTGTGCTTAGGCAGTGGTCGCCCTTCTTGTACGTCATCTTATTCCTCTATGAATAAAACATCATGAATGGCACATTGTGCTAGCTTTAGCTGTTTATTTTCTCTTGCACTCACTCTCTCCTTCTATTGTCTTATTGATTCCTGAGTGCCCCCTATGGGTAGCTTCCTCACTAGCAACTATCATTACACTTCTCTCCTGGATCACTGGAGGTTTCTTTAGGTGCATTCGCACGTTCAATGATTTTTGATCAATGGGCTTTGGTCAGTCGCTTTTACACATTGGCCATGAGAATTTGCATATTAATGACGATAAACTGACCTCCCAGCCCATTGTTCTTTCAGTGGGCTGGTTTCAGTCATTATGCAAATGTACTGTTTATAAGATCGGAAACCTGCAGTCAGCTGAGACTGAAGAAGTCACTTGAATGAGTGATGAAACGTTTCTCCCACTGAAAACGTCCAGATGAACAGAATCAACTTTTGGAGATTTACTTACCTGGATGATTGAGCATGCATCAAGATATTATCTGTTTCCATCACTGGAGGGCGCTGTGAATTATTGACGTGTGGGAACAGTAACCAATCACTGCAGTCTGAATGCTTCTCTTTGGTCATGTGACCATTTGATCTCTGATCAGTGCGTTCTTCCGTTTCAGGCCTGTTTCTGCTGACTGCTGCAGGTGAGCTGATCTTCCTACACCTGTCTGTCCTCATCATGACCTCTGACCTTTTGGTGACCCTCAGTGACCTCTGTCCTGTTACAGGTGTGTGTGTGCTGCTGCTGTCTGCTCTGACAGTTTCTGCAGGTGAGTTGAAGGTAAAGACAAACAAGAAGTAAAGTATGAATGAAGGAATTAAGCTAAAGTGTTCCTGAGAGGACTCCATTAGGCCTGGACCTCCTCCAGGTGTTTGTTCTGTTTGCATTCAAAGAGCTAACAGGAGCTCCTGGGCTGATGGAGCTGCTCAGGTGGAAATATTTATCATGACTTGATTTTCCATTTCACAATATACTAACAACAATCATATGACCCCCCTTTGGCAACAGTGGAAAGAAAAAACTCCCTTTTACCAGGAAGAAACCTCCAGCAGAACCAGGCTCAGTGGAAGGGCGGAAGACAGGATTTGTTTTTTGCTGTTAGATTAAATTGTGTGTCGCAGAGTTTGTAGTTCACATCGTGTGACTCATTTAAATATTGTTGTCCTCAAAGTAAAACCCTTATAAACAGGGTTAGGGTTAACTCTGCCATAACTGTGTTTGGCCAAAAATCCTTCTGTGAGTCACAAACTGAGTCTGAGCCTCTTCAGTAATAATTATAAATAATCCATCAATCCAGTCACTTCTGCTTATCTTTTTCAGGGTCAAGGGGGCGCTGGAGCCTATCCCAGCTGTCAGACAGATAACCATTCGCACTTACATTCACCTTTGGGCAATTTAAATTTTTCAATTAACCTATCCCCACTAACTGCACATCTTTGGATTGTGGGAGGAAGCCAGAGTACCTGGGGAGAACCCATGCAAACACGGGGAGAACATGCAATTCCACCATCAGCAGTGTTTAAATACATGTACTGCCGTTACGTATTTAAAATACAAAATATGAGTAACTGTATTCTGTTGCAGTTACTGTTTAGCAAGGTGGTATTCAGAATACAGTTACTTTGTTGAAATAAATGGATTACACGGCGGTCTTTTCCTGTTTCATATGTTAGGCTAAGCCCTCTATATTTTGGTAATTCCATGCCGGTGGAAACCCAAACAAACATGCATTAAGAGGCTCTAATGCTGTGTCTCAATCTCGCGGCCCATGTCACTTCTACTTGTGGCCCGCATAATGGTGTAAAGAAATATTTTTAAAAATTATTGTTCAAAAACTGATTTAATATGAAGGCAATAGCAGAGTGTTACAGACATAGCTCTAAAGCATGCAGCCTGATGGGCAGTGTAGTCCGTGCTGCAGGGAGGATGGACTGCTGTACCCGTCATGTGTCTGTGAGCGAGGAGGGAGAGAAAGGAAAAGTACGAGCTGTCACCGGGCAGAAACGGGAGCTGGAAGCATGTAAATATAATAATAACCACAGCAGCCAAACAGAGAGCCTGACGAGCCCAGTTGTAAGTAAGCTATTAAGACTCGACTGTACACCGTGTTCGTGTTTTCCTCTGAAACAATAAGTTCTGTTGCAGCAGCCTTTCAACGCCTCTCTCTGTCTCTGCTAGCAAAGTTGACCCACACAACAAAGTAAAGCTAGTTTTCAGCTACGAGCCCGACACGAACCGGACGCATTAGCCAGAGGTCCTTTACTACAGTTCGGAGTCGCGGACCTGTTTTATATACGCGCTGAATAGTTTTCTACACGAGATCACTGCAAAAAGTGCAGCCTTACCTAATGTCCACCTACTGTTACTCATTTATATTAAGATTTAAACATCTAGTTGGTGTTGGTGTGGAGAGTAACCTTCAGTAATAGTAATAAATCACACAGCAATAGCACATTTGTCAATAGGAAAATTGTACTTAGTAGTCAGTATAATCTTTTAATGATATAAGTTTGCATATGGTAGATTACTGCATGTAATCATTTGTGTTTAGAAGTATATAGTTGGTGGCATATTGAAAGAATGTCTCATCCTAGGAGGTCTGTGACATTCCAGGAATGCACACGTACATCCTGGGAGCATGGGAAGAGGTCGTACCTTGTTTTATTGTTTTACGGTAGGATTAACGTAGCTATGTCAGTTTTGTCTGATCCCACACACATACACACACACACACACACACACACACACACACACACACACACACACACACACACACACACACACACACAAGCACCCACTGAAGTATAAATAAAGACCGGGGCAGTTTCTCAGGGCGAGTCTCAGTGCTGGAGGCTGCCCTTGCTAGCAAGAAGTTCTGTGTGTTTCTCTTCTCTGAGTCTTTACTGAAGAAGTGTTTTAGAGTATATTTCTTAACAACATTCATGTAGTTGTAAAAAAACAATATAATATATTAAGTAATCCAAAGTATTCAGAATGCGTCACAAAATAATCAATAAATAAATAATCAATAATATTTCACCAGAGTTCTGACAGTCTAACCTCCACCTCCAACACCCACAAATTTGGATCAGATCTGACCCACAAAAATGTACACCTGAGGGTCAAAGGTCAGAGCTGTAAATAACATGCTCATTGTGGTTAAAGACAGGTTAGCTATATGTGTACTGTATGCAGTACTTTGAGTACAAGAACACTGCCTGAGTCCTCCTCTGTGCCCTCTTCTAGCTTCTCCTCCTCCCTGTGAGTCTGTGCTCAGAGTCTTCTGCCATCTAGTGGTCTTCTGTCCGTACTTCATCTCTACTTGTCTCCTGCTGACCATCTGCTGCAGCAGGAAGACACTGAACAAACCAGCCGTCTCCATGGAGATAACCCAGCGTGATGAGGGAGGTCAGGGACTGGATGAAGATGGTGATGATGTCACTGCTGATGTCACCACTGAGCATGCCTTCTGAGCTGCAGAGGCTGTTTTTGTTGAAGCTGTGTTTGCTTTGATGTTCCTGAGTGTTCAGCTGCTGAAGGCGGAGCTCCTGTAATGACTCCACCCTCTGCTAGCTGTGGGACCAATCAAATGTCTCAGAGGCCTTTGTGATGCTTTTAGCTAGTTGTAGAGCAGAGGTGGGGAACGCCAAGCCTCAAGGGCCAGGACGATGTCCAGCAGGTTTTAGATCTCACCCTGGGTCAGCACACCTGAATCAAATGATTAGTTTATTACCAGGCCTCTGCAGAACTTCATGGCATGTTGAGGTGATCATTTAGCCATCTAAACAGATATTAGCTGAGCTGTGATAGGTTGATTGCATCTTCATGTAAAGCTGTTTCTGATATTTCAAACATGAAGAAGAAGGTTTGTCAGTAAATCTGCTCTTTAGACTCTCCTGCTCCTCCTCTGTCTGCCTGACATGAAACTCCTCACCAGGAACCATTCTCCTCAGTCTGGATTTGTAGCCTGCATGCTTCTACCTGCTGATCCTGGATCAGTTTTTGTCTCTTTTCCTGCTTCGTGTGTTTCTTGGCTGATGATGAACTTTGGAGTGGTGATGTCTGATTTTCAGCCTGCAGCTCCTCTCCACCTGTTCATCTTCATCCTTTCCTGTCCTGTGGGCCCACTTGTTCAAAAGTATAATCGTGATAAAAGTTTTGGTACATTTCTTTGCTTCCATGGATCATTTAATCAAGATCACTTTTGGCTGTGTTAATAAAAGAAACAGCTAGGCTCCCTAACCCTTATCTTTGGGGAGCCGTACAGTCTGCGCTCTGCCTGTGACTGTTGCATCTGCAGAGATATTTAAATTAAATTAGAGCACACATCAAAACCTGAACTAATATTCAGATTGTACATCTTAAACTTGAGTTCTGCAGAGCCGAGAGCATTAAAGAGTCTCAAAACTCATGCTTTATTGAATGAAAAGAACTCAAACCTAAAGAAACTGAAATTTACCAGAAAGTTTTTGAATGTTAAACAGTGGTCCCCAAACCCCGGGCCATGGACCAGTACTGGGCCGCCAGAGTTGAGGCTCAGGTGTGAAATTTATTGTTTTGGGGGGTTCCCTGGGTCTTTTCCTGTGTGTTATGAATAAATCTTCTCCTTTTTCGGTACCGGTACTGGTTTTATTTTATTGTATTTATCCGCGACACCTTAAAGGCCAGTCTGTGAAAATATTGTTGGACATAAACCGGTCCGTGGTGCAAAAAAGGTTGGGGTCCGCTGATGTTAAAGTCAAAAAAAGTTAAAGCTCATAAATGACTCATATTTACTCAGGCTGTGATGCGTGTGTTTGTAAAATTGTTTCATGTGTGTTCAAATTTGTTCACAAATGATTTCAGGTTGTGGATCATACACTTTTGGGCTCCCTCCTCTTGTGGGTTTATATATTTTCACATTGTCTTTGTTGGATATAAATGTTTAGCTGATTAACAATCAAACACAATCTGGTTAGTCAGAAACTTAATGATTCATGGTGGCATTCAGAAAGTCTGTGTTAATAAAGTATTTACATGAACGTTTATACATATGCAGATCATGAAATGAGCTTTGTGTGTTAATAAAGGATTTATAAATACAACTTTCATATTGTAATTCATGATTATTTCAGTTATTAGTTCAACATTTATACTGTTGTATTTATTCACCTGTACCTAACAAAGTATTTATTAGGTCAGCAGGCCCTCAAGACTCAAACAAGTCTCAACAGAAATAGAAAGCAGACACAAAGTGAGACACAACATAGAGATATTAGATGAAGCTGTCGTGATTCTGGTCATTTGACCCAGCGTTTTGTGTTTTCTTGTATTTTGGTGTCTGTTATGTATTATTTAAGGTTCATTTAGCATGTTTTAGTTCCTTCTTCATTTAGGTTCCACTTGTGTGTCTGTCCACTGTGTCCCTCTCTGTGTGTTTCTTGTGTCCCTTTCCTGTTCCCATGTTCTCCTCCTTGTGTTTCATTCCCTGTGTCCGCAGCCCGTCATCTCTCGTCACTCTCTGTTTCTTCCTCCCTCGCCCTCTTGGGTGTGTCTCTATTGCATCTCTCTTACCTCTCCTGTCTCCCCAGTCTTATGTCTGTCATACGTTTTCATGTCTGCAACACTATTGCCAGTGAGTTACTGTAATTACTGATCTACAGTATCTTTACTGTTGTGATGTTTTACAGTTCAACCACTTTACTGTAAACATATATTACAGTATAACAGCTTTACTGTAAACGTGGTTTACAGTTAGAAAGACTTACCGTGATTCAGTTTTATAGTATCACTGTACTGCAAATGTGGTTTATGGTATAACACTGTAATTGTGTACAGTATAATTTGTTTAGACTGTAATTGTGTTTTACAGCATATAAAATAATATTAACATTCATATTCAATATAAGAACATTTACCAAAAACAATATAATTCAATAAAGTAGTCTCAGAATAGTGAATTAAACCAACATTTATTGTTGATAATTTTTTTTAAGAAAAACATTTTTCAACTGAATAAAAACAATGTCAAGAACCAAAATAAATAGAAGCGTACATGAAAACTACACAGTCCTTCACCTTTCTGTGTCTGATTTTTTTAAGCAAAACAGTTTTTCATTCCACTAAAAACAGGACAAACCCACCAGCATGAACATTAAATAAACTATTACATGTAAAACAAAACTCATTTACAAAATGTAATAATTATCAGTGGGTCCCAGGAAATAGAATGTGACATGGGATTTAGATTTCCGTTACCAGGATGGTCGGGTTCAGCGTAGTCTTCATCACCACCTGTCAAAGACACATCATCAATATTCATGTTTGCTCAGGTTATTCACTTGTTCACATCTGTCTGAGATCATTCATACACTCAGAAAAATAAAGGTGCCAACTGGAACCAAAAGTGGTTCTTTAGACTGATGCCATAGAAGAACCTTTTTTGGTGCCACAAAGAACCTTTCAAACAATGGTTCTTTGAAGAACCATTTCTTTCAGTGGTTCATTGAAGAACCTTTAAAGGTGCCCCAAAGAACCATCAAGAAATGGTTCTTTGGGGAATCTTTAATGGTTTTCCAAAGAACCTTTTTAAAAATGGTTCTTTAAAGAACCATTTTTAAAAAGGTCCTTCAAATGGTTCTTTAAAAGAACCATTTTAAATCTTTCAAAATAAAATGCATCATAAATTGAATTTGAGTAGGGTAAAATAAATACGAGCACAGCGTAGACATATATTAATGGTTTATTGTCATTTTGTAGTTACAAAAAGGCATTTTAACCCTCAGCACAACATCACTACTAATACATGACACATATTAGTGTTTTAAACAGTAATAATTAAATATATTTGCTATACTATAAATAAATATATATAAATACTATAGCTACAGATAACACAACAAATAATACATGTATTGTTTAATTAATAAAACATCAGAAAGTGATAAAACACATTAGAAATAGCAATAGCTTCATAACAGACCAATAAATCAACACATTTTCATCAGCAGATGTTTGCATGTTCAGTAAAAATATTTCAACAACAAGTTTATGATTAAAATGATCAATGAACTTTAGCATTACGCCATGTAATGTACGTTTCATGTTGTACTCATGATCCTTTGTTAGTCCAGTTTAGGATAATGTCTCTGACGTATGTTTCATATCAAATACAGGGAGTGCAGAATTATTAGGCAAATGAGTATTTTGTCCACATCATCCTCTTCATGCATGTTGTCTTACTCCAAGCTGTATAGGCTCGAAAGCCTACTACCAATTAAGCATATTAGGTGATGTGCGTCTCTGTAATGAGAAGGGGTGTGGTCTAATGACATCAACACCCTATATCAGGTGTGCATAATTATTAGGCAACGTCCTTTCCTTTGGCAAAATGGGTCAAAAGAAGGACTTGACAGGCTCAGAAAAGTCAAAAATAGTGAGATATCTTACAGAGGGATGCAGCAGTCTCAAAATTGCAAAGCTTCTGAAGCGTGATCATCGAACAATCAAGCGTTTCATTCAAAATAGTCAACAGGGTCGCAAGAAGCGTGTGGAAAAACCAAGGCGCAAAATAACTGCCCATGAACTGAGAAAAGTCAAGCGTGCAGCTGCCAAGATCCCACTTGCCACCAGTTTGGCCATATTTCAGAGCTGCAACATCACTGGAGTGCCCAAAAGCACAAGGTGTGCAATACTCAGAGACATGGCCAAGGTAAGAAAGGCTGAAAGACGACCACCACTGAACAAGACACACAAGCTGAAACATCAAGACTGGGCCAAGAAATATCTCAAGACTGGTTTTTCTAAGGTTTTATGGACCGATGAAATGAGAGTGAGTCTTGATGGGCCAGATGGATGGGCCTGTGGCTGGATTGGTAAAGGGCAGAGAGCTCCAGTCCCACTCAGACGCCAGCAAGGTGGAGGTGGAGTACTGGTTTGGGCTGGTATCATCAAAGATGAGCTTGTGGGGCCTTTTCGGGTTGAGGATGGAGTCAAGCTCAACTCCCAGTCCTACTGCCAGTTTCTGGAAGACACCTTCTTCAAGCAGTGGTACAGGAAGAAGTCTGCATCCTTCAAGAAAAACATGATTTTCATGCAGGACAATGCTCCATCACACGCGTCCAAGTACTCCACAGCGTGGCTGGCAAGAAAGGGTATAAAAGAAGAAAAACTAATGACATGGCCTCCTTGTTCACCTGATCTGAACCCCATTGAGAACCTGTGGTCCATCATCAAATGTGAGATTTACAAGGAGGGAAAACAGTGTCTGGGAGGCTGTGGTTGCTGCTGCACGCAATGTTGATGGTGAACAGATCAAAACACTGACAGAATCCATGGATGGCAGGCTTTTGAGTGTCCTTGCAAAGAAAGGTGGCTATATTGGTCGCTGATTTGTTTTTGTTTTTGAATGTCAGAAATGTATATTTGTGAATGTGGAGATGTTATATTGGTTTCACTGGTAAAAATAAATAATTGAAATGGGTATATATTTGTTTTTTGTTAAGTTGCCTAATAATTCTGCACAGTAATAGTCACCTGCACACACAGATATCCCCCTAAAATAGCTCAAACTAAAAACAAACTAAAAACTACTTCCAAAAACATTCAGCTTTGATATTAATGAGTTTTTTGGGTTCATTGAAAAAAATGGTTGTTGTTCAATAATAAAATTATTCCTCAAAAATACAACTTGCCTAATAATTCTGCACTCCCTGTATATGTCATATCAAAACAAGCCCACACCTGCAGTTGTTTCAGTTTTTCACTGGTGTTTCCTGTCAGCTGGTCAACCTCACTCAGGCGGACATCCATATCAGCCAACCAAATGACAAGTTCCTCCCTTTGTGCTTCAAACCCCTCCCACTCTGAGACAAGGAGCTGAAAGAGAGAGAAAAGAGTCAATTATAAAGAAGAGAGAAAAGTGAAACCCTCCTCAGAAGGTCTGACTCGCATACCTGCAGTTGACCTGTGATGGACTCCAGTTTGGCGTTCACGTCATCCCTCGCCGATGCCAACAGCCGAGTCTGCAGGGTGCCCTGGAAGAGCTGAGTTAATGTTCGACTCCTCCTGGTCAGGCTCTCCAGCTGGATGAGCCGAGGTCTCCCCTCTCGCCGCTGCCTCTGAACACAGAAACACAAATTGCATCTGAAGCAGGAGGTGCAGATTTTTTTTGCTATTCTTTTCTAAATGCAGGCTAGATCAAGTGGAGGTATTTGGAAAAACTTTTTTGGCCAGTGGACGACTGTTGTCTTGCAGAAAGTCAAATCAAACATATGCGATACACAATCAATTCACAAGAACACATTATAAAAAATAAGTCCAGTTCTTGCCTGATTTCAAGTGAAATCTGCATCAAAACAGGGTGACAGAAGTAAAACGAGTGCACAAAGCTTCACTTTGTACAAGCCTGCTATTCTCCTCTATGCAGACGACTTTCCTGTTTTCAAGGCACAACTTGGATCTGCTGTACGAATCTTATGGATACACACTAAATGAAACAATAGTGTGCATGACTCCAGATTCTGATCCCTCATCCTAATATTGTCCCAACATAGCAACAGCAATAAAGCAAATGTTGAGGCTTCAAAATACAAAGTCCATAAACCAATGGCTGACGTGGGTTTTATCATAAGGGTGATAAATATACAGATTTCAGTCTGTCTTAGAGATTTGATGTTCATTTACCTGCAGATGCACTATACGTACCTGCTCCATGGTTTTTCACAACGTTTTGCACATCACTATTTAATACAGGAAGTAGGTGAACTAAAACAAGTCATCGTTCTTTGTGAGAGGACCATATTAATGAAACCAACCTCAATGACATCATAGGGATCCCTAAAGATGCTCCTGCTGCTTCTCTTCCTCCTCATCCTAAGCTTCCTTCTCCTTCTCCTCGCCTTCCATCCAATTGTAATTCAATCTAATTGTGTTTCTCCCCCTCCTCTTCCTCATTTTGTTGGAGCTGTGAACACAATTAATGTGAATCTGGATTAATTTGTGCAAACAAGAAAAATCTACAGCTTTTTGGTCAGAGGTGCTCTTGTGATTTAAGCCGGGTAGAGTAGATTTATGTGTTGATGCTACCTGCTTCAGCTCTGGCTGCTGAGTGATATTTACACCCTGGCTGGATTACAAACTTTAACCATGTGCTGAACTTTGGCCCAGCGTTGATACCTCTTGTTAGTATAACGACCTCTTCTTAGCTTGTATGTATGATGTATGATGGTGGATAAATGAAATATACAAAAAAATTAACTATATTACAAAAGAACATCTATCTTGGAAACATCAAATGACCGGAGCATAACTTGTCAACTAGTCCGAAACTAAGTTATGCAGGAACAGTCAAAGACACACCTTCTCATGTCACATTTCTATTCATTTGTATATAATTCGATTAGACAATAAAGAGTTATCTAATCTAATTATTCATTCAAAACACTTATGCATAGCTGTATTTTATACAGCTCATACAGAATTCAAAGTACAGGTTCATGTGAGTATTTAATGTACGGCTCAGATCTACAGAATTTCAGAGTTTCTAGAGCAGACACAGAGCTCACATCACAACAGGCTTCAGGCGCCATTTTAGTGACTTTAATAATATATAAACGTATCTAGCTAATCGCTACTGTTAGCACAACATTAACAGCAAGCTACAATGACGAGTAACAAAAACCAAACAGTAATAAGGTTTTAATGGAAATGTTTTACCTTTTCTAACAGTCCCAGAATCCACAGCTTCAAAGTCCAGCAGGTACTGAAGACTGTTATCCGTTTCGCTGTCACCGTCCGTGAGTTTTTTTTTCCCGAAAGGTCAAGGCCCGCCGCTCGCACACTCTGTCTGCGCATGCGCATCCCAACGACTGACCCCCTCCGTCCGCTCCCGGGAGGTTATAGTATGACGTGTTCTGACGTCACTCTCTCTCTCCCTGTCATTTATTTGGCTCGAAACACATATTAACAAATTGCTCAGTGATGAACAACTACTCAGATCATTTACCTAAGCTGTGCTTTGTCAAAACAAAGTGTGTGTTCATTACACTGACATTCTGTTCTGCAGTTGTTATTTACTTGTATTTTATAATTTGACTTTACATACTGCTGGGTGGTTTGTAAAGTTTACAATAACTAGTATTATCATTATGCTATATTTTCAAAAATATATAATAATCTCAAAAGTAATGCCTTGGAGTAGAAAATAGTAATGCTTTATTAAAATTTAAAACTAAAGTACAGTATTTGAATGTGTGTATTGTGTCTACCCATACGGAAAAGAAATAGTAAAAACTTATATGTGATTACTCATGAAAGTGGTCACTTTCGCATTACTTTCATACATTGTTTTAGTAAGTATCCAAACCATTATATAATTTTTCAAGGGATCTTATATCTGTTTTCACACTTATATGCTTTTCATACAAGTTTCACACAAGACAGATACAAACTTTATAAGATTTATATATATCTTTTCCATATGGGTATTGTTTGCAAATATTTCTAACTTTTATTTGAATATTCAGTTTCCTACCATCTTCTCTTAAAGGGTAACTGCCAGGTATCCCGCCCTCCCCCTTCGCACACACATGCACACAAAGAAAACACACAGTATAATTCACAGCCTCATTATAGTGAATAAATATTTATGCCATTTACACCATCAAACTTAGATTGCTAAGGATGAAGAACCTTTTGTTCTTTAAAGAACCATTTGTAATAGCTGAAGAACCATCCACAAAATAAAAAGGTTCTTTGACGTATGATGGTTCTTTAAAGAACCATGAAGACATCTGAAGAACCATTTAAGAACCATAATTTTTCTGAGTGTACTGTTGTATGGATGTGTGTACAGTATGTATATAATTATCAGCTATGTAAAAGATATTATCATCTCTGTTCTTACCTAGTTGGAAGTCCTCCATTCAAACTCAGAGAGCCGCTGGAGGAAGGTGGTGATCCGAGGGCTGATGCTTGTAACCTTCCTCTTTACGACACGACCTGTCTTGCAGCTTGTACCAAGTTTTGCAAAGCATTTTGTTCCCATGTCTGGATTGATCCTCACAAAGAACCTTTTAACGGAAAAAAGGGCTGCTTTAATTTCAAAATTAAAACATACGTTACAGCAATCACCTATATGTTTCTGCAACTGTAGTCAAGCTATCACATATATTTCATTCTTAAATGGTGTAAAGTATTTACCTCTGTATCATCTCCAGTGTGATGGACGCTGACTCCTGATACTCAAGGTTGAAAACGTAGTATGACGCAAAGAAGACAGCAAGGGTGCTGGCAAAGTCATGCATCTGCTCAGGCTCATAAAATACCTTGCCCTCCAAACTGATCATCCAGCGGCTTGCAGACATGAAATTATTCCCTAAAAACAGACAAGAGTCCAATAAGACAATGTGCTCACCCTTACAAATAAGGTTTCCACAAGAATGCTGGAGAGCAGGCCTCACACAAAAATAGAATCCACACGGTTTGCTGCTATTTCTCTTATTATTTATTATCTAATGAAAATTATGATCAATTACAGGAAAAAACTGCCTAATGTTTTGGCATTTTGGCCTGTGCTGAAATGTTAGGCTGGTTTTTCCTGTTGGTCATTGTGTATAATAAATAATAAGAGAAACAGCAGCAAACTGTGTGTATTCTGTTTTTATACAATATAAAACAGACAAACCCCTGTTAAGTAAGTTGTTGTGGGTACAAATACCACAATAATTACATAGATTTTTATTACAAGAGGATTGAAACTATTTACTTACCAAGCGCTAT